>NC_064618.1:590257671-590596957 GCF_023898315.1 Schistocerca nitens
TAATCTTTCTGTTTTCCGTAGACCACATTGCATTTACTTTATTTACTTCCTTAGAAATAACTTTTTCAAGTGCAACAGCAAGATAGCTTTCTTCAACTTTATTAAACTTTACACTATTTAACGCAAACTTTGCATGGACTAATGTATTTTTTACTGCATCTGTATTGAAACTGCTATGCACGTTATACTTCAAAGCCTTGTTAATTAACCATTGTTCATTTCTGCGAAAACCTATTTCAGCTAAGTTTACCACTCTTCGATATAAATTACAGTCCGATTTACTTACCGGACTGGTCGTATTAGGTTGCCCAATTAACTGCTGAAGTTAGTTATTGTGCCTAACTTCAGTTTTAGTTGCAATCTTTTCAAGAGCAAACCTAATATTTCTAGACAAATAATCAAAAATTAACGGAGAAACAACTCTTGAAAGTTCAAAATGCAGACGAAAAAGATTTTTGTAAATGGCTTCTTTCTTGAAGAATAACTTCCTAATTTCACTTTGTATAATAATCACGTCACACTTCCAGTTATAACGAAATATACATTCATTAATGCGCTAGTTATTAAACACTGTTTAATAACTTCGTTACTAATGCATCGTTTGTTAAATACGACGTGTTGGCAGGTAGTCGCCATCTTAATTTTCAATGTCTTGTATTCATGTAATATTGCACATGCCTGGCTGGGTAGAAACTTATGAATGGTGGGCTCCATGTGGTTCCCAAGTTGTGCAGCCACCCTAAACCATAAAATTACCAAATATGCAGCAACCAGTCGCAAAATCATGTTTTATTTATTCACATTTGCAAATCGATTTCAACTGATTAACAGCCATCATCGGTGCTACAAATACAAGAATAAAAATAATTAATAACAGTGACCAGATGAATAAACGTACATAAAGCAACGACAATCAATTAAATGTATATAGACGGATTAAACCATTTAAAATGAATGTACAAATTTACCTTTCAACCAATATGTGCCCTGAGTAGTAATACTGTCTTGAGCAGAGGTCAAACATAAAGTGATACATCGAGAATTGACTACAACAACTAGAAACCATAAGGGGGCGCTGCAAAGAAAACCCGCCCTCTATGCGAAAAGATACAGCTAAAATAAGTATGAGAAGTAGAAGAAAGAGGTATGACATACAAAATGGGGTAAAATATAACCGCCGCTGCCTGTGCTGTACCGCCCTCACCTGCAGAAGGGTAAAGTATTGGCTGCTGCGTCATAGGGCTCCAATATGGTTCTCAGCATCATGTTCTTTGGAACCATATTTTTCTTTATGGAACAGAGTATAGGCGCTTAATAGCAGCGTATTTTTTGGGCCGTACCTCGGATTCCTATTTGTGAAGTCAGATAAAGCGATTAGTTCTGGTTAGGGTGGTACGTCGATCCCCAGCTGATCACTTTGTTAACCATAAACCGCATCTTACTGAAACCGTTTCTCAAATAAAAATGTTTTTGTGGCGTTTCTTTAGCCATATTTTGTCATGTGATGTTAAGAATGAATAAATCTATGAACGTAACTCCATGTTCTGGTAGAGTATGGGACTACAGCTGTTCAATTTTCAATAAAAATAATACCAATCGCCGTTATATAGGTTTATATCTAGGTAACCAGTTTTGACATTACAATACGTCATCTTCAGGCCAAAACTGTGGAGGATATAACACATCAATAATTACATATTGAAATACAGAGCATACTGACTAAAAGAATCAAGTGTTGCTTATTACTTTATGTAATGAGAATTATACAGTGAATGTTATATCACAGCAATAAATCGCATTCCTTATAGCGAACCCCCCCCCTTTTTTTTTTACTTTAGCTGACATTTTGCAGAGAGAACTCTACTGCAATGGCTCCTTACTCAGCTTGCATTTATCGCGAATCTCTTGCCCAATGTAAAGTCCCGAGCGACTTGAAAAATGCCCAGTTGACGCCTGTATATAAGAAGGGTAGAAGAGACCAATATCCCTAACATCGGTTTCTTGCAGGATTCTCGAACATATTATCAGTTCGAATATAATTCATTTCCTTGAGACCGAGAAGTTATTGTTCATGCATCAGCAAGGCTTTAGAAAGTATCGCTCCTGCGAAACGCAACTCGCCCTTTTTTCACATGATATCTTGCGAACCATGGATGAAGAGTATCAGACGTTTGCCTTATTCCTTGACTTCCGGAAGGCGATTGACTCGTTGCCCCACTGCAAACTTCTAACTAAGGTACGAGCATATGGGATTGGTTCCCAAATATGTGAGTGGCTCGAAGACTTCTTAAGTAATAGAACCCAGTACGTTGTCCTCGATGGTTAGTGTTCATCGGAGGTGAGGGTATCATCTGGAGTGCCCCAGGGAAGCGTGGTAGGTCCGCTGTTGTTTTCTATCTACATAAATGATCTTTTGGATAGGGTGGATAGCAATGTGCGGCTGTTTGCTTAGTGATGCTGTGGTGTACTGGCAGATGCCGTCGTTGAGTGACTGTAGGAGGATACAAGTTGACTTGGACAGGATTTGTGATTGGTGTAAAGAGTGGCAGCTAACTCTAAATATAGATAAATGTAAACTAATGCAGATGAATAGGAAAAAGAATACCCTAATGTTTGAATACTGCATTAGTAGTGCAGCGCTTGACACAGTCACGTCGATTAAATATTTGGGCGTAACGTTGCTGAGCGATATGAAGTGGGACAAGCATGTAATGGCAGTTGTGGGTTGAGTACTGCTCGAGCGTTTGGGATCCCTATCAGGACGGATTGAGGGAGGACATAGAAGCAATTCAGAGGCGGGCTGCTAGATTTGTTATTGGTACGTTTGATCATCACGCGAGTGTTGCGGAATTGCTTCAGGAACTCTGGTGGGAGTCTCTGGAGGAAAGGAGGCGTTCTTTTCGTGAATCGCTACTGAGGAAATTTAGAGAATCAGCATTTGAGGCTGACTGCAGTACAATTTTACTGCCGCCAAATTATATTTCGCGGAAAGACCACAAATATAAGATAAGAGAGATTAGGGCTCGTACAGAGGCATATGGGCAGTCATTTTTCCCTCGTTCTGTTTTGGAATGGAACAGGGAGAGAAGATGCTAGTTGTGGTACGAGGTAACCTCCACCACGCACCGTATGGTGGATTCCGGAGTATGTATGTAGATGTAGATGTAGGGTCAGCTGTGGAGAAAATGCGCGGAATATCAGCGACGTCTAGAAGTTACCGGGAGTTCAAGGACAACTCCCTAAATATCTACTGGTCCAAGGAGACACAAAAGCGCAAAGTACGAGACGATCGTAGGCAAAGATTTGGAGAGTTCTGGCCACAAAATCACAGTCAAGTTCCTTCATGCAATGATTGACAAGAACCAGTATCTTGACGTACCATGCTCTGCCGGTGAAGTCACAAGTCACTGTTATACCAAACTCCGTCAGCATATCAACAAGTATTAGGTGGCAGGTGTATTGTGGAGCTCAGTACTTTCCGTAACACTCTTTATGAATTAGAGTATGGATTCGGAGAAGAGAATATCAGAGAACACAGAAGAAACTCTGAGAGATACGTCGTAGGGCCTATGTCGCGTCCACAACATAATAATTATAACAACAGAAACGGAAATGTACGAAATGGAATGCCTTACGGAAATCTTTCACGGTCGCGAAATTTCTCGAGTAATGAAGTGGAACAAGGAAGAGACTGGAACGGGAACCACAATGGTTATGTCTACGCAACAGAGGCTGGAATTAAAGGAGGAATGAAGGCTATGGACCACAATGATAGAGTTTTATGTCTTCGAGACTGAAACAAGTTCACGAGTACTGGGGAAAAAATTTTCTCGTAACGTCTTGGAATTGAGCTACAATCACATTTCTTCTGTATGTTGTGTGTGCATTGCAGTAAATGCCCTTGTACGATGAGGAATAGAATTCATAGCATAGTGTGTGAGAGGGACGTCGTTGAAATTAGTTTGCCAGACCCATGGAGGTATGTTGTAAGATGGTCGTGTATTGTCTACGGGAGAGGCGTGTTGACTTTCTTGTGTGTTTTCGCCGTGGTTTGTGACCAGTGCCCAGTGCGGTGTGTCTTAGTTGTGGGCTAATTATTCTCATCGTAATATTTTTGTGATGTGTTATTCATCTACGGATGTCGCCTTTGGTGCAATGTTTATCGTGAATGGGATATTTTATTCGACTGTGGTTACACGGGTGAGTTATCGCGTCTGATACGATTGTTGTTCACTGTGGTCATTCGTTTGTGGTTTTCACATGTAGTTTTCCACACTAGTGTGCGTTGATATTCGTGTGGGCTTTCGCGTGTGGTTCGTGAGAACCTGAATGGTGTATCTTGGGCGATAGTTTGTACTATTTGGCGTGAGCATGGAATGTGTTAGCCACTTAGCTATGTTTTTGCAGAGTGAGCGATGCACACAATCAATTTGAGAGAAAGGGAAGAACGGAAGAAATGTACCTTTGCAGTCAAATGTCGATAATACCTTGCGCTTTTTTTAATGTTTGTTTCAGCAGCAGGAGTGGACAATTTTTACATCAATATGAAAAACTTTTGTATCAGTTGCAGCAAAAAGACAATTTCGCAACAGAGCTGTTTTGCGCAAATAACACAGAGATCGGTGACATTGCCAGTCATCGAGATTCACGCCATCCACCAGCGTTAGTGTCACCGTAATGACTAAGCAATGGAGAGGTAATCTCTAGTAACTTCAGTACTTCATATATCTTTTTATAGTAGTTGTGTTGCATGAATAAGTTGTAGACATAGATGGTGTGAGAGTGACTGAACTGAATGTGTGGTCTAAATTGGCTTAGAACTTTGAGTTGCATGAAAGGCTGTGGGAAATTAACACTACACTATCATACATTACAACATCATGACCTCACAACTACTTAAGTTTATAAAGATTTAGACATAGAAAATTAATCATTTAGAATTACTGCTGCAATACAATCAAAGGATAATTGTAGAATAGAATCTAATTTTTTTGTCAAAAGAGCTCTGTAAACCATTTCTTTATTTTTCTTGGGGAAATAAAATAAAGCAATCCTTTACAATTTCGTTATAATTTTCTCTGTATTTATCCTGTGAACATATTTGTAAAAACACAGCATTAAGCACACATGTAAGCATTGTGCAAACTATGGGAGCTGAGTGGATTGCGATGTATCAGGCAGTTGGAGAGGTTGCTGACACGGGTCAGCCATAGCAGCTGAGTAGACGGGGCACCAAGGACTGGAGCGGTCGTTAAGGTTGTCCACCAGCCCTGTGAGATGCACGGGGCGCAGCTTTCTGCAGGTGGCGTTGAACCACATAGCGACTGCATTGCAGCTGGCCAACATGACGTCATTGGGCTACATGAATGGAGGCAGGTGCAGACGATCCTCTGCGCACCACTAGCTGTCAAAGGACTGGTGCCCTGGTGGCTTACAAGGTCCTGTGGGACCAACTACTGAATGGAAGGGTGCACGCCACAGGGGCGAAGCTCCAGAGCGCTGAACGGAGGTACTTACGTCTCTGGAGACACGGGACGATGCAGACGGCAATGGCAGGTGGTGATTCACCTCAAACCTGTGTTCGTGTGCTGCCTGTCTCATCCCATGAATGTCTTCAATGACGACAACACATTTCCGACAACTTATGTCATCAAAGACGGTCAGTAATCGAGATGCCAGTGATCACTGCCCACACACACGGAGGAGATCCTGCCACACTGAGGCTGCTGCCTGTACTGTACATGTTGAGTAAAAGGGGTAACCCATCTTGGCAAACTCATCTCGCATAGCTGCCACATCTAACCTGTTATGTGACATGTGTAGAGTTGTGTTTATTCGTGAGACAATCGTAAATTTAAAAAATTGGTCTTCCTAAAGACGGTTGAGAATTGGGCTGTAGTAGATATTTGATGTTTTTCATTCATTTGTTTTATGTGTGTCTTGCTGTTTTCGTTTTTAAAAGATTACATGTATTTTCTGTGTTTTCTTACCAAGTTTTATTTTCTTTTAATGAACTCGTGTATTATTTTTCGTTTTGTGTAAAGATTCACTTCCTTCATGCCACTTATATGTAATTTTTATGTGTAGACACATCTTTGTACTAAAGGAGCAGAGAGACACATGTTAAAGAAATGAGCTGAACAGCTGACACATGCCACATGAACACTATGCTTCTTTTGTACTGGATGATTTGTGATCGATGCTCTGTCAGGGAATGAATGCAGCCATATGTATAATATAGCAGGGGTAGTAATTTTCCATGGGGTAGAAAATCTTCAAAACAACAATATTGTATTCTGGTTATGTAATTAACCTTCCTTGTCCCCAATTTCAGAATTAATGAGTAGATAAATGTCTGTATGCCCCTGTAACCGTTTAGTAATAGTGACCAAAGTCTAGGTCTACAAGAAGACACCGTGGTTATTGTGGGAGGGCCAGGGAACAGCATCGACAGAGATCCTGGGTACAGCATACAGTGTGACCTGGTAAAGATTGCGTCGGCATCGGGACACACCAATGTTGAATTTGTATCTGTCCTGAGACGCCATGACCGGCCTCGTTTGAACTCTTCTGTTGGGAGAGTTAATTTCGAGTTGGAACGGCTGCTTGGGTCGGGTGAGGGGGCTCACATTGGTGTGGTTCCTGTTGATTATCTCAGTAGGTGGGACTATACCAGGCACGGCCTACATCTCAACAGGAAAGGGAAGGGGAAACTGGCTGGGGTAATAGCAGTAAATTTAAGGGGGGGAGGCACTGCCATGAATGGTAAAATACCAGTGGTTACAGGTGTTGGAGCAGCACCTTTTTTCGGATAGGTAAGACAGAAAGATGTCAAGTTCTACGAGAGGTCAGGATTGAAACAAATCTTCAGTTTAGGAAAGAAATTAAACAGCACAATTCTAGCACATTGGATCACCAATCACAGCTGTCAATTATAAATTTTCACCTATCACCAGAAATTTTATCTCCACCAAGTTGTATCTCAGTCCTAGGTAATTGCATTGATGAATTAAAGTCACCCAACCCAGTTGACATAATCTGCCTCTCTGAACACCATGTGACCACTGGTATAGGAACTAGGCCTAAGCACAATGAGAAACTCAGACAGGAGAGTACTGCAAATGTTAGAATAAGGAAAGGTTCTCATAAAAGTATAATTAAAAATAATGTAAGTATATTTCATCAAAATATTGGGAGTTTAAAGAATAAAGTATATGAGCTTCTGGTTTGTTTAGAAGATTTAGAAGCTGAGGATGAAATAGATATACTATGCCTGTCTGAGCATCACGTTGTTACTGATATGGATAAGGTAAATGTAAGAGGATATAAGCTCTCTGCACATGTAATGAGAGAAAATATGGAGAAAGGAGGAGTTGCCATATATGTCAAAAGTTATCATTGTGCGAAAAGTATAGAAACAAAAACGTTTTGTGTAGAGAAATATATAGAAGCATGTGCCTATGAGCTTAAATTAAATAAAGGCACATTTATAATTGTAACTGTATATAGGTCCCCATCAGGAAATTTCCATCTATTTCTGAAAAATTTGGACTCCTTGTTGTGCTATCTGTCAGACAGGGGGAAGCAAATTATTATTTGTGGGTACTTCAATGTAGATTCTCTGGAAGAGGGTAATAGGAAAAATGACCTTGAAGTATTACTCGGTTCTTTCAATTTGACACCTGTTATTGATTTTCCTACTCGGGTGGTAAAGGATAGCAGCTCACTGATAGATAACTTCTTTATAGACCAAGATAAGTTTAACCAGATAAATGCTCAGCCTGTTGAGAATGGTCTTTCTGATCATGGTGCACAGCTAGTTACAATATATGATATAGCTCCATTCAGCAATACTAAACAGTCCTCCAAAGTAGTACGTTCAGTCAACGATTTAACAATTGCAAATTTCAGGGAAAGCCTACAGCAGTTAGACTGGGATGAGGTGTACCGTGAACCTGATGCCAATTTAAAATATAATTTATTTCATGACATTTTTGTAAATGCATTTGAAAACTGCTTCCCCAAGAAAATAGTTAAATGTACTCGTAAGAAACCTTGTAACAAACCATGGCTTACTAAGTGTATAAAAATATCTTGTAACCGGAAAAGGGAAATGTATCTGACAGCAAGAAAGAGTAGTGACGCAGAAACTATCAAAAACTATTAAAACTACTGTGTTATATTAAGAAAAGTTATTAAAAAATCCAGGAGTATGTGTATCATGTCTGAAATCAGCAACTCTGATAATAAAATTGAAACAATTTGGAATAATATTAAAAGAGGAACAGGTCAACCAAGAGCAGAGGAAGACAGTATTACCATCAAATTAAATGAAAACTTTATGAACAAAAAGTCAGAAGTTGAAAATATTTTTAATAATCATTTTCTAAATGTTATGGATATAGTAGGATCCAGGTGTTCATTAGAAGATGCTAGGCTGTTAATGGAAGAGGCCATACCTATGCAATTTGATACAATTGAAATCTAGCCCACTTCTCCCTCTGAAATCAGGAAAATAATAAACTTGCTTAAAAGCAAAAACTCACATGGAATTGATGGCATTTCCAGCAAAATACTAAAAGCTTGTTCTCAACAGATAAGTAAGATTCTCAGCCACCTGTGTAATAGCTCTCTGGAACAGGGCATTTTTCCTTATAGACTGAAATATGCTATTGTTATACCTTTGCATAAAAAGGGGGATAGATCTGATGTCAACAATTACCGTCCAGTCTCCCTTCTAACAGCTTTATCCAAAATTTTTGAGAAAGTAATGTATTCAAGAGTAGCTTCACATATCTGTAAAAATGAAATACTAACAAAATGTCAGTTTGGCTTCCAGAAAGGTTTTTCAACAGAAAATGCCATATATGCTTTCACCAGTCAAATTTTGAATGATCTGAATAACCGAACACCACCCATTGGGATTTTTTGTGATCTCTCAAAGGCTTTTGATTGTGTAAATCATGAAATTCTGCTAGACAAGCTCAAGTATTGTGGCATGAGTGGGACAGTGCACAAATGGTTTAATTCGTACCTAACTGGAAGAGTGCAGAAAGTTGAAATAAGTAGTTCTCATAACATGCAAAGATCAGCACATTCCTCAAACTGGGGAACTATCAAGAATGGGGTTCCACAAGGGTCAGTCTTGGGTCCTTTGTTGGTCTTATTATATATTAATGACTTGCCATTCTATATTCATGAAGAGGCAAAGTTAGTTCTCTTTGCTGATGATACAAGTATAGTAATCACACCTGACAAACAAGAATTAACTGATGAAATTGTCCATACTGTCTTTCAGAAAATTACTAAGTGTTCCTTGTAAACGGACTCTCATTGAATTTTGATAAGACACAGTACATACAGTTCCGTACAGTGAATGGTATGACGCCATTAATAAATATAGACCTTAATCAGAAGCATATAGCTAAGGTAGAATATTCCAAATTTTTAGGTGTGTCCATTGATGAGAGATTAAATTGGAAGAAACACATTGATGATCTGCTGAAACGTTTGAGTTCAGCTACTTATGCAATAAGGGTCATTGCAAATTTTGGTGATAAACATCTTAGTAAATTAGCTTACTACGCCTATTTTCACTCATTGCTTTCATATGGCATCATATTTTGGGGTAATTCATCACTGAGGAATAAAGTATTTATTGCACAAAAGCGTGTAATCAGAATAATAGCTGGAGTCCACCCAAGATCATCCTGCAGATATTTATTTAAGGATCTAGGGATATTCACAGTAGCATCTCAGTATATATACTCTCTTATGAAATTTGTTATTAACAACCAAACCCAATTCAAAAGTAATAGCAGTGTGCATAACTACAATACTAGGAGAAAGGATGATCTTCACTATTCAAGATTAAATCTAACTTTGGCACAGAAAGGGGTGAATTATACTGGCACTAAAGTCTTTGGTCACTTACCAAATAGTATCAAAAGTCTGACAGATAACCAACAAGGATTTAAGAAGAAATTAAAAGAATTTCTGAATGACAACTCCTTCTACTCCATAGAGGAATTTTTAGATATAAATTTAAAAAAAGAAAAAAAAACAAAAATATAAAAAATAAAAAAATAAAAAATAAAGAAAAACAAAAAAACAAAAAAATAAAGTTGTTATATTAACTTAAGTATGTTGTTAAATTAACCTAATGATGTCATGTATTGGAAAATTCGACTCGTTCCACATCATTACAAAATATCGTATTCATGATCCATGGAACTAGTATTAATCTAATCTAATCTAATATAATCTAATCTAATCTGACCCAAATGTACACCCATCACTTTTTATTTCTTACTTTAATTTTGTAGGTGTGCAGCAGAGGGTGTAATTATGACCCCTGGTTGAATGTGGTAAATACAGGTGTAACATTGTGCTGGTATTTATGGTGACCATGTTCTTTTCTTTGATAATGAACCAACTAAAGTGTCACAATTTATTGTGTTCCATGTCACACTAACCGTTTTAAAGTGTGACACTCCCCAAGAATAAATTTTGAGAGCCACGGGGAGATTGTGAGAGACTGCAGGGCACTCACACCTTTGATACTGTGTCATGCTGATTAATGTACTTACATAAGATGATCTTTATTAGTTGGTTGCTTTATTTGATATGATCTGACTTCATTTATATGATAAAATGGTAGGCAGTAGTAAGCGCTCTTGCTTGTGAGCTCTAATGAAGGCATAGTGGTACTCTTTACCTGCATTCAAAGGGAGAGGGTGCCGAGTTAATTGACTGTAGTATAAGCGTATGGCGGCTGAGAGCCGAGGGAAGCGTTTTCTTTTTTTTCTGTGGAACCTGGGTGAAAGCGTTTGCTTGCAGCCAAGTCCCCCAGTCTCATTGTGCAGACACTTGGTTGGCCACGTCCAGGTAGGTTGACTAGGGCCAATGGCTGGCAATAACGCTGAGTATGGGCCTTGTTAGGTAGAAAGCGGATGAGATGGCTGAGAGTTTTTGCGAATTCTGTGGGACAGGCCAGTGACGCCCAGGCGTCCACACCCTGCTACAAACCATATTTATGAAGGCACAAGGCTTTTAGCGAGTTTAGGGCCATTCTTTGGAAAGTTGGAAATGGACACAACAGGGGAGATAGTGATCTTTCTAAGGAGGGCTATGATTCCATCCAAGTCATGCTTTTAGCAAAGACATGGCATAAACGCATGGGACAGAGGATGTGAAGCTGAATCCTCTTCGATTTCTCCCAATTAATTTTTTAAGTAACTGGTTTGTCAAATCTGTGTATGCAGAGAAGGGGGCGGTCTCCCTGATTCGAATGCCGAGCTCCAGCTCGTAATTGGCTTGTGTTAATATGGGTGTATTCTAAGCATGCAAACGTGCTGTGCTACCGAGTTGCAGAGAAACAGAAGAACACTCTTGTACTGGTGCTTCACTAGTAAAGAACTCCAGGTCTCTACCTAAACGGTAAGACTTGTGTCTTTTGTTAGTGTGTCACTTTAGCCTGTGCCAGTCACCATCCAAACCATTAGAGATACTGCTTCTTGCATCACGCACACGACGAGTTATGCGTGGGTGTACTTATTTGTCTTGAGTTGGGCATCTAAACGTTAGAAATATTCCGTCATGCATAGTCGTGTCATAGAGTCAGATTGGTTTGGCAGACGAGCAAACGGGTCCACCTGCACACTGGAATCGACTGAGGTTTCAGAGGCTCATAAACAAGTATATGTGTTCTGAGTCAGCTGAACACGAGACCGTTTACTTGCATATTTCCGGACGCACACCATTTATAACAGATTGCTGCTGTCTGTGCTGTGCCGCCCTCATCAGCAGAAGGGTGAAGTATTGGCTACTATTGCGTAGGGCTCCAATATATGTTTCTCAGGATCCTGTTCTGTGGAACCATATTTTTGTTTATAGAATAGTATAGACGCTTGATTCTAGCATAGTTTCTGGGTCATACCACGGATTCTCATTTATGAAGATAGATAAAGCGATTAGTTCTGGTTAGGGTGGTACGTTGATCCCCAGCTGATCACTTAGTTAACCATAGACCGCGTAGCCGGCCGCGGTGGTCTAGCGGTTCTAGGCGCTCAGTCCGGAACCGCGCGGCTGCTAAGGTCGCAGGTTCGAATCCTGCCTCGGGCATGGATGTGTGTGATGTCCTTAGGTTAGTTAGGTTTAAGTAGTTCTAAGTTCTAGGGGACTGATGAACACAGATATTAAGTCCCATAGTGCTCAGAGCCATTTGAACCATACACCTCGTAGTATTGAAAGCCTCTGTCAAATAAAAACGTTTCTGTGGCCTTCCTTTAGCCATCTTTTGTCATGTGATGTTAAGAATGAATATATCCAATGTTATTTAGAGCGCAACTCCTACCAGTTTTCTGATTAACATTACCTTTCCCATTTTATTAAAGTCTTGGTTGCAAATTAAGGAGTCGGAAGCTTGCAAATTTCGCTACCTTAGAAACAAAATAACACATGACGGACGAAGCAAGGAGACTCGGAGAGGAAAAGAGGGCTCTCCTGTCCAGAAAAGTCTTTTTTGTGTCAAACATGGCTCTTAATATGACGAAGAAGTTTCAGAGAAGATACGTTCGGAGCACAGCATTGTTTGGTAGTGTCTGCCGGATAGAATGTAAGCACTTGAGTTGTGGTGCTATGCGAGAATGTTAAGAAATTGGTGGGCAAATAATGTAAGGAAAGGAGGTTCTGCAGAATCGGAAATAAAAGAAATGTGTGAAAAATATTAACAAGAAGGGACCCATATTAAAACATCAGGAACTGTCCTCCAATGTTCATCCTGCAGAATACGGGGCCAGTGAGCTATCAAGCTGGGTCGAGTTACATACGTCGAAATATGCTAACTTTAATTATGTTACTTATCGATAAACTTGTAAACAACTTCCAATAAAAATCGGCGTAGAGGCAGACGTTCACAAGAAATGTTACCGTAGAGTGTGACACTGCGGTGACCATATTCCATCATGCACTTAGCAGGTAATTACGGCTTATAATTCCTTACAATTTTAGTAATACTGGATCTAATGTAAGTTTACATGATGTGTTAGGAAAGAGGGAAATTGGAAATTTGTGGTAAGTTACTATGGGACCAAACTGGTGAGGTCATCAGTCCCTAGGCTTACGAACTAGTTAAGCTAACTTAAAAAAACTTACGCTAAAGACAACACACACACACCCATGTCCGAGGGAGGCCTCCAACCTCCGACCCGAAGAGCCGCGAAAATCGTGGCAAGGCGCCTTACACCGCGCGGCTACGTCAGGTAGGTAGGAACAGGGAAACTTAGGCTTTAACATCCCGTCCTCTGTTTGCAAACGTCCCTAAAACTGCCGTAAACGATTTATTGAAGTCACGGAAAGCCTAGATGGAGATCATTAGACGTGAATCTTAATTGACGGCCACCCTCTTAGGGTAAGTCAGCGTGATATGGTGAATCGGGTGAAATGGTGAATTGCTTTGATTCTTTACTGGTTAAACAGATGTCTCTGTATGTCTCCATGCCAACAGTCTCTGATCATCTGTGCAGTGTGCAGGTGTTGAAAACTAGCTCCGTTTTAAAAACCGTAAGTACTTTGTACAAAACTGTTTTCGATGCTAAATAATTTTTATGTGCTGCATGCATTTGTAGATGTAACCTCAGGTAGCGCATTCCGCGGGGAATTTTACGGTATATTTTGCCTTCTTACGCTGCTTGTGTACCACATAACTTGGAAATCGTTGCGTCTAGTGTTTTGAACGTCTTACCGTGCTATTCACCGTTTCACCCATAGCAAATGGGAGAAATGGTGAACTCGGGCAGGGGTGATACGGTGAAGGACTTTTCTTATGTGTAAAGTGTAAAGCTTTTATTTAGGTACATTCCAACCAGGGTGTTTGACAAGTCATGAAATGTTAGCGTTTCCTATCCCATGCGAGAGCTATATTCTGTTTTATCCGACGTCTCAATGCAATCGTCAATTTATAAATTAGTTTCTATACATTTTTTTGCGAGTACAGTTTGGTTTGTCAGTGATTAAAAAAGTAAATTTTCTAACTATCGCCACTGTTCCAGGCAAAGATGCCTACATTTTACAAAAGACAATAAGGATCCAACCGTGCTGCTTGGACAGAGGAGCAACTTAACGATACCGTAAAAGCGGTGCAAAATGGAATGAGCCTGAATAAAGCCTCAAAGGAGTTTCGCGTTCCATGGTCAACGCTGAAGAGACGATTAGCAAACGGGTGCTTTACGAAATAACCTTAGGGTGGGCCGCCTGTACTAACACAAGAATGTGAGAAAAAGTTGGTAAAACATATCATAAAATTACAAAACTTTGGATTTGCAGGCCGCGCAGGATTATCCGAGCGGTCTAGGGCGCTGCAGTCATGGACTGTGCGGCTGGTCCCGGCGGAGGTTCGCGTCCTCCCCCGTGCATGGGTGTGTGTGTTTGTCCTTTGGACAATTTAGGTTAAGTAGTGTGTAAGCTTACGGACTGATGACCATAGCAGTTAAGTCCCATAAGATTTCACATAAGTTCTAAAATAAATCTCCAAAATTTTTTCATTACATTGATATTCAATGCCATTATGATCGATAGCAACCAGACAAGAAAAGTTGTAAAATTGTGGTACTGTCGATTAACTCATATCCAACGTATCATTTATTAACAACAACGCGATGTAAAACAGAGTATAAACGTTTCATTTGACTGTAAATGACTGTTCTAAGTTCTGGTGAATTATATTATTCTGAACTCATGTTTGTAATACCTCTTCAAGTAATCCGAGAATACCACAGTGTCTTTTCCTCTCCCACCATTCTTGGCTATCGTCGGCGTGCTTAGTGGCCGAGGACAGAACAGAACAGGCTGTGAAGTAGTGTAATAATTCTCTGAAACGTACAGTTAATAATGTACGTTAGAGTGCGACGAAATTTTATTAAAATGGTACAACAAATAATCTGCACAAAAATATGCAGTCTCGGTGAAGTATTTGTCACGGGTGCTAGATTTTGTGGACGTAAACTGTGGCATATTTTCTTAATTCCAAGTGAGTCGTGGTGCCATTGACTTAGAGGACTGTTCTGTATCGCACCACTGGCTCAGATGTAGTATCGACTATCCCTCTTGCGGCCCCATTGCCAGTACCTATGAGGAAGAGTCGGTATCTGTGGGTTGTGTCCTTAGAAGGTCTTTGCGTGTCGATACATATACGGAGTTGGCTGGCCCTTGTGAGGAAGTACGATGTTTGGGGGTTGGCGGTAGCGTCGCGACAAGAGGTGGTCACGAGGTCCGAGCTGCCGCAGCCACGAGCTGCACGAGCAGGTCCTGCGCAAAGGAAAGATACCGGAGTACTTCACCGGGGTCAGTGTCGACTACAAGCAGCAGCCCGACATCCCAGCGGATGATTGGCAACATTCGCGTCGGACGACCGCTCGTCGCTTGGCTGCCTTCTTCTACCTGGCTTTCATCGGCACCACTCAGCAACCGCTGAGACGCACTGTAGATACATGGAACGCCTTGTTGCTATAGGGCAGTAACGTCCTCGTGGGGATTTGTGTCATCGTTTACCTGCCCTCCGTATTATTTTCTGGTTTGTATCAGACCCCTCAGAGCTTTACCCAGTCTGCTCTTTGGTCGTAAATACAGGCCGCATTATTGTACTAAGACACTAGTTGTCGTTTGAAAATTTGTCCTGCTATTATATTCCCTTCCTTTTCTGGTTTGTACGCGATCATTAATGTTCTAATGAAACAGTTGTTGGTCCTAAATACAGCCGGAACAATTGTACTAAGGCACAGGTTGCCTTTAAATAAAGAGAGATCCTGTGGTTTGATTTAGGTGTTAAACGGTTAAATTTTTTGAGTGTAATTGCATTTGTCAGTCATTAGTTATAATTTGAACAACCTGTTGTACTAAGCCATTCGTTGTTGTGTTTGAAAGACTGGGTCATTATTGGTGTGTTTTAGCTTGATCTTGTGGTTCCATTGAGTGAGTTCTCTTGTAATAAGTATTCACAAGCAATGTTTTAAGCCGTTCCTTCAGAGCGGTCTTAATAACCGACAATCAGTTTAACAATGAAAATATTAACAGATAACTGTCACCAGGGCTTTAGTCAAAATAAAACCGTCAGAAGGGACGGGTTGGGATCCAGTCGCACCTTGGTTGCCGATTGAAATTAAGAGGTTAGTTGCTTTGAAGAAAGCCGTATCATTGTCATACTGTTTCCTAATGTGTTTAACCTTTAAGAACAGTGGCGCATCTCAACCCCGAACCTTTCGACATACAGCATTCAAATTAGAAGTGACGTCATCTGTTTTGAGTAACTGAATCACTCTTGTCGTCAATGGAGCTTATATAGTTTTCATGTGTTGCAGAAGGACATTTGATAATACAGCCTGTAATGATTAATTTGGTCCTCAGAGGCTACTGGTCATTTATGTACCAACTTTCACAAAGAAACTGAGATATCTTTTGTGCTTATTAAACGGAATATTTCTCTGTATTTACTTTCCATTATCTGCAAGGCAAGACTGAGAAGCATCTCATCTGCCGTTAAGAGGCCAATCTTAAACGTACTGAACTCATTCAGTACGAAAACATTAATGAATGGAATTTTTCTTTACTTTACTAACTGTGAAACTATTAAAAGATCAAAATAGAGAAGTCTCCAGCATTTACATTTAATATTACAGACTGAATTTCCAACTAAAAAATATCGTCAGCGTAATGGCCGACCAAACGCTGCTAGGGAAAGAGAGCTCCCGCAACACGAAGCTCTGAAATAGAGTTATTAATTACAATTAATGGTGACTATTACGGGACGTGCACACTACTTCAATAACCAAGACCTTCTAATAACAACCTTCCTCTAGACGAAACACGCTAGGAAAGAAAAAAAATCTACCCCAAAAACTTATTTCTGTTCTTCTTCATCTACGTTGCACAGATAGCATATACAAAAAGGCTATTGGTTAACGCATCGCTGTTTGCAAGCTTTACAGATAATAAACTATACTTTTTAGTATTTGATATTCATAGCGCACACGTACGTAGTTTTTCACATTTTTTTACACACAAACCTTTTCAATTTTTCTCGAAATGTCAGTTTATGTGACGTTCCGTCACAACAAACTGTTGTACTAAGCCATTCGTCGCTGTGTTTGAAAGACCGGGTCATTATTAATGTATTTCAGCAGGATCGTGTAGTTACGCCCAGTGAGTTCTCTTGTAATAACTGTTAACAAGTAATGTTTTAAGACGTACCTTAAGAGTGGTCTTAATAATTGACAGTTTAACTTTGAAAATATTAACAGCCAACTGTCACCAGGGCTTTAGTCAAAATAAAATTGTCAGAAGGGGCGGGTTGGGATCCACTCGCACCTTGGTTACCGATTGAAATTAAGTGGTTGGTTGCTTTGAAATGGTTCAAATGGCTCTGAGTACTATGGGACTTAACATCTAAGGTCGTCAGTCCCCTAGAACTTAGAACTACTTAAACACAAATCCATGCCCGAGGCAGGATTCGAACCTGCGGTCGTAGCGGTCGCGTGGTTCCAGACTGAAGCGCTTAGAACCGCTCGGCCACACTGGCCGCCTGGTTGCTTTGTAGTAAGCCGTATCATTGTCGTTTTGTTTCCTAATCTGTTTAACGTTTAAGCACAGGTGCGCATCTTAACCTCCAACTTTTCGACATACAGCTTTCAAAATAAAAGTGACGTCATGTTTTGAGTAATTGAATTACTCTTGTCATCAATGGTGCTTATATAGTTTTCGTGTGTTTCAGAATGGCATTTAATAAGACGGACTGTGTCCAGCGCGGTAGTAAACGCCGCTGTTTCACCCGATAAAGAGCGGGCTGCAGGTACGGCCGTCTTGTAATCATTGGCACATTGTTTGCTGTTTTGCAATACAGCACTTCAGGTTTGTTTTGCAAAAGCTTATCCAAATTTGTTCATTTTTAAAGAAAATATTGTTATATGTTGTTAAATAAATAGGTTGTTTGAAAAGAAAGTTATTGGTGGGTCCTTCCTTCCACGCTTTTCTTAATATATCACGGGGAACTGTGCGGCATGGTGTAGTGGCTAATGTCTTCAAGTCAGGTTCGAGAGGTCCTATTTGGAACGACTGCTTTTCACATTGCCGTGATTAACTCCCTTTAAGTTCCACTATTTTTCAAGTCCTTAGTAAATGATTTTAAGTCAAAGCACAGAATTTATCCATTGTGGACTGATGATTGTTATATTTTACTTATAGTATTTGTTTCAAATGGAAATACTGACGTTAAATCAAGTTGTGCTCTCATTCTGGCATTGATTACATTCTCTGTACTTTGGTGGATATAAAGCTATTAAACTACCAGCGTAAGTAGGCAGGGCAGAAAAGTGTTTGTGACTATTTTGTATGGGAAGAACCGAACGCTATATCAACCCAACATTATCGGCTCTTTCATATGATGGCGTTCTACAACAGCTCAGGTGTACGTCAAAACAGGACTACAACTTGACAAAATTATTGTTATTATCGCCCATTTCCAATTTGATGGCAAGTTTTGAATCTAAATGATTAATATGAAAAGTCAAGCTTATAAGTCCGAATTGTTTACGAGTGTGAAAGTTATGGCAAGCGGGACTGTCAACGTCGCTCGACTAAGTCACGTGAACAGATGTGCAGTAGTATTTGAAACGTTACAGTTAAGACAAGACTAGGTTCCAATTTTTCTGACCATGTAGTACAAACGTTGATGAGTTTACAGTCTCCGCAACGTTCAGTTGCGTTCTCTGAACACTTATTGCTTTGTCGCTAGAAGCTTCCAATTTTGCGCTTAATAACTCATAGCAAGAAACCACCTATCAACCTTATGTTGTTTATACCCTTTTCTGATTATTTGCGCTAAGAAATCTGCTCAATGCGGCTTCTCACCCGACATAATAAAGACACACAAACGATGTAAATAAATTTACCTCTAAAGCTCTGATCTGTCACTTATACGTACGCACCAACTCAGTTTAGAATTAAATCGGTCAAATAGTCGTCCGAAAAGTATCAATACACTACAAAATTCCTACACAGTTCGACCAGGAACTTGGGCGTATCTATAGATATTTTCGCCGTGATGGCGACCTTCATCTCCGCCTTTGGAATATTATATCGGAGCCTTCCTGTAGTGAGGAACTCGCGAATGCTACAAATACATTTCGTTGCTCTGAAATTTTGCTATCTAAATATGGAAGCCATGTTACGAAAAATTAAGATGGTATAAAATTTGCGCAGCACTTACTGCCAAGGCGTACACCATAGCAGACTTCCACATTATCATGCAAAACCAAACTCAGAACCACTTATTGTTCATAAGAAATCTCAACATCTTGCACTCTAATTCCTTTCGAAATAAATGGTAGTGTCTATTACGTTTCAGTTTAATAGAAATTTCCCTAAAATAAGGAAAATGGATGAAACTAGAAAGTTATGGTATAACGTACCTTTAAAGACGGAGTATGGAACACAAGCCCAGTTTGACCACAGATGTAACAGGAAAATAGCCTGTGGCTTATTCAGAGCCACAGTTCTTTCGCCTTACAGGTGCATCTGCTGAAAGGTTGTACATCATTTTCTAATATTTTTAGAAGAAAGCATTATTGTTTACTACATTACGTAATACCAGAACATGGCATGACTTTCCTAGACTTCATAATAAAAGAACGTTTGAGTAAATAAGCTAGTAGAACAACTTACATATGTTACTAGTTACTCAATCATCCAGCGTTAGTCGTCAGCACAACTTCGTTACAGAGAGCCATTATCGCATCTCCTCGATCTAACAGTCAGTTTTTCAGCGGTCTTACTCTGCTTTCGCGACGAAATTATTTCAGGATGATGTATTGCTCTCATCGCTCTTCTCTCGAAAGTAACGAGCAGCTTGTCGTCAGTCTGCTCGTCTCAAAAATAGCTCTACCCTGCTCTGGGGGCCGGTGTACCAACAGAGGCTCCACGTTCCAAATAAAAGACAGTCTCTGTTGAAATATTTATTGATTGTTAACAGACTTCGTACTCTTTGCACATCAGATTGACTTAAAAAGACAGTGCCATTTTAAGCTACTCGGATAGTGTGTAAAGAGCACGAACGTAGTTATTAATAAATACTGCAACACAGACTGCATTTTATTTGGTACCTGCCACAGACCATTCAGCACTTTGGAGTGCAGGGAATTACTCATCGCACATATTTTACTCAACTTTCAAATTTGTAATAAAAAAAGGAAGGGTGACCTTGCAGATAAACTATCCTGGTATTTGCCATAAGAGTTTTAGATAAATCACAGAAAATGCGTATCAGAATGGCCGGATGCGGATTTCAATCCTCATCCTCCCTATGCGAATCCAGACAGCTGGCCGTTGCACTACCTCTCTCGGCGCGGGTACACGTGTCCGATATAATACGTTGCAGTTACATTATTATAGGCCACAAACGTAGCACATCAGTCGACTTATTTTTAAGATTTCGTGATGAGCCAGCAGTAGAAACCCTTTCCGTTTTACTACATTTTTCTAGTTGTGCCGGAACAGGTATCATTGTAACGATTTTAGAGTAAAAGGTTATCTTCGCTGTGAAGTTTCGTAGCAGTCACATGTTTTAAGTCTTGATGTACAACTTTCACAGAAGTTTGTGTTCTCACCGCCATCACGGATGTGCCTGCTCGACGCCAGAGATTCCTATTACCACCAAGGACTGTAGATCTTATGATGTCTGTAGTAGATCGAAACCAATTATCCACAAATAATAACAACTTATATGCGACCAAGGCTGTTCACTAAATAAACTATTCTTTTAATAGGTCGCTGTTTCCCGGTACAATATTTCAAAGAATTTTTATAAAAGAATGTTTAAGCAAATTACTTAGCTGGCCAAGGGTCCGCATGAAGCCGCAGTGACGTTGCAGTCAGGTAGGACATCTACGCAACTGCGTGAGAAACGACGTACGTGTCCGCCTGGCAAGGCAAGTTAAAAACCAGACAAACCACTACCAAAAGCTATCAAAAACTAAGACTAAAGTTAGATTACAAAATTACAGGCCGATTAACATACAAGGCAACACTGAAATAAAATATCCTGTTAAATTTGGAATGAAATTTTTGTTAAAACATCTCTTATGTTCGTTTAACGCCACGGCTAAATTTTCTCAGGGAGCTATCGCCAGAAACACCATACGTATTCAACGTGAAGACATCTGTCTTACTCACGATGGATAAATAATATCTTTCTTTAATGTTAAGCGATAAGCAAATTAAATATAATAATTTATTATTTTTCTCTGCGAGGCCTAATGCTCCAGTGTAGCTGCTTATGTGCAATGGCAGAGCATTCAGTTGAAACAATTGTTGTAATAAAACTGTACCTCTGACCTACAAAAAGAAACGAAAAGTATTACAAGACGCCGTTCTGCATTTATTTAGATTATTGTCTTCAATACTTTTTGAAAGTAAATGATTATTAAAATAGTTTCATCATTTTTAAAACCAGTGGTGTCGCTGCAACAATGGACTTACACAAAATGGCCAGGACAACACTTAATTATTACGTAAATGGTTATGGGTCAGAGAAGGTACTTTCTGCTACTAACAAAAAACACATACTATCAAACTATTTTCATATATATTTAGCAAAAATCATGACACTACATATAATTATAATAATTATTTACAGACCGTGATCTATTTGCAACCGTCAGATAAGACATCAGAACCAACCGCACATAGAAGACAAAAGAGGAAAGAGCGTGAAAAAAGAAATCTTTTTCTTACCTACAACGATACAGAGATAATAGTAATTACAATTCTGTGATCACGTATAGCGGTTCCATTATAGTTACATATCGACAAGTTGATTTTCATCACTTTTTTCAAGAAGCGATGATATGCACATTAAAAATGATCTAAGTACTAATATAAAATAAATCAAAAGATCATTTTAGTTTATAGGAGACCGTGTTGGGCTTAAATAAGTAGACCCAAATATTTCGCCAACTAACACCAAAATTATAATTAAAGCTTGGGTGAATTTCCAGGGAACTGGTACTACTAATAAGGAATTAGAATAACGAGGTCAGCAACTAACAGTTTGGTAATAGTGAGTAGTAGGCCCCTAGAAGTCAAACTTGACACCATGCTCATACTCAGGTCGTATGCCAATGATAACCATGACCGCACGATGCAACAAGCGCTCAGAAAGCTTAATCACTATGCATACCTAAAGCTGCCTATACAACCAAGGGGAAATTTCTATATTTCAAGACTTTTAAAAATTATCCACAATATGACTGCCATTACGGCCTTGAAATGAGTATACTGGGACACATTTGTATGTGGCACCAGAATAACATGAGAATATTAATAAACTAGGATACTATAAACAATGAATATCTCGATAATGTGGATCGCTGACTGTGTGCGACCACAGAGCCAAAAATACTGCACTGCTTTGCTGGAGTAAGAGAGCCCTTGGCACACAGTCGTAGGTAGCTGTCTGTGAGGGAAAGACGATGGAGCAGGCTTTTTCTGTGGTGTGCCGTGTGAAGCAACCAAGAGTTAGAGTAATTTAAGTACGTCAACATTGTTGAACATGGAAGCAGAAGTCTTCAGGCAAATAACGTAAAGATGTTCAATAATTATGATTCCTATTTATGCCAGCGCGCTAGTATAAAAGAGTTGGGTGAAAATTTATAATTGTTGAATAACCCCAGAATGTACGTAAACTATTTCGAGAAAAAAACTAGTTACATAATTCATCTTTGTAATGTTTTTAAGAATTGTTAACAGAGGTATGAGTAATTTGACGATTTTCATTTATGTTGGTTCAATGAAGTTAGATAATACTTGCTGCTTAAATCTCCTTGTTTGTGAAACAATTGAGAGTAATGTTACTTCAGTTTTCAGATGTTTTTGAAAGGCCAAACTTAACTTGCAATATAATTTTGCTAAATAAACTGAGTATTAGTAATTTACCATTATCAGTACAGTCTCCCAGTCCAGGTTACATATTTTTTTAAAGACACTGAATTCTTTTAAATGTTCTCGTTTATCAGCCAAAATAATTTCAAGTGCTTTTCAAGTATTATGGCCAGCATAGCACACTGATGAGCCTGTAGTTAGCCATTTAACTTTTTTTTTATGAGACCGGAATATATCGCGTTACTCCGTAGGTAAGACAATTTAATTGATTTCTTATGTGAACAGGGCCTTAGGATTCAGTGCTTAAGGTGCTGAATGTATTTTGCAGTGACTGTTTTTCATTGGTATTGAGAGCTGTACAGCCCAAACGATTCGTAAATTTTTGCTAGCAATAAGATAGAGTAAGCCCACCAGTTGCACTTACAACACGCAACACGACAATTCGAGTTTTGTATCCATTCCACAGTTCAGGCTTCATTCAACGTAATCTTAAAGCTCTTTTATTTGACATTTTTTAAAGGACTTTACAGAGTGTTCCGCAATAGCAATTTAAACAAGCAGATTAATGATTTCAACTCACGAACTGAAAATAGATCAATTCAGAGTCGGCACAACCTTTGACCTATTCTGGTAGAACACCTTGCTACCCAACGCACAACTACTATGACCACAAGATTCATATGAAAGGTCAAAGTTTTAATTCACTGAGGCAAGGTTCCGACAGCACCTCCGCACAGCAATGAAGACTCTCAAGGCGGTTTTTTTTTCCCTTCAACAGGAATCGGAGGTCCGCATCTGGCTGTGGATGGCAGAAAATCCACATTTCAGGCTGTGAGGCTGTCTCGCATAAGCCTACTTCCCGAAACAAAGCCCGGCAAGCACAAACAGTAGACGGGGCTCTGTCACCATCGTTTTCCTCGCCTACAAACCCGCGACCAATTCATACCGCCCGCCCTCACTAAATTAATTACGGCACCTCCAGCTAACAGCATAGCGCTCCGTTATCACTTCATTCACGTGTGGTCCTTTCCTCCACCCCTCATTGCTTGGAACTGACCTTCCAAATACCAAAGGGCCGCTGTGGCACCGCGAGGCACGTTCGGGCAAAAATGACGACACTATGACACAGGCAACAGTCGAGAGATCGAAGCGATTTCTAGTAACTTTTATGTAACTTTTGAGTGAAGCTCAATTTCTCATCTACGGCACAGCGTGCAAATGCAAGAAATTTGAATAACTTCAACACCCCTGCAATTCTGATAAGGAAAGAGATGATTCAATATAAATTACGAGTCTACACGTGCTGGTGCACATGTAGTCACACTCTTGCGTAGATACTTTATAAAAATGGAGAAAGTGATATCGTGAACACTGTTCACATTTATGTAAACAGGGAGTGAACTTACTTCGACAGTAACAGCCAGATTTTCTTTATCGCACTACAGCTGAAAGGTTAGCTACGCTGTATTGATGTTCTGGGGAGGAAAGGAAGTAGCTGCAGAATAAATTATTTTAAATTACAAGAATAAGTTCCTGTGTCCTGCAGTTACCATCGGCAGTGCACACTTTACGTCGACTAGTATCCCCACTAGCTCAACACAAATAGCAGGGTGAATACTTGATCTACCGGTTTCAAATTATTCCGCTATGCCAGCCATAATGTAAATATCATAGCGCTGTCTTATTTTCAAGAGTAAAGCCACTGTAGAACAGTGTAATTAATGGTCGACTAGAAAAAAAATATACTGGCTTGTTCAACATAGGTTGTAGATACCCACCGGTGCTCAACAGTTATTGTTTGTTGAACGTGCACTGAAGGGTTGCATGAGGTAGGCTTCTAATTTAGCCTATACTGTAAAATAATGTATAGTAGAGTATTAATATTTTTTACATGTAACTCGATTCTAGCTATAAGACCTGCGTCATTTGTGAGACTGTAATGGAATATCCAAAAACGCGAAAACACGTGATAATAGTAAATGTTTTGTGATGCTAAGCGTAAACTTTAGGAACTAGTCGGAGATGTAGATGAGAAAATATCAATTTGTTGCTTTGGAGATGTGCTTGAGCCCAAGAACAAGGATCGGGATTAATTTAAGGAAAACACGTGGAAGAGTGGCCCAACTTGATGCGCCATTTTTCCCCAACAAATATTTTTACTTAATTGTGTGTCAACTGACAGTTACCGAGATTCTTGTAGAATACGTACAAATAATTAAGATTTTTAAATTAAATTCACAACATATAAGGACATTTTCATGGTATATAAAATAACAAATACTGTAGTATCAAAAATATGAACTGTGCAACACAATGGTCGCCGACTAATCCTGTAACAGGACTTGAAAGTAAGTTCAAAAAACATTAAAATGCATACATCTCCACTGATTATTTTGCTCACATGTAAACAAGAAACGGCCAAGCTGTCCAAAAGCTAGGTACACGTAAAACCGAAGCAACAGCAGTACTTCACTAATTGGCCACAAGCCTGTTCCACATAAGCAACTACCGGGATCCTAAAACCCAACAAAAATGATAATGAAAATTCAACCCCTACTTTTTAATGAAATCATGGAACTCAATGCTCAGTTTGCCCAAAGACTTTTCATCACATGCCTCCAAGGGCCTTATAATAACAGAAACATCGTGAATTACTTCCCAATCCGGTAACACCCCCAGCGTGTCAAGATTCCACTGCTCAAGACTGGAACGGGAAACCCGAAAAATCATGTATAATCTGCCAATATTTAGGCCTCGTCCGATGACAGGAAGACCGCCGGAGCAGTAGTGAAACGCGTTCCTGTCCTGGGTCAGCAGAAAAGTAACGCGTCAACCGCAGCCGATACAAGGCTTTCAACATATACCAAACAACAAACAGAAAAACTAGTTCGATAACAATTACCATGCACAGCAGTACTTATACAGGCAGTTGAAAATTCAGCTATAATACTTCAGTATGGAAGTGGACCGCTCATAACATTGCAAGTTAAGCTTCCCATTAATAACAAGAAGCAATGTACAAGATCATTTAAAAATTAATTGAATAATAATTCAAACAAGATTTAAAAACTCAAGGTATACCTTTCCTGGGACATCGTGGGGTCTAATAGATACTGTAATTGGGATACACATGGAAAGGCAGATGTCCGGTTAAATTGTACACCTATACACCTATAACCCGAAGGGCACCGCAACACAGTAAGAAAGTGTGGAAATGTAAGCACGCACGCACGCACGCACACACACACACACACACACACACACACACACACACACACACACACACATACATACATACAATCAGTAGCATAAAATACTCAATAATAACAAACCATGGTTTCAAGTACGAGATTAACATTGCAAAATACTAGCTTCGTGCATACACAAACATCCAGATTGAGAGCCACAGCTCCAAAGCGATCACCCAAAGACATAAAGGATTCCTGGCCTTCTCACACCGGCCAGAATTAACAGACTTTAAGTACAGCGCTCACTGGTCTTCGTAGATAATTTCAAACAAATGGCAAGCAGGCCAATAGCTTCAGGACTTCAGGTAGGCACCGAATAGTACTGGCCTACTGCTCGTGGCTGCTAACAACTTGTTGAGTACATCTCTGCGTATTTCGCACACTACAACTGACAGATGCACGTCGTAGCCATGCTGCAAGGGTCGGGAGCCGCTCCTTACCCAGTAATCTTACCGGTAGCAACTGCCAACGCTGCAGGCAGTCGCGGGCCCCCACAGCCCAACGGTCAACTGTGTTACCTCCATACAATCGCCAGGACGTCGAGTACTCAGGTACACCTGTCCAGCTCCGTGTCCGACACACCACTCGCCATCACACATGAGCCAGAGGGGTTAACACATGACCCAGCAAATGTGATGAGCGAGAGTCAGAGTCGAAAATTTGGAAATTTGTGGTAAGGTCTTATGGGACCAAACTGCTGAGGTCATCGGTCCCTAATCCTACACACTACTTAATCTGACTTAGACTTACGGCTAAGTACAACACACACATCCATGCCCGAGGGAGGACTCGAACCTCCGACGGGTGGAGCCACACGGACCGTGAAAAGGAGTCTCAGACGGCGCGGCTACCCCGCGCGGCCGGCCAGAGTCGATGAAACCGGCACACGTGTGGCACCAGTGGTATCCCGCGCGCGCACCCCCACGGAAGCCGCCAGGATCAGTACTTACGCGTCGTAACAGAGGTAATGTGGAACTCTGAAATAGAGTAACATCGGCTACTACACAAATTGACTTGTTTTCATAATTCACATGAGATTTTAGGGCATTGGTTTGAAATTTCGCTGAAACTGATATCTTGTATTAACTGTTTGAAGACACAGCCAATTATCTGGTGTTATTTACATTACTTGTATAAACTACAACAAACAATACATACACCAAGATTTTATGACGTTCATTATCAAAGAATTCATTATAGTTTTCGTCTCACATGAACCAGCGGAAATCACATAAACTTCCAAGACATTAGTCTCCCACTAGTATTCTGCACTTCGATGCGAAATGTCGACTTGTGATGGCTCAGGCTTCACAATTATAAGACCTATGTTCCAAAGTATGTGAATCAGAGAGTCAACCAACAGGTAACCAAAACTACTATTGTACATATATCGCAAGTAAATTTAATAATAAGCACGTATGTTCTTCTCTTGTATACTTATTGGGACAAACTGTGCGATGGAATTTTCAAATATGCAGTATAAGCTACACTATGAGATGTTCGAATGCATTTATTAGGACACTGTATTACAGAATAGATCTCATTTTGGCGTCTTATTCATTCCCTTACGTCATAAAAAGTGCTAACGACATAGTTTCAAAAAACTGAGACTCGAGCTCGGGACTTCTGCCTTTCGCAGATTAGTGCTCTATCGTCTGAGCTTCCCTAGCACGACTCAGGACCCATCCTCACAGCCTCACTTCCGCCAGCACCTCGTCTCCGACCTTCGGATCATGAGTCGTGCTTGGGCTGCTCAGAGGGTAGAACACTTGCCCGCGAAAGGCGAAGGTGCTGAGTTCGATTCTCGGTCTGGCACACAGTTTTAATCTGCCAGAAAGTTTCACACCAGCGCACACTCCACTGCAGAGTGAAACTTTCATTCTCGGGACATAGTTTTAGTTTAACAGTACCATTTTGTAAGATGAAATGTTTAAATTTGCAAGAAAGTATTTTTTAAGACTAGGGCAAATGTTGCAGCTCAGGAAATTAATGGGCTAGAGTTCTACAATATTCTGCGTGTGGCAACGCAATAGTAAAATAATTCAATTGAACTAATTCTATTTAACTAAAAGGACCTCAGCAACAGTGGAGAGAACGAAAGTAGACAGCCAGTAAGCTTTCTTCTTTCAGTGCAGTGGAAAATGACATAAAAGACATACAACAGTGCACAGTCTGAATTTGGAAAATCATACTTGCACATTCCTTTGGCTTCGATTTTTTTGTAGTAATGCTTTGTACATCATCAAACTACTTCTTTCGACACAAATGAAAGAATGATTACTGTAACAGACAAATAGGCAATTAAGAATAGCAGACAGCATCAGGAATAAGGAAAATGTAGCTTAAATGCGATACTAGTCAGACACAGGCCAACAGCCTAACAATTATGTATACTTAATAGCCGGAATTTCTTAATACAAGGAGTAAGTACTTAATCGTAATGAGCAAGAAAATTCCTATCGAGTCGCTTAGTGCAAGGTCGTTGAAATCAATTAACTGTTTAAAAACCAAAATTTCAATTATTTTGATAACTTTATTTATGAGTAGTGGTCAGCCACACATAAAACAAGTGTTTCTTATTTGTGATAGCAAATTTCTAAAGAATTAAAATACTTGATTTAGGAAACACTTTCAAGAGATAGTGAATTTACAATAAATAAGGAAAAATGTCTCGAAAAACAAGACGAAGGATGTGGTTATATTAGTAACATTTTCAAAATCCAGCAACGAAGTCTATTCTCTTATTCATTCTATCCTTTGCAGTGCATTTAACACTGAAGGTAATAAAAAAAGGAAAATAGAATCCTTTCGTTCCTTGATTTTTAGATCGAATTTAATGGTAATGGAAAAGTAATTGGAGTATCAAAGTCCAACTTTCTGAATAATATCTCAAGAAACACAGAATATTCTTATTCGTAGACCTGTGGACAGACTCATTAAAGATGAAGGACAAAATCTTATTGAGAAAGTCGAGGACGGATGTCGATCACGCACTTTTAAAGGAACCAGAATTAACCTTAACTGACTTAGGGATATCACGGAAAAATGTCTCGAAAAACAAGACGAAGGATGTGGTTATATTAGTAACATTTTCAAAATCCAGCAACGAAGTCTATTCTCTTATTCATTCTATCCTTTCCAGTGCATTTAACACTGAAGGTAATAAAAAAAGGAAAATAAAATCCTTTCGTTCCTTGATTTTTAGATCGAATTTAATGGTAATGGAAAAGTAATTGGAGTATCAAAGTCCAACTTTCTGAATAATATCTCAAGAAACACAGAATATTCTTATTCGTAGACCTGTGGACAGACTCATTAAAGATGAAGGACAAAATCTTATTGAGAAAGTCGAGGACGGATGTCGATCACGCACTTTTAAAGGAACCAGAATTAACCTTAACTGACTTAGGGAAATCACGGAAAACCTAAATCCTGATACCCTCTGGTATACGAGTGCATTGTCTTAACTAATGTGCCACCACTCTCGGTTTCAGCATAATCTTATAATGTTTGCTGCCACTCGGGACGTTTAAATCACGACACTATAAGGTATCAAGCCCCATTTGTGACAAAAACTACCTTTTCCTTGAGGTGCTTCAGTTTTTTGGCTATCTGATTTCGTTTCAACCATCGTACAGACTCATATTCAGTACGACAACGTGTGAATCGTCAAAGCAAAGTTTACTGATGACAGCTGTCAGACTCAGTTACGGCTACAATGGGATCGTAAATGCTGTTCAAAAGTTTCTCTACGTCTGCCCACCGGCTGGCGCGCATCCCCCAATACACTTTTACTTTCTGCAGTCCTCCCCGCTGTTCCTCACCTTTGATGACTGTGGATGGAAATAACTCATACCAAAGGAGAATTTGCTACACCCACACTTCAACAATAACCCGACCCCAGAAGTCAATCCTTTGGTCGACAATGCTGAAAGGCGACTCTAGGCTTTATAGGAGGAGCTTAGCCCATATGTGCAAGAATGAGATGAAAATATATGTCGCTTACTAATTTTACTGTTGAGGTATTTAAGAGATAAAATATTAATAAAAACTCTAGCAACAAGCTACAATGGTGAGAGAAGAAAGAAAGCAAAAGATGTCTGAGGCAGTTAAGACTGTCGATAGAAATTATGCTGATCACAGTTCTATGTAGTTGGAAGGTTACGTACTTGCGATGTCTTCATAGCGCTAACTACGTCGAGATGATGCCGGGCAGATCCCCACCTGCTCTGATATCGGTCCCCTCTTAATTTCCCGACAGAAATTTTTATAATGGGGGCAGAGTCAGTAGTTTCTAGTGACTCAGGAAGATAATAAATCATTGGTTCAAATACACTGAAGACGCAAAGAAACTTGTACACCTGCTAATATCGTATAGGGCCCCCACGAGCACGCAGAAGTGCCGCAACACGACGTGTCATGGACTCGACTAATGTCTGAAGTAGTGCTAGAATCGTGCATGGGTGTCCATCAATCCGTAAGAGTACGAGGAGGTGGAGATTTATTCTGAACAACACTTTGCAAGACATGCTCAATAACGTTCATTTCTGGAGAGTTTGGTGGTCAGTGGAAGTGTTTAGACGCAGAAGAGTGTTCCTGGAGCCACTCTGTAGCAATTCTGGACTGTGAGGTTTCGCAGTGTCGCAATGTCCGGATGAAATTGCCGGAAGTCCTTCAGTATGCACAATGGACATGAATGGATGCAGGTGGTCAGACAGGATGCCTACGTACGTGTCACCTTTCAGAGTCGCATCTAGACATATCAGGGATCCCGTATCATTCCAACTCCATAACCCCCACACCATTACAGAGCCTCCACCAGGTCGAACATTCTCCTGCTGACTTGCAGGGTCCATGGATTCATGTGGTTGTCTCCATATACGTACACGTCGATACAATTTGAAACGAGACTCGTCCGACCAGGCAACATGTTTTCAGTCATCAACAGTGCAATGTCGGTGTTGACGGGCCCAGGCGGGTGACAAAGCTTTGTGTCGTGCAGTCATCAAGTGGATCTTCGGCTCCGAAATCCCATATCGATGAAGGTTCATTGAATGGTTTGCCAGCTGAGGCTTGTTGATGGCCGAGCATTGAAATCTGCAGCACTTGGCCGAATGGTTGCACCTCTTTCACGTTGAACGGTCATCTTCAGCCGTCGTTGGTCCCGTTCTTACAGGATCTTTTTCCGGACGTAGCGATGTCGGAGATTTGTTGTTTTACTGGATTCCTGATATTCACGATACACTCGTTAAATGATCATACCGGAAAGGAAAATTACCACGTCATCGCTACGTCGGAGATGCTGTGTCCCATCGCTCGTGTGCCGGCTATAACACCACGTTAAAACACAATTAAATCTTGATAATCTGGCACTGTAGCAGTGGTAGCTGATTTGACAACTGTGCCAGACACTTCTTGTCTTATATTGGCTTTGCCGACCACAGCGAAATAGTCTGCCTCTTTACGTATCTCTATTTGGATCGCAACGCCTATACCAGTTTCTTTGGCGCTTCAGTGTATCTTTTATGAGTGATGTATTCTCGGCAAACATGGTAGCTTACGTAAATGAAACTTTTAACCGTGGATTCAGCGTTAAGATCAGTTAATAATATTCCCCGAAGGTGCTTTTCACAACATGGTAGCTGTCGCTTTCTATATTTGGGACAGAAACCGGAAATCATGGAAAACGTATTACGCCAAAATGCAACAGAACCGTTGCAGTCTCTTTCCTGTGTTTCAGAGGGGAACATTTAGGCTATAAGCGTTGTTATTGTGTTAGCGGTTGTTGTTGCAGTCTTAGATACATATCGTTAGAACGCCGTGAGAGAAAAATCAAGAACTTGATCTACAAGGGAACCTAGAAGAAAGTCTGCTTTTAAAGGTTCTGATGACACGTTTTATTGGAGCGTGTAATTTTCTTTTTCGTACCGTCCGGCACTTGTGCCCACATAACAGAGTTTGAAATTACTTTGTTAGAGGTAGACATCAACCCGCTGCCCACCAAAGGGCGGCGCTGATCGAGTGCCGCTTCCGTAGGGTCTCTGGGGTCGCGCCTCCGGCCTTGGGACAGTCGTCGGCGCGCTTATTCCGAGCGGTGTTCATTTGCATGGTAATTCCGCAATCTCTCTCAAGCCGGGTATTTGATGAAATACTGCCCTACGTAGCGCGCCACTTATATGGCGATGCGGCCGCTGCTCTCTATCAGGAATTGGTGTTCCATCTTTGCTTCTCAATATTTCCGGGACTGCAGGGAATGGATACTTCCACCCGTATGAACATGTAGTAGTTCAAAGAACAATCAGTAATATAGTGATTTGAGTAGTATGAATACCATTCATTTTTGTGGGCATAATTTACTACTGGGATGATTAAAATTCCCCAAACCTTAAGAACAGAAGCTACAAATTATTGTCATAACTTAACTCTTATAATAAACATTTCTTACAGTTTTTATTATTTAAAAAGAGATACCAGAAGGGGGGGGGGCATTGGGACTTTCGGGTTACAAATGAAAAGACAAATTACTCTTGGCAAAAATCAAAGTATAATGAGGCATACACAATAAATTGTGTACAACGCTGCTCACAATATAGTTTTGCAGTTTAGTAATGCTACGTAGCTGATTTTCTGTGTAAAAGTCACAAACATAATCTTGTTTCTCTGCGCCAGGGCAATCCAGGTACACACACAGATAGCAAGCCAAGTGTTACACACAAATCTCTCTCGTTGTTTAGCTTGACTAAATTTCTGCCGATAGAGAGAGACTTTTAACTGTCGTCTTCCAGTTCAGCAGGTGGTAACACGTTCATTTCAGGCTCTACTTTCGAATGGAAAGATTCACCATCGCAATGTTAGTCATCCTTAGAATTAAACTGCTGTTTTTTGAAGAGTTTTCGACGCTTTATTTCTCGATGGTGGTGGTGGTGTCACCAAGCGTAGAATCGAAGTATTTGATGAACACTTGAAAGAACAAAGACCTGTTGCGTCAGAACTCGTAGGCAGACGAGAAAGTGTCAATTGCAAAATAAGGCCAAACGATGAGTGAGGTAGCAAGAAAATATTGACTACTGTGATCGTTCCTATTTACATACACAATGCCAGTGACTTTAAAGCTGTTAATTGCTCTGTCCCCACTTTGTACTTCAATGTAAGCATTATTAATTAATTAAATGACTGAAGCCCTAGAACTGTCTTTAAAAAATTTCTAATTCCCCATCGAAACGTAATTTTAAAGGGGCAGTGAAGTTATTTAAATCGCTAGAATCTTTTTGAAGAGTAGCTTGGTAAGCAAGGACTTCTTACATAACTGTTCCTTCCTGCGTCACTGTTTGGAGTGTCCATTGTATGGCGGATGAGAAAAAGCAGGGTAGATGGTTCAGTAGATGATTTGGTGACTATGATAAAATGATGTTCTCTTGTAAAACTGCTTATCTGGGGTTAAGCAGATGGACGCCATGAAGTAATGGTCACTGGAGAAGTACCCCTTAGGAGTTATTTATTCGCACTTTTCCTTGAAAAAATCTCAAGAGACTGAGCATTTACGCCCCCTGTCGATCCAAGTTTTATTACAATTCGTCGTACAGTGTAGTAAGGCATACTCTGCCGTTCGCCAGCAAGCAGCTACGATCGTTACCAATCCCCATCCAATAAAATGGTAAATGATCACGGAGCGTCATAACAGAGGTACGAGCAGGAAGTGTGGCGTACTGGAGCACACAGAGCATGCGGTGATTAACACTGCGAGACTTTAGTTATTAATACTAACTGCCTAAATGTTTATTTACAACTCCAACTAGACTGTCGATTTTATCGATACTGACAGATTCCTAACCATGATTTCACTAACTCCAAAAACAAGATTACAAGTTTATTACAAACGTACTTAATATTGTCAGTCATTGGCCCAGCAAACCGATCAATCAGAAACCCACCCTGTGAGGGCAGGCACGAAACAGTGAAGCTAGGTCACTAGACAGTTCGCAACCAGCTCCATGTGGAAAGTACGTGTGTTTATTAGTATTTGTTTAAAAGTGCCTTGGAGAACGTTTATGTGCGAATTCGTGTGTGTGCGATCTCAGACGATTCTTAAAGACGTGTGAAAATAATTTTATGTACTTTAAATGGTACTCGACAAGTCAAGGTTGCATTCTGTGAAGTACGATCTTTAGATTGGCCCTAAAAACATTTTTCCCTAGTTTTCATTGAAAACATTACATTATTTCGGGACTTCCAACACAGTATGTGGTGGGGCGAGGCTCAGTTCTCTTCGTATTGTCATCATATTCACATAGATCCATCCACCTCGATAAACTTTCCCTCTGCTCATTGTCTCTTCAGTCTATCATAGCAGGTACTATGTAGGTGATGCAAAGCCACATTAGAGAAATCACCACCTAATACCTACCAGGCAGAGACCGCAAAACTCCAGTTAAAAATCAGTTGCTTCAACAAGTCTGTATTTACGTGTGTACTAATATTGTCTCTGCAGGTTTACAGTTATACACATTTGCTACAAATGATCACACGAAAGCAGCCATAGTTTTGAAAGGTCGACCCGAATATTATTCACAATCTACACAGCAACATTACGCGATTCAAACATTCGATCGATTCAGCAGTCTTCCTTTACAGAAGCTCTGGCTGGCCATACTACTCCATTACGAATGCGAAACATGCTACGCAAATTTTCTAACCTCGACCAGAATATTGCTCAGGAGCTTATCTTTCACAGGGAAGCACATGAAATTACGAATTGCTTCACACTTAAGTCGCTTTCTGTTAGCGATTACCGAACCAAATTTACGACGTCTCTAGTTCTTCATTTTACATACTATTTGCGAAGAGCGATCTAACATGATGTGTTCAGTACTATGGCTCGGAAGCGACTCCCTTGGCACTGTCCTCGTACAGATAACATCCCTCTCTCCCTCCGGGACGGTCTTGTTTCTGATTGGCTATTAATCTGAATGACCAATCAAAACTTTTTTTCTAGATAATTCTCGTGGTAAAATCCCTTCTTATCCAGTCACAATTCAGAAAGTAATTTTACGTAAGCGGAACTTCAGTTTATTACACCAGATTTAATTGAAAACCAAATACTCGTTGATATAATTCCAAAATTAAATAATAAACTTATTACTTTCCTATCCTCTTTTCTGGCTGCCTTTTGCAAAACAATTCTCACCCACTCATATGTCACATCACTCACGGTTCTTCCCAGTTATTTATCCCACGGCTTGGATTGACATAGACCTTCACAAAATAAGACATTTCGAATTTTCATCTGTCCCTCATTTACTCTCTCACCCACTCCCATGCATTCACACATCAAAATGTAACTGAATATTAATTTCTAATGATATAAATATTCCGTGAAGTAAAAATTACTAATGCTATTAGATGAATGACTGTAATTAACTGATTTTTATTACTTGAACTTTTCATAACCGCTCCACATTATGTTGAAAGTTAATCTTTCGCCGCTACTAGATCCGTTTTGAAATACCAGAACTGCTTTTAGTGATATTTTTTAAATATTTTCTATCTTCGAAATTGTGATGAATATCGATATGAAATTTAAGTAGAATTATTTCAGCAATAACAAAAAACAATGAGTAAAGTTTGCAGCAAAATCGGGGGATAACTAATGTGGTTTATTTACACCATATATAGTATAAATATTCATAGCGCGCTGCTTTCAGGCTGCGTGTCACTGCCACAGGCGCCAGCTGACACAGGTGCGTCTGACTGCACAATACAGAACGAACGAATCTCCTGCAGCTACTGGACCTGAGGTGCGCCAGGCTCCATACTCTACTGCACTGAATATAACACGGAATAACTTGTGGCGTTACAAGTAGTAATGAGATTTTCTCAATTACTATTTCATTAGTCACAACTGATTATATGCTCGTTCGGAGCCAGATCCGGCGGAGAAACAGATCAATTGACACTTCGAAATGACTTTACAAGACACGAGGTAAACAAACTTCCTAGTGGTGGACTGGGGACGTAAAGCTGCGCTGGACCTTCTCGTTACGAGTTGGTCAACGTAGCTCTCCACATGCAATGATTCCAGAGAAACAAATTGCGGTGTTACCACGTCCGGAGCAGTAATGTGTCACGGTAGGAACACCATTAATTATCGCCCCTTAATTAATTAACTGCCACCATCGTACACTTCGCGTAAGGACCAACAAGATAAGATAGAAGGAGCTGCGGCTCGCATGGAGACAGTCGCTTTTCCCCTTTCTATTTGAAGTTGGAGCAGTGAAACAGGGAAGGAAACAGCCAGTACTGGTACAACCTAACTTCCGCCACGCACCATACCATGGCTTGCGGAGTATGGGGGAAGATGAAGATGTAGACGTAGAACAGCTGTTGTACATCACCGTTTTCTGTGTGATGAATTAGCAGCGCTATTGGACAGCGTTTCTCATGCAGAATAACAAGGACACCACCTACAGTAGCACTTGGAATGACCCCGCAGTGAGCTTCAAATCCAGGAAAATGTAGTGCGTCAGTCTGTGTTCTTGCTTTACGAAAGACGAATATTATATGATAATATTCTTCATTTATATTTTATGAGCCGATCTGGTAGTCTGGTGCTACGTGTATTATTTGTAAAACATGAAAGACTGTTATCAAGTGTAATTTATGTTTCTCATTATGATCGTCTTCTGAACACTGGACTCTTTGAATTGCGTTGAAAATATGTTACTCGTAGTCTGCTTAATTTCTGCTCTCAGCCCTAATATTGGGTGGTGTAAATGATACCATGTTTATTTTTGTTTCATATGAAACACAAGCTGGTTTCGTTGCGTGGTGCTGTGGGCTCATGTCTATTTACAGTTGTAAACACAGACTCTAAGGATGTCTGCATCACAATGAAATTTTAAGACACTGTAAAGTTACAATTGGCTACTGCTGTTGTTCCTAGCGAGGTATACGTGCCAAAGACTTGAACTTGTTTAATTTTAATTTTTGACTTGAGCATACCTGACCTAAACTTTGACGATTGCTTTCTCTCAATGTAACTACACAGTTTCTTGAAATTTTGTTCTGATGAAGACAGAGGTGTCGAAACCTACGTCTGTCTACCAAACAGTTATTTGCTATCGCAACCGGTTTCCTGTGTGATTCTTATGTTGAAACTCATGCCTTTTTGTTAATGCTTATGAATCTGTGTGTGAACTGTTCCATTAAAATTAACTGTTAGTATACTGCTCATGTTCTACTCTATTTTTGTTCCCATCCGTTTTTCGTACTCTCCCACTTAGTGGAAGGCACCGAAATTCTCATTGAATTGCGTTTAAATGTACTTTTGTACTCCCTGTTAGTAACGTGTACGTAGCTACTGCCGCATTTGTAGCATTTGCAAGGAAGAATTCTCTAGTCACAAACCTTCAAAGTATACTCACCTACATCTATACTCTTCAAGCCACTATGAAATGCGTGGCACTCAGTAGCAAGAAGTGACACCATTCAAAGCAGAATTAAATACTCACTCCGTGACAAGATGCAACAAAGCTGAATACCAATACTGTCAAAACCTGCTAACATGCACTTCTCCATTAATTAGGAGGAATTAAGGGAAACAAATGCAAAAAAATAAAATAGAATAGCAGGAGCATACTTAACATGCATTTAAATCGACCAGTTCACACACAGATTCGTAAGCAGTAACAAAACCACAAATGTACTAAACGCCACGTGATGAAACTAGCTTCTGTTTCGTATGAAACAAAACCAAATATGGAATCATTTACCCTGCCCAGTATTAGGGATATGATCAGAATTCAGTCAGAACGTGAGGAAAGTATTCACAACGCGAGAAGTTTTAATCATAAGCACAATGTGATAAAACCAGTTTCTGTTAACTACAAAACGAAAACAAAAGTGGAATACTAAGAATGAGAAATAGAGATGCTGGACTGATAAACTTACGGCCCTCCGAGTGTCCTGGTAGAGAATCGAGGGCGTGTTACCAGACGTACCTAAATGAGTTTCAGCCGCAGGGATCTCCATTTCCTCCGGTTCTTGTGACAGTACCTCGCAGCAAGATTTCGTGGGCTGGGGAGTGACCTGAGAGATACAGTAACATGGCCTCCCAGTTCACCGGATCTGAATCCGTTAGATTTCTTGCTATTAGTTCATTTAAAATATCCTTAGTTGTATCCAAAGTATTCAGACGTTATAGGAACATGTGACCATGCTTGTGACGCCAACCGAATGGAGCCAGGTTTATTTAAAAAAGTTCGTGATTTACTGTAAGGTACTGCGTAAAAGGGCTGAAGGTAGTGACAATATATAAGGTAACCACAGTCTACACTCCATATAGTTTCTGCTTCTACATAACAGACTGATGGGATGGAGAGGATAGGTTGGTTCGAATCTCAATAGGTATTCATTTCCTGACATATCATTATTAGACCCTTTCTTCTAATGTTGATCAATATTACCACCAGTAGGAATATGTGACACTTTCTCAAAAACACCCTTTACTTCCAGTTATCACGATAGTTCTACATTCGAAAACGTTAACCAAGAGGTCGAAACACTTCTCCCTTGTCTGTATATTCTCTGGCTCCATAAAAAGAAGAGCCCATAGGCTTAGGGATGGATATCTTCCCAAAATGGTGTGCGGCGTATTATTACAAACAGCCGGTTGATATGCTACGGTGCTTTTTGGTGATCCCTAATACAAAGCTTCCATTCGAATCAGGTAATCCAGCAACTCAAATTCCTTAGAAAAATTTGTGTTACACCCAAGCATAATTAATTCTGTTAACTTCCTATCTTCTACCTTTTGTTGACAAAGTGAAAATGAGACGCTCTGGGCTCTAGAAACAGCTTATACGCCTTCATTTAGCCCCTTTCCTTATCGCAGACGGTGACTCATACAGGATTCTAAAGCTTCTGCACCTTTTTTACACCTTCCTGCTTTTTTGACATATCGGAAAACGTGTGCGTTTTTCATTAAATGTATCAGATCAATAAATATTTAAATATTTTAAATCAACGTTTTTGCTAAGTGTTCCATGCGTAATAAGTACTTAATATATCCCGAAATACCATAATGGAAGCATAATATTTCTATCACAAGGGAGAATGTAGTCAATGGAAATGTAATATTTCTATCACAAGAGATAACGTAGTCAATTAAAAAACCGCCAGAGCGTAGTAAATTACTTTTCTCTGAATCTGCATTACACGTTATCTCAAAGTGTAACACACACATAAAATAGTTATTACTTTTTGACTTAATCAGGCCCTACAGCCTTATATATTAAGTCACATACAATGCCCGTGACACTCCACAATTTTGCAACTGAACTTTTTCGATGTTCGCCATCAATCCTATCTCCTAAGGATCCCATACTTCACATCTGTATTCTTGCAAGTCTCTGGTTTGCCTTACCCTCGAAGTTATCTATGTGATCGTTCCAGTTTGAGTTGTTTGTAATTGTTATGTCTAGCGATTTCATTGATTTGACTGCCTTCAGATTTGTGCAGTTTATCGCGTAACCGAAATTCCTTCCAGTACCCATTATTCAGGGCCAGTTTCCCTCTAGCGCACCAGATATCTTGTCCAATTCATCTTGCAAATTGGTTGAGGACTTCTTATGACGTTACTGCACAGAAAATGCCATCATCACCTGCAAACAACCTGAGAAGTCTGCTCTGACTGTCTTCTAAATCGTTTACATAGACCACGAACACCAGAGGACCTGTAACGCTTCTTTCGGTAACTCCTGACATCATTTCCGATTTACTCGATTCCTTCAACAATCTGTTGTGTTACCTCGTACAGTACAAAAAGAGAATACTTGTGGACTTCAAACCACTTGTGCCACTAATTTTCTTTTACCATAATATGTGTGTTGTGCAACACCACAAAGCTATAACATCACTGCCCGAACTGTAGTCAATGTGGTTAGTCCTCCACAACTAGAGTCAGTATTTGTGGCATATTCAATGTTTCCGCAGTTCCACGTGTCCTTCAAGGCAAAAACTCCCCATAGCTCATAACATGAACGTCTTGACGAGTGCTGGTGAATGGACATCTCAGAAGTCTTCCAAACGATCCCCCTCAAAGGTTTGCGTCGCTACTATTCAGCTTTGTGGCTGTAACCTTTGACCAAGAAAACTGAAAGCTGTCACCATGTTCCTATGCAAGGTGTTGCATAGAGATTGCCCTCATATAACAGAAGCTTCTGCCCTTGCTCTACAGCAAGATTGCTTACCATACATCCAGCTCACCTTGCTGCTGGCAAGATGGAAACACTGCTGACAGAGCATAATGTGGGGTCCAGACTGTCGCATCTGTGTCCAGACTACGCCATGACCAACTCTTGCACTAAGAATTTCTGTGTCGTACGTAACCAGAAATTATATCCTGTCAAAATATAGAGGGTTCGAGAGACGGTGAGACCACCCACCCAAGCGAAGCATTGTCTGTGGAAGTCTGCAGCTACCCCTGGGAGGTATCCCCACGACACTCGGATACCTCATGTGGGTCTTCCAGGCCGTTTCTACTTAACGCCACTTCCTCTAGCTACAGAACTACGGACTAACTTAGACCTGACGCTGTTGGGAACTGAACTGGTGCAGCCTGCTGGCTTAGAACGCCTTCGCAAACCTGCCAAGATGTCCTCTAACAAGAGGTGTAACTGCTTTTGCTGGGTTGAGGGGTCGAACCCGGGAATCCAGATGGCCGAGCTGAAGCCGGGACCCACCGCGCCGTATTTTATCAGGAGGCCGATCAAGTTCAAGAGCGTCGAGGGGCAATGCAGAGTGATACAGCGGTATTCGGTAACCGGCCGGGGTGGCCGAGCGGTTCTAGGCGCTACAGTCTGGAACCGCGTGATCGCTACGATCGCAGGTTCGATTCCTACCTCGGGCATGGATGTGTGTGGTGTCCTTAGGTTGGTTAGGTTTAATTAGTTCTAAGCTCTAGGGGACTGATGACCTCAGAAGTTAATTCCCATAGTGCTCAGAGCCATTTGAACCATATGCGGTATTCGGTAACATTTGTTTATTCAGGTAATTTACAGGTCTTGATGGGTAAAGTGTAGTGTCGGCGTGCCGCCCGCCGATGTCCCATGAGTCCAGCTGGCTCAGCAGACTCCTGGTATACCGATGCCGGTGCTGCCGTCATCAAGGCCGCCCTCTCCGGCTGCCGATGCGTTGCGACTTGCGCCGTGTTGCTGCCCGCGATTCCGGAGACTGCTACAGTCCCTGGTCCTCGCCGCCCTCCGCCACGTTTGGCCTGCTCTGTCCGACCACGGGACGAAGGTGTATATACTGGTCACCTGTGACTCTCGGGTCGCCGCTGCTCCAAGGACAGGACCGGACTCGAACCCACGCCCTCCTGGTTGCTGTGCCGCAACTTGCCGCTAGTGGTGCTTGCCAGATGGCAACACCCGCCACTGCCTGTGGCGCTGTTGCAGCGCTGCTGCACCTCCCGCAGCGTACCCCTTGCCCGGACTCCTGTACGCCAAGTGAGAAGCGAACGTTGCCCATAGACTTGAGTGGATCCGAGCCCCTCTTGGACCCACTGCCGACTGCTGTCACTGTCCTCTTTCAGGCGGCCGTGCGATCTCCAAGTTCCCGGCTGCCGTTCCGTCCCGCCCCGGCGTTGTGTCCCCACAGGCGGAATATAGCCTTAACAAGTACATAGATAGGAGAATACAAGTTTATGCAGAATACGTATAACATTGCTGCCAGACTGACCCCTATGAGCGTAGGCCAGCACAGGTCCCTCCCGACTCTGCCCCAAGCTAAAATTGCCCATCTATTCATATTGGTTTCTCCCTCTCTTCTGATGTACTGTCAGAGAGAGACAGAAACTATGGCAGAGATAAAGTCCCACACGTCAGCCACTTACAAATTGCTGCTCTAGCTCTGGCCAAGTGCCCTGCCCCATAAATCGAAATAACGTAAATCAACGCTGCAGTTTCCTGCCTCTTTGTTGCTCCACTCAAAACATATCGTGCATGCAGTACCGCCATCGCAGCTCTGCGGCCGCTAGTGCCATGTTTACCTTGCCTGGCGAGTTGGCTGTCGACTGTTACAACACTGTGCCAGCGGCCCCAGATTTCATGGCCCAACAGCGCCTTCATTGAATTTTGCTAAAATTTCACTTTTCCTCGACTAATACGGACACTACCGCAGCACTGCCTTCCTGACTAGCCCTTGGCCTGCCCTACGTTCACGCCCACTGCTACCGTAGACTTGCATCAGTGTGCCGCTAATGGTTTATCCTATGCTGTGGTCTTTGGTTCGCTTCCATGCTCCGTTACTCCCCACACTGGGCCCGTCGCAGGGTGTTAGCTGGACATGAATGTGCACTAGAATGCTTGACTGACTTACTACAGAACCTGTTCTTGTCGCATTTCTGACGCCTGCCCTGGCCTCATGATGCAGCTGCACACTCAGGTGCTGCCATCACGACTTTATGAAAATGCTCGTGTCTGGGGTTGCGCCTCTGTGAGCCACTCGCGTCCTGAGGCTGTGAGCAGAGTAAAGGACCACCATCTTGACTCAGCCTGTCCCACTGGGCGCTGACCAGAGCAAGATGTCATTCCGCCGTTCTTTTTTTAATGTTAAAATGGGCTACAGTCTTCTCATTGTTTCTTTATATTTACGACGATTGTTAATATTGCTTCCGTACCTGCTGCGCCGATCAACATCCTGAACTATCATCGCAAACTACAATGAAGTCACCTGATGCATAGGCAACTCTTCGAATTGAGCGTCGACGACTGGTAACAGTTTCTGACACCTAGTACATTACAGAAATGTGCAAAATTAAAGGATACTTTGAAAGCCGAGCATGTACAGAGCAAAGTTCTCTGCTCTACTACATACAGTAAATTGCAATAGGCATACATACTGTATGAACGGTCTACATTTTAAAAGAGATTCGGGTGGCAATCGTGGTGCTTACCTGCAGCTTTCTGGAATCTAGACCGATACAGTTTATTTTTGCTGGGAAATATTTTCGCCTACAATTACGCAACAGCTTTGCAGTGTAGTAGGAATGTATACTTTAACGGTGTAAGCAACGTTATGCGCTTTACACTTTTTTTTAGCCATCAGTCCTTTGACTGGTTTGTTGCGGTCTGCCTCAAATTCCTCGCCCTCTGCCGTCCTCTTCAGCTCACAGCTTGCAACCTATGTCCACAATTATCTGCTGGATGTATTCCAGTTTTTACCCTCTACAGCTCCCTCTAGTACCATGGAAGTCATTCCCTGACGTCTTAACGGATGTCCTATCATGCTGTCGCTTCTCCTTGTAAGTGTTTTCAATGTATTCCTTCCATCTCCGATTTTGTGTAAAACTTCCACGACCCTTACCTTATCAGTCCAACAAATTTTCAACTTTCGTCTGTAACACCACATCTCAGATCATTCCTTTCTCTTCTCTTCCGCTTTCCCGAAGTCCATGTTTCACCACCATTCAATCCTTTCCTCCAGACGTACATTCTCAGAAATTTCTTCCTCAAATTAAGGCTTATATTTGATACTATTGTACTTCCCTTGGGCAGGAATGCTCTTTCTGCCAGTGCTAGTCTGTTTTTGATGTCCTCCTTGCTCCGTCCGGCAGTGGTTATTTTTCTGCATAGATAGTAGAATCCCTTTACTTCATCTACTTCGTGACCATCAACCCTAATGTTAAGTCTCTCGCTGTTCACGTTTCTGCTACTTCTCATTACTTTCGTCTTTATTCGATTTTCTATCAATCCATATTCTGTACTCATTAGACTGTTCATTGCGTATAGCAGTTCGTGCAATTCTTCTTCACTTTCACTCAGGACAGCAACGTCATTAGCGAATCGCAGTCGTGTCCTCCTTCGGGCATGGGTGAGTGTGTTGTCCTTAGCGTAAGATAATTTAAGTTAGATTAAGTAGTGTGTAAGCCTAGAGGCCGACGACCTCAGCAGCTTGCTCTCATAGTAACTTACCACAAATTTCCAAGGCAATCGTATTATTGACATCTTCTCATCTTGAAGTTTAATTCCAATCCTGAACCTTTCTTTTATTTCCATCGTTGCTTCTTCGATGTACAGATAGAAACGCAGGGGTGAAAGACTGCATTCCTGTCTTACACTCTTTATAATAGGAGCACTTCGTTCATGGTCGTCCACTCTTATTGTTCCTTCTTGGCTCCTGTACATATTGTATATTACCCATCTCTCCCTACAGCTTACCCCTATTTTTCCAAGAAATTCGAACACCATCCTCCATTTTACATTGACGAATGCTTTTTGCAGGTCGACAAATCCTGTGAACTTGTCTTGACATTTCTCTAACCTTGCTTCCATTATCAACCGTAACGTCAGAATTACCTCTTAGTAAAGATAAACTGATCGTCATCTAACACATCCTAAAATATCCTTTTCAATCTCCTGTATATTACTTTTGTTAGCAACTTAGGTGCATGAGCTGTTTAGCTGATTGTGCGATAATTCTCGCACTTGTCAGCTCTTGCAGTCTTCGGAACTGTGTGGATGACATTTTTCTAAAAGTCAGATGGTATGTCGCCAGACTCATACGTTCTGCACACCAGCGCGAATAATCGTTTTGTTGCCACTTACCTCAACGATTTTACAAATTCTGATGGAATAATATCCGTCCTTTCTGCCTTGTTTGACCTTAAGCTCAGCAGAGCGCTCTTAAATACTGATTCTAATACTCGATCAGCTGTCTCTTCTAAATCGGCTCCTGTTTCGTTTCCTGTCACATCAGACAAATCTTCGCCCTCATACAGGCCTTTCCACCTATTCGCTCTTTTCTCTGAATTTAAAAGTGGAATTCCCGTTGTACTCCTAATTTTGCCACCCTTGCTTTGTTTTATCACTGAGTATGTGATATCACTGACTACACTCAGTAATATAACACAGCAATAGGCTTTACTATAAGTATCAGCCCTTAGACAATGTGTCTAATAGTGTATTTTAAATACGATAGTATGCCATCTTAGGCACTGTATAACACTTAAAACACTTGATAGTGGCACTTTGAAGCCGAAATCATGATCGTGTAAATGCAACACTGCAAATAAACAACAGTGCTGACTTTAAAGCAACTGACCATATGGTTTTAATTTTATCCGGTGAATTACATATTCTATTTGCATACCACACATTCTTTGCCTTCCTAAAACATTTTAAGCACCTTACAGTACTGTTCGTAATCGGCTACTGTAACTTGCTTGTGACTACTTTTAACATTTTGATATAATTCCAGCTTTGTTCTACATGATATCCTTATCCCACTAGTCAGCCGCCTGGGCTGCCTTTTACTGCTGGTACTCCGTTTAGAACGTTCTAATAGAAAGAAACTATCAAAGCACGTGAGAAGCGCGTTAAGGAAATCGTTATATTTGTCATCTATGTTGTCAGCACTATGAATAAACTACCACTCCTGTTCCTTGATGAGGTATAAAAAACTCTGTATTGCTGTTGGATTAACTTTCCTACATATTTTGTAATTATATTTGACATTTGTTTGAATATAAAAACCTTTTACTGCTAAATTTGAACATCATGGCCATTTACCCTTCAACTAACAGAATGCCCATCTAGCAATGAAGAATGAATAAAAAAATTGTCTATGGCTATGCTACAGTTCCCCTACACTCTTGTTAGAAAAAACACTGTCTGCATCAGATCATACGAATTTAGGAGATCTACCAACATCCCTTCTTTCACTATCATATACAAAATTTATATTGAAGTCACCACATATAACTAATTTCTGGTACTTCCTATAAAGTAAATGAAGAACCCTCTCTAGCTTGAGCAGAAATGATCTGAAGTCAGAGTTCCTATAAACAACAGCAACTAGAAGTTTAGTACCACTAAATTTAACTGCCCTGCACAACATTCAAATATCTGTCAGTGCCGTAATACGTCTGTGGACTCAAACAGTATATTGTTTTTTACGTACATGGACACTCCTCCACTCCGCAAAGAACTCCTTGAAAAACAGCCAGCTAATCTGTATAATAAAGGAAGCCTCTGAATTGCCCAATTATTTAAGTGGTGCTGCGGTATACCAATAATTTCAGAGTCGCAACCGCACGACCGCTACTGTCGCAGGTTCGATCCTGCCTCGGTCATGGATGTGTGTGATATCCTTAGGATAGTTAGGTTTAATTAGTTCTAAGTTCTAGGCGTCTGATGACCTCAGAAGTTAAGTCGCATAGTGCTCAGAGCCTTTTGAACCATTTTTATAAGCAGTTCACTATCTTTATCTCTGATGAAATATGCTAATTCCTTCTCTACTTGGAAACAGGACGTCCTCTGAAGGTGAGCTCTTAGTTAGCGGGACTTCCTTTAAGAAGGTACACCTATCAGCTCACTTCAATCTAAAAATGGTGCAGCTCTAACACCATCTACTGGCCCACACCTATACCGTGAAAACCACGTAGCAGCAGAACCTTCTTCTTTCTGTTAGACTTTGCAACTTACCTAAGCCTTCTAGTTGTTGAGAACTCCTGCATGTTCCCTACACCTACAGCTACAAGATGTAACGTTCCCTGGCAGCACACACACTATTAATAAACTAAAATTTAATTGTACTATATACGCCGCTATGAAGCAATTTGTATATACTGTAATTATTTAACAAAAAATATTATTTAATTTTGTATAAAGGACATTCGTTATTATTGTAATATTTTCTGTAATAATATTCTCGATGTATTTATGATTGTAATATTTCTATACACATAATGTAATTACGAAATATGTCAATATCTGCGATAAGAAAAATGTAAAATACAGCCGCAGATTGCAAAGAGACATTAACGGTCGGGAGTGGTATAAATAGGAATACGTAGTCTGCATTCTTTGTCGTCTTCCTCGAGAGCTGAGAGAGAGAGGAACCTGTGACGTAGCATTTTATGAATGAGGAGACTTTTTTTGTCTGAATCTATCTTTAGCCGCCATTAGAGGAGAAATTACAAACTAATGTAAGTTGAATTATTGTTGTGGTCTAAATACATTATAATTTATCAAAATTGTGTATTACTAATGTAAATTAGCTTGCCCATGTCATCTATAATATTTCTTTAAAGAATTTTCAGCATTTTTAGCGATTATCGTTGGTGTTGCTGGGCTGTGCCGCGACCGAACGATTTGCAGCGGCGGCACATTTGAAAAATTGTTCCGCTAAGAAAATTAACCAAACCCGTAAAACGGGAGCAGATGAAATTAGCAGTGAATTACGAAAATATTTTTCTTTTACAGCAATCCTGAGACTGACGGAATTTATTACTGGTTTCACATTTGTGCATTCATAGGCGGATAGTTAACGTTGAAGTTTAACAATCTGTTGGTTCTTTCAATTTCTAAAGCAAATAACTTAAACGTATAGTAAAGTGTGTTTTATCAATGATAATTAAACGTTCAGGTCGGCTTGGCAATATTTAACCATTTTCTGCTAACAGAGACAGTCTTGTGTTCCATAGCTAACGCCGGGAAAGAATTCAGTAATTATTTATAAAAAAAAACCACTGCATTTAGAAAATGTGTGCCAAGGCCGAAATACGTAAAAAAATTTAATTTATACAATTTTCAACTAAATGTTCTTAATCAGTTAATATGAATTTATCAGCATGCGAGGGTTGACTCAGGTTCACGTAATGTTAAATGTGCTTAATTCTGTCTAAATGAATTTTTATTACTACACGTAAATAAGGGGTTCTACAACAAAGTTCGTACTGAAAGAAAAAATAATAAAAACAATTTAAAGTAACATTTCCATCCCCCGTATATTTTCAACATAATTCATTCATTATATATATATATATATATATATTTTTAATTTCATTAAGTGGCGCCCAACGTGGGGCCCGAATATGCAGTGCCCACAAAATACCTATGAGATAACTGGGGAATTATTGTAGTCGAACTTTGTTGGAGAACAATTAATAATTTTTTTATGTGTTGTATATATTGCCTAACCAATATTGTGTGGTAATACCTGTATATGATTTTTTGCATGAGAACACTATATACCCAGAGGCAAGCTGAAGAAGAGAGCTCATTATATCAAAAAATTAATTACCTACCACAATACCAGGTGGCAGCTGCACCCAAGATAGATCACCAAAAGGTAAAGCTACAGTGTAGTTGTCCTGTGGGTAGTAAAGTAGCCTCAGTGCAGTGTTCTCGGATCATTAGTGGTGTGCTTGTTTTTAATGTTTTTTTTAAATAACAGGACATTTGAGTAGTTAGTCATCGTAGTATATAATAAGTGTGTTTCAACAAATGACCATTTCTTGTGTGATTATGTCAGTGAAACCTGAGTGTTAGGATATTTAGTTCAGATTTTGTTTCTTTTGTTGACTATGGTTAGATTGCGTAGTCAGAAAAATATAAACATGGATAATGAACAACAGCAAGCAGTGATACCGAGTTAGAAAGTGAGGCACAAAATAATGTTAGTGGCGTAGTTCAGGAAGTACAATGTGTGAATCTGGGGGCAGAAGGGCAAAGAAAAAGCCAGTGATTCAGTTGAAAGTAGAGATACTGTGCCACCCACAAGCACTAGACACGGACCAGAGAGTGACGAGGTGTCAGAAGTGGAATCATTAAGGGTTATGTTCGAGCGCATTGTCAATTTCCAAGCTGAATTTGCACGTATGCAAGCAGAACGCGATAGAGAACGTGATGCTAAACAAGCAGAACGTGACCGATGCCAGCATGAGAGAGACTTGCAGTTAATGCAATCTTTGGAAGCTATGCAAAGTGAGATTGTTAGTTTGAGACAAAACTATGAAACCATACCCAAAGCGGTGCAAGAACTGAGCGAAAGAGTAGATAATATCCAGGTGGCCAATGCCAGTATCGTAGATGAAATTAGTGTACTGGCTAACAGGATGGAAAAATTAGAAATTGACACAAGTGAAGCAATAGAGCAGAAAATGTCCGAACAGGCGAACAAAATTGAAAAGGAATTTACAAAAAAAAAAAATAGACGAGAAAGTGCACGCCGCGATTGAGGCCAAGGACTTGGGCTCGAGTGCGGAAGTGCAGGACCTAAAGAGGGCGGTGCACCAAGGACTTGGGCTCGAGTGCGGAAGTGCAGGACCTAAAGAGGGCGGTGCACACTGACATTCCGCTATCGTCGTCTTGCGAAGCTGGAAAGCAGCGTGTCGCACGGGACGCACAGGCGTGTCACGCCAGCCAGGTCCAACAATGATAGGCATATAACAACAACTGCGAAAAATTGCGACTGCGAGACAGAACAGGCAACCAATGTTGGCGAAGTAAATAAATGTCATTCCAAAATAGTGATTGAAGAAAGCCTGATTAAAAACCGACAGTTTCAGATCTTTACAACGGAGAGGAATCTGTTCACCCTGTAGTATTTATCAAGGGATTTAGAAACATTTTGCCTAGCGTTTGGAGTCATACACAGAAAATACAGTTCGTTATGTCTTACATACAAGGAGATGCTGCATTATAGGCGACTGAAGCAGCTGACAGTTGCGAAACATATGTTGTTCTTGTTGTTGTTGTGGTCTTCAGTCCTGAGACTGGTTTGATGCAGCTCTCCACCCTACTCTATCCTGTGCAAGCTTCTTCATCTCCCAGTACTTACTGCAACCTACATCCTCCTGAATCTGCTTAGTGTATTCATCTCTTGGTCTCCCTCCACGATTTTTACCCTCCACGCTGCCCTCCAATGCTAAATTTGTGATCCCTTGATGCCTCAAAACATGTCCTACCAACCGATCTCTTCTTCTAGTCAAGTTGTGCCACAAACTTCTCTTCTCCCCAATCCTATTCAATACCTCCTCATTAGTTACGTGATCTACCCACCTTATCTTCAGCATTCTTCTGTAGCACCACATTTCGAAAGCTTCTATTCTCTTCTTGTCCAAACTGGTTATCGTCCATGTTTCACTTCCATACATGGCTACACTCCATACAAATACTTTCAGAAACGACTTCCTGACACTTAAATCTATACTCGATGTTAACAAATTTCTCTTCTTCAGAAACGATTTCCTTGCCATTGCCAGTCTACATTTATATCCTCTCTACTTCGACCATCGTCAGTTATTTTGCTCCCTAAATAGCAAAACTCCTTTACTACTTTAAGTGTCTCATTTCCTAATCTAATTCCCTCAGCATCACCCGATTTAATTTGACTACATTCCATTATCCTCGTTTTGCTTTTGTTGATGTCCATCTTATATCCTCCTTTCAAGACACTGTCCATTCCGTTCAACTGCTCTTCCCTTTGCTGTCTCTGACAGAATTACAATGTCATCGGTGAACCTCAAAGTTTTTACTTCTTCTCCATGAATTTTAACACCTACTCCAAATTTTTCTTTTGTTTCCTTTACTGCTTGCTCAATATACAGATTGAATAACATCGGGGAGAGGCTACAACCCTGTCTCACTCCTTTTCCAACCACTGCTTCCCTTTCATGCCCCTCGACTCTTATAACTGCCATCTGGTTTCTGTACAAATTGTAAATAGCCTTTCGCTCCCTGTATTTTACCCCTGCCACCTTCAGAATTTGAAAGAGAGTATTCCAGTTAACGTTGTCAAAAGCTTTCTCTAAGTCTACAAATGCTAGAAACTTAGGTTTGCCTTTTCTTAATCTTTCTTCTAAGATAAGTCGTAAGGTTAGTATTGCCTCACGTGTTCCAACATTTCTACGGAATCCAAACTGATCTTCCCCGAGGTCCGCTTCTACCAGTTTTTCCATTCGTCTGTAAAGAATTCGCGTTAGTATTTAGCAGCTGTGACTTATTAAACTGATAGTTCGGTAATTTTAACATCTGTCAACACCTGCTTTCTTTGGGATTGGAATTATTATATTCTTCTTGAAGTCTGTGGGTATTTCGCCTTACATCTTGCTCACCAGATGGTAGAGTTTTGTCATGACTGGCTCTCCCAAGGCCGTCAGTAGTTCTAATGGAATGTTGTCTACTCCCGGGGCCTTGTTTCGACTTAGGTCTTTCAGTGCTCTGTCAAACTCTTCACGCAGTATCATCTCCCATTTCATCTTCATCTACATCCTCTTCCATTTCCATAATATTGTCCTCAAGTGCATCGCCCTTGTATAAACCCTCTATATACTCCTTCCACCTTTCTGCCTTACCTTCTTTGCTTAGAACTGGGTTGCCATCTGAGCTCTTGATATTCATACAAGTGGTTCTCTTCTCTCCAAAGGTCTCTTTAATTTTCCTGTAGGCAGTATCTATCTTACCCCTAGTGAGACAAGCCTCTGCCTCCTTTCATTTGTCCTCTAGCCATCCCTGCTTAGCCATTTTGCACTTCCTGTCGATCTCATTTTTGAGACGTTTGTATTCCTTTTTGCCTGCATCATTTACTGCATTTTTATATTTTCCCCTTTCATCAATAAAATTCAATATTTCTTCTGTTACCCAAGGATTTCTATTAGCCCTCGTCTTTTTACCTACTTGATCCTCTGCTGCCTTCACTACTTCATCCCTCAGAGCTACCCATTCTACTTCTACTGTATTTCTTTCCCCCATTCCTGTCAATTGTTCCCTTATGCTCTCCCTGAAACTCTCTACAACCTCTGGTTCTTTCAGTTTATCCAGGTCCCATCTCCTTAAATTCCCACCTTTTTTCAGTTTCTTCAGTTTCAATCTGCAGTTCATAACCAATAGATTGTCGTCAGAATCCACATCTGCCCCTGGAAATGTCGTACAATTTAAAACCTGGTTCCTAAATCTCTGTCTTACCATTATATAATCTATCTGATACCTTTTAGTATCTCCAGGATTCTTCCAGGTATACAACCTTCTTTTATGATTCTTGAACCAAGTGTTAGCTATGATTAAGTTACGCTCTGTGCAAAATTCTACAAGGCGGCTTCCTCTTTCGTTTCTTCCCCCCAATCCATAATCACCTACTATGTTTCCTTCTCTCCCTTTTCCTACTGACGAATTCCAGTCACCCATGACTATTAAATTTTCGCCTCCCTTCACTACCTGAATAATTTCTTTTATCTCGTCATTCCATTCATCAATTTCTTCATCATCTGCAGAGCTAGTTGGCATATGAACTTGGACTACTGTAGTAGGCATGGGCTTTGTGTCTATCTTGGCCACAATAATGCGTTCACTATGCTGTTTGTAGTAGCTAACCCGCACTCCTAATTTTTTTTATTCATTATTAAACCTACTCCTGCGTTACCCCTATTTGATTTTGTATTTATAACCCTGTAATCACCTGACCAAAAGTCTTGTTCCTCCTGCCACCGAACTTCACTAATTCCCACTATATCTAACTTTAACCTATCCATTCCCCTTTTTTAAATTTTCTAACCTACCTGCCCGATTAAGGGATCTGACATTCCACGCTCCGATCCGTAGAATGCCAGTTTTCTTTCTCCTGATAACGACGTCCTCTTGAGTAGTCCCCGCCCGGAGATCCATATCGGGAACTCTTTTACCTCCGGAATATCTTTGTAAGTACATAGATTTATAGCCCCTACAGCTGCAATTTCACACCACAATTGGCCAACATGTATTCAGGAAAGATTACGGAAAGAGGTATATAATCCAGAGCCGTATTCTCCACGATTAGGCAATTTCCAAAAATATTTTGAGAAATACATTAATAAGACCCGTTACTGGGACGAGCAGATTTCATCCCGGGATTTGATCAGACTTTTGAAATCACACTTGCCGATACACGTAAAGGAATAACTTATACACCTACCGGAGAACGACATGGAACATTTCTTGTCTGTTCTGGACTCAGTTGACCTGATTCAGGAGGATGTTAAGGCAGCCTCTGAACAGGCTAGAAGTAACGGAAACGGTTACAGAAATGGTCGAAATAACACGCCTCCACCAAATAATGGAAACGGCGGAGGTAACAATAGGAGACAAGATTATGTACAAAACGGGAATAGAGGTAGAGACCGGAACGGCAATAGTCCGCCGGTGAATAATGACCGGAAAAGGAGGTCCGATGACCGATATGAAACAGGCCCACCAAGCAATAGTAGATGGAAAAATGCCAGGGGGCCGTGGAACACTAATACCTATAACGATGCAAACCGAACTTGGCCACAGAACCAGAGGCCCAGTCCGGACCGGCAAAACAGTGAAAGATATGACAATAACCGACCGCCCCCAACCGTGGCGGCCGACGCAACACAACTTACACATAGTGGAGGTCAGCGACACAGAGCAGCCACACCCATCCACCAGTAATAATCCAACAAACTAGATTCAGCCGAGATACGCTCTCCATCGTCGGCTGAGGTTTGGAGTGAGAGCAGCCCGACACAGAACAAAACATCGGGAAACTCTATCCTCAGGTATAATGACGGGGTACAGATGGGACATGAATTAACAACTGAACCACCCACGTGCATAAAGGAGCACAAAGACGAAGTACAAGCGATAATAGAGATCAAAATTAACAATATTGATGTGCAAGCAATCGTAGATACAGGTGCTACTGTCAGTGTCATGAGTATGGACTTATTCAGAGTACTGGGGAAAGAAAAGCGTATGCTGACTTTTCCTGTGAACAACTGCAAAGTCACTGGAGCCATCAGTGCACAGCGACAAATAATTAAACTCCAAGAGCGGGTAGAGATGTATATAGGGGGAGAAGCCATAGCGTGCTCATTCCTGGTAGTAAAGGGTTTAAAGGCAGCCTGCATTTTGGTGGTAAATTTTTTCAGAGAAAGGGACGCAGTAATCGACCTTTCTCGGGGAAAATTAAGTTTGATGAACGCGGGTAGGAGGATAGAATTGTCCATGCTCAGATCTGAAGAGGTACCTGTGCCTAATTGTAGTGCTATTAACATAAAATGTAGGAATCAGTGGATACTACATCTAGACAATCATTCGCTAGGGCAAAATCTCTATTATCCAGACGTACAAAGTGATCAATTAAAAGCAAATGTGGACGCACTTGTGAACAAAGTATCACAGTCCGAAAATTTGAACTCAATGCAACAGCGGGATTTGATACAGTTATTGTCTAATTATGCAGATGTATTTTCAGAACGATCAGGAATTGTTAAGGGATATCAATAGAATATCGAGGTGAAGCCTCACAAAACCTACTGTGGAGCCTCATACTCCATTCCTTGGCCCAAGAAGGAAATAGTAGCTATCTCTTAGCATATCCCCACTCAGGAAGAGTACGGGGACTGTATCCGCGTAAGGATGTGAAAATATTCCTACAGTAAATGACTAATAGTCCTATGTGTTATGTGTAAAAAAGGTACACCATTCTTTTGAAAATGAATGAACATTAATGATGTGTGATCTGTAGAGATAATGTACTTGTGTAGAAGTATTTAGTTATAAGAATATGATTGACTTTCTCTTTTGTTTATGATTATCTGTGTTATGTCTTCTTTTTAATTAGTGTTAGCTTAAACATGCTCTAAATCTCTGTACAGATAACCTGATTAGTGCATTTATTTGTAGTGTTAAGTTGTGACGGAGATCAGTCAGGAGGAACATTTTAGTAATGATTAGTATGTGTACTGCATAATATTCTATATGTGTGTCAAACTTGAAATATTTCTTGGTACAGTCTTTTCTATTATATATATATATATATATATATATATATATATATATATATATATATATATATATATATGGTGCCCTCGGGTCACTATTGGGTGCGTTATTCTCTTTGGTAACACTGGTTTGAAAATAAAGTTATCAGGGTCTCATATTGTTGATATTATTCTGGGTTCGAATCTGTCAATATATATATATATATATAGCTGTCAGATTGACAGATTCGAACCCAGAATAATATCAACAATATGAGACCCTGATAACTTTATTTTCAAACCAGTGTTATCAAAGAGAATAACGCACCCAATAGTGACCCGAGGGCACCATGGGAGGCAAACTTATTGCAAATTTAAGTATCGCAAAGTTACGCACAAAGAAGCTTCAATTGAAGCATGTGCAGATCCAATCATTTAAAAGAGCTAGCCCGATACAGTCCAAGTCAATTTTAGCCTACAGAGACTACACTGTAGTTACGTAGGACCTTGCAAGTAAAGTGAGACATAATTTCATAGGAGTTATTGAACAATATGCCTGAATCCGGCTGGAATGCACAAATAAAATCTACTCGAACATAAATATAGATGATTTTTGGGCAAACTAATACGAAATTTTAATATTTGTTACCATGTACGCAATTTTCACACACCTTGGTAAAGAGCGAACAAAGAAGTTACGAATGGGCTGTTACAAAAAAAATTGCGCATCGGACATTGTAACTGAAAATAAAAATTTAAACAAAAGTGCAGTATTTTGTGGCAGAGACAGACAGTGACTGTTAAAACTGCAGCAATACGTCACGAGGTTGTTTTGAACAAGCAATAAGAAACTGTATCATCGCCGTGTGTGCAAGTGGACAAGGAACTATCACGACACGAACGTTGAGCCGATAACAGACGGTGAACCAAGTTAGTGTCAAACTATAACTCTTTGTGTGTCAAGGGACGCCAGGAAAGCGCATTGACTACAGTGATACATTTTGTTCTGAGGTGAAAACTTGCGTGTGACTAATGACAAGTCATGACATGGTGAAAAAATATTGTGTGCCCATAAAACGTGTTACTGTGACAACGAAACATTGTGCAAACCAGACTAGTGAAGGCCTACTGAATAATAACTGCCAATAACTGTGTGCGTTCTTTCCCACAGCAGGAAAAATGCCCATAAGGATAGTACACTGTTTGTGAACTTGTTGCATGTTTGCTGGAGCACTGCAAGAAGATGTCACACGGGCGAGCTGATATACAACGCGCATCCGGCTACCTCAGCCATGAAGCGGCCGCAGCAGCCCATAGCAGACCAGACAGCCAGCCACACGCCTCTCCGCGCCGTAGCTGTCAACACCGTGGGCGGTGACCTACACGGAGCCGACGCGCCGCGCCGAGCGCCGCTCAACAATCATTCCGCACCGCTCACCAACTACAGCATTATTGACATATTCCAAAATATTTACACAAACTGCATAACATGTCAATGACTCCAATTTTGATAAATATTGAACATTTATTATGTATACCCGTAAACTAATAAGAGGAAATGAACACTAACAAGTGTAGGAAATGGATTTGTAACACGTAGGTAGTGGGAACATTATGAAAAGTGACGTTGTGCTAAATGATTTCAAAAAACTAAGTGATATATCCTAGGACAAGTGACCTTGCAGTATATCGCAAAAATGATAATTACGAGTTGTTAATCACTCACAACAAACTTTCGTTGAACTGTATGTGACTGTGATATTATGTAACCGTTGATGACAAACTGCTAAATCAATTCAAAAGAATGACTGTTAAAGAGACAAGATTAATCATGAACCAACTGGGATGGCTGGGCTCCGGCACAGTTTTGCCCAGGTTTCCTGTCTGCCTTCGCCCAAATGGGGGAGCCATGAACATATATAACCCTGGGACTAATTAAAAGAGCCATTCCATAAAAAAAATACAGAATTGTAAAGAACGTTACTGGCACTATTGTGTCAAAGTATAGAAACTCTTTGCCAAGTGCTGCCAGGGGGCAATGTAACGTTACCTGGCAGCACACACACTATTAATAAACTAAAATTTAATTGTACTATATACGCCGCTATGAAGCAATTTGTATATACTGTAATTATTTAACAAAAAATATTATTTAATTTTGTATAAAGGACATTCGTTATTATTGTAATATTTTCTGTAATAATATTCTCGATGTATTTATGATTGTAATATTTCTATACTCATAATGTAATTACGAAATATGTCAATATCTGCGATAAGAAAAATGTAAAATACAGCCGCAGATTGAAAAGAGACATAACGGTCGGGAGTGGTATAAATAGGAATACATAGTGTGCATTCTTTGTCGTCTTCCTCGAGAGCTGAGAGAGAGAGGAACCTGTGGCGTAGCATTTTATGAATGAGTAGACTTTTTTTTTCTGAATCTATCTTTAGCCGCCATTAGAGGAGAAATTACAAACTAATGTAAGTTGAATTATTGTTGTGGTCTAAATACATTATAATTTATCAAAATTGTGTATTCCTAATGTAAATAAGCTTGCCCATGTCATCTATAATATTTCTTTAAAGAATTTTCAGCATTTTTAGCGATTATCGTTGGTGTTGCTGGGCTCTGCCGCGACCGAACGATTTGCAGCGGCGGCACATTTGAAAAATTGTTCCGCTAAGAAAATTAACCAAACCCGTAAAACGGGAGCAGATGAAATTAGCAGTGAATTACGAAAATATTTTTCTTTTACAGCAATCCTGAGACTGACGGAACTGCAGTTCCTTCTCTGAATCCTCGCACGGGCGAAAGGATGGCGGACATCGAGGTGGGTGTCCAAGGAGTGGAGGGGCAACTGGAATCACTCAGCAGAGGAAGGTCCGCTGGACCTGACGGGATGCCGGTTCGACTCTACACAGAGTGCGCGAAGGAACTTGCCCCCCTTCTGGCAGCCCTGTACCGCAGGTCTCTGGAGGAGCGGAGGGTTCCGAATGATTGGAAGGGAGCGCAGGTGGTCCCGGTCTTCAGGAAGGGTCGTCGAGCGGATGCGCAGGGCTATACACCTGTATCTCTGACGTCGATCTGTTGTGGAATTTTAGAGCATGTTTTTTGCTCGAGTATCATGTCGTTTTTGGAAACCCAGAATCTACTCTGTAGGAGTCAGCATGGATTCCGTAAGCAGCGATCGTTTGAGACCCGACTCGCTCTGTTTGTTCACGAGACCCGGAAAATACTGGATACTGGCTCCCGGGTGGATGCTATTTTTCTTGGCTTCCGGAAGGCGTTCGATGCGGTTCCGCACTGTCGCTTGATAGAGTGAGGGCCTGCGGAGTGTCAGACCGGCTGTGTGGCTGGATTGAAGAGTTTTTAGCAGACAGAACACAGCGTGTTGTTGTCAGTGGAGAGACGTCTACAGATGTTGGAGTAACCTCTGGCGTGCCACAGGGGAGTGTTATGGGACCGTTGCTTTCCACAATATATATAGATGGCCTAGTAGATAGTGTCGGAGGTTCCATGCGACTTTTCGCGGATGATGCTGTGGTGTGCAGAGAGGTTGCAGCGTTGGAGAATTGTGGCGAAATGCAGGAGGATCTGCAGCGGATGGGCGCTTGGTGCAGGGAGTGGCAACTGTCCCTTAGCATAGACGGATGTAGTGTGTTGCGAGTGCACGGAGGGAAGGATCCTTTATTGTATGATTGTGTGATGGCGGAACGAGCACTGGTAGCAGTTGATTCTGTGGAGTATCTGGGAGTGTGCGTGCGGAGCGATTTGAAGTGGAGTGATCATATAGGGTTGGTTGTTGGTAGGGCGGGTGCCAGGTTGGGATTCATTGGGAGAGTGCTTGGAGGATGTAGTCCGTCAGCAGAGGAGGTGGCTTTCAAAACGCTCGTTCGGCCTGTACTTGAGTGTTGGTCATCAGTGTGGAATCCGTGCCAGATCGGGTTGACGGAGGAGATGGAGGAGATCCAGGGAAGAGCGGCGCGTTTCGTCACAGGGTTGTTTGGTAACCGTGATAGCGTTGCGGAGATGTTTAATACACTCAAGTGGCAGACTCTGCAGGAGGGGCGCTCTGCATCGCGGTGTAGCTTGCTCGCCAGGTTTCGAGAGGGTGCGTTTCTGGATGAGGTATCGAATATATTGCTTCCCCCTACTTATACCTCCCGAGGAGATCACGAATGTAAAATTAGAGAGATTAGAGCGCGCACGGAGGCTTTCAGACAGTCGTTCTTCCCGCGAACCATACGCGACTGGAACAGGAAAGGGAGGTAATGACAGTGGCACGTAGGGTGCCCTCCGCCACACACCGTTGGGTGGCTTGCGGAGTATAAATGTAGATGTAGATGTAGATATTACTGGTTTCACATTTTTGCATTCATAGGCGGATAGTTAACGTTGAAATTTAACAATCTGTTGGTTCTTTCAGTTTCTAAAGCAAATAACTTCAACGTATAGTGAAGTGTGTTTTATCAATGATAATTAAACGTTCAGGTCGGCTTGGCAATATTTAACCATTTTCTGCTAACAGAGACAGTCTCGTGTTCCATGGCTAACGCCGGGAAAGAGTTCAGTAATTATTTTTAAAAATACCACTGCATTTAGAAAATGTGTGCCAAGGCCGAAATACGTAAAATAATTTAATTTATACAATTTTCAACTAAATGTTCTTAATCAGTTAATATGAATTTATCAGCATGGGAGGGTTGACTCAGGTTCACGTAATTTTAAATGTGCTTAATTCCGTCTAAATTAATTTTTATTACCACACGTAAATAAGGGGTTCTACAACAAAGTTCGTACTGAAAGAAAAAATAAAAAAAACAATTTAAAGTAACATTTCCATCCCCCGTATATTTTCAAAACAATTCATTCACTTTATATATATATATATATATATATATATATATATATATATATATATATATATATTTTTTAATTTTGTTAAAAAGAGACTCCTCTCCACTCAACTCTAACAGTTGGTAAAATCTATTGCATATACGCAAGGTATAACAGTCCGAATACCTCTTCCTCCTAGCTCCTTCTAGCCAGCTGCCAGTTCCCATTCCCCAGCACCCTTCAGCCCCCGCAACCTGTCTAGTTCCCCCTTTGCGTGTTGTTACTGCACCTGATGGGCACAGATTTTACGCTTCTGCTCCTCTATCAACTTATTTCTACTACAGATTCTACATTCCCAGGAGAGGATCTCGCTAGAATGCCCACTGGTTTCCCCACTGCATGCCTCCCAATGAAAATGCTTTGAACAAATCCCACACCGTAACCCACTAGACACAAGCCTACGGCAGAACCCACACTTTTTACTCATGTTAAAATTTTACAGATACTGAAAAAGCTATACGTCTACGTTACCTACGTTCAGTTACATCAGTAACTATTCATAGAACTAGCAATAGCAGTCTCGAAATTCTCTCTCTAGTAAGAAAGCAACTACTTGTATTAATACTACTAAACAACAACTAATACCAATACCAACAAAACTTCACAAAATTATTAGCTAAAACCAGAATCTCAAGCGGCCACTGGAACACTCAACGAAATTAAAACACTGACTGAAAATGTTACTGAAATATTTCACTACAAACAACAAGAAACATCAGCTGAAAACTAAAGCACGAAATTTACTAAACGACTTCAAAGAGCAGAAAACTCAAAAAATGAAAAAAAACGCAAGTAGCGAGCGTTTCATAAAGTTTATCAAATCGTTATTTCGCCACAAACAGCACGAAACACTGCAGAAGACTTTTAAATTTAATAACTGTATATGTTGTTGTTGTGGTCTTCTGTCCTGAGATGCAGCTCACCATGCTACTCTATCCTGTGCAAGCTTCTTCTTCTCCCAGTACTTACTGCAACCTACATCCTCCTGAATCTGCTTAGTGTATCGATCTCTTGGTCTCCCTCTACGATTTTTACCCTCCACGCTGCCCTCCAATGCTAAATTTGTGATCCCTTGATGCCTCAAAACATGTCCTACCAACCGATCTCTTCTTCTAGTCAAGTTGTGCCACAAACTTCTCTTCTCCCCAATCCTATTCAGTACCTCCTCATTAGTTACGTGATCTACCCACCTTATCTTCAGCATTCTTCTGTAGCACCACATTTCGAAAGCTTCTATTCTCTTCTTGTCCAAACTGGTTATCGTCCATGTTTCACTTCCATACATGGCTACACTCCATACAAATACTTTCAGAAACGACTTCCTGACACTTAAATCTATACTCGATGTTAACAAATTTCTCTTCTTCAGAAACTATTTCCTTGCCATTGCCAGTCTACATTTTATATCCTCTCTACTTCGACCATCGTCAGTTATTTTGCTCCCTAAATAGCAAAACTCCTTTACTACTTTAAGTGTCTCATTTCCTAATCTAATCCCCTCAGCATCACCCGATTTAATTTGACTACATTCCATTATCCTCGTTTTGCTTTTGTTGATGTCCATCTTATATCCTCCTTTCAAGACACTGTCCATTCCGTTCAACTGCTCTTCCCTTTGCTGTCTCTGACAGAATTACAATGTCATCGGCGAACCTCAAAGTTTTTACTTCTTCTCCATGAATTTTAATACCTACTCCAAATTTTTCTTTTGTTCCCTTTACTGCTTGCTCAATATACAGATTGAATAATATCGGGGAGAGGCTACAACCCTGTCTCACTCCCTTCGCAACCAATGCTTGCCTTTCGTGCCCCTCGACTCGTATAACTGCCATCTGGTTTCTGTAAAAATTGTAAATAGTCTTTCGCTCCCTGTATTTTACCCCTGCCACCTTTAGAAAAATACTAGAAACGTAGGTTTACCTTTCCTTAATCTATTTTATGAGATAAGTCGTAAGGTCAGTATTGCCTCACGTGTTCCAATATTTCTACGGAATCCAAACTGATTTTCCCTGATGTCGGCTTCTACCAGTTTTTCCATTCGTCTGTAAAGAATTCCCGTTAGTATTTTTCAGCTGTGAGTTATTAAACTGATACTTCGGTAATTTTCACATCTGTCAACACCTGCTTTCTTTGGGATTGGAATTATTATATTCTTCTTGAAGTCTGAGGGTATTTCGCCTGTCTCATACGTCTTGCTCACCAGATGGTAGAGTTTTGTCAGGACTGGCTCTCCCAAGGCCGTCAGTAGTTCTAATGGAATGTTGTCTACTCCCGGTGACGTGTTTCGTCTCAGATCTTTCAGTAATCATATCTCCCATTTCATCTTTATCTACATCCTCTTCCATTTCCATTATGTCGTCCTCAAGTACATCGCCCTTGTATAGCCCCTCCATATACTCCTTCCACCTTTCTGCTTTCCCTTCTTTGCTTAGAACTGGGTTTCCATCTGAGCTCTTGATATTCATACAAGTGGATCTCCAAGGGTCTCTGTAATTTTCCTGTAGGCAGTATCTACCTTACCCCCAGTGGTATGTGCCTCTACATCCTTACATTTGTCCTCTGGCCATCTCTGCGTAGCCATTTTTCACTTCCTGTCGATCTTATTTTTGAGACGTTTGTGCCAGCCGCGGTGGTCTCGCGGTTCTAGGCGCTCAGTCCGGAACCGCGCGACTGCTACGGTCGCAGGTTCGAATCCTGCCTCGGGCATGGATGTGTGTGATGTCCTTAGGTTAGTTAGGTTTAAGTAGTTCTAAGTTCTAGGGGACTGATGACCAGAACCATTTTTTGAGACGTTTGTATTCCGTTTTGCCTGCTACATTTACTGCATTTTTATATTTTCTCCTTTCATCAATTACATTCAATATTTCTTCTGTTACTCAAGGATTTCTACTAGCCCTCGTCTCTTTACGTACTTGATCCTCTGCTGCCTTCATTACTTCATCCCTCAGAGCTACCCATTCTTCTTCTACTGTATTTCTTTCCCCCCTTCCTGTCAAACGTTCCCTTATGCTCTCCCTGAAACTCTGTACAACCTCTGGTTTAGTCAGCTTATCCAGGCCCCATGTCCTTACATTCCCACCTTTTTGCAGTTTCTTCAGTTTTAATCTACAGTTCATAACCAATAGATTGTGGTCGGAGTCCACATCTGCCCCTGGAAATGTCTTACAATTTTAAACCTGGTTCCTATATATCTGTCTTACCATTACATAATCTATCTGATACCTTCTAGTATCTGCAGGGTTCTTCCATGCATACAACATTCTTTCATGATTCTTGAACCAAGTGTTAGCTACGATTAAGTTATGCTCTGTGCAAAATTCTACTAGGCGGCTTCCTCTTTCGTTTCTTACCCCCAATCCATGTACACCAACTACGTTTCCTTCTCTCCCTTTTCCTACTGACGAATTCCAGTCACCCATGACTATTAAATTTTCGTCTCCCTTCACTACCTGAATAATTTCTTTTATCTCATCACACATTTCATCAATTTCTTCATCATCTGCAGAACTAACTGGCATATAACCTTGTACTACTGTAGTAGGCGTGGGTTCGTGTCTATTGTGACCACAATAATGCGTTCACTATGCTCTTTGTAGTAGCTTACCCGCACTCCTATTTTTTTATTCATTATTAAAACTACTCCTGCATTACCCCTATTTGATTTTGTATTTATAACCCTGTATTCACCTGACCAAAAGTCTTGTTCCTCCTGCCACCAAACTTCACTAATTCCCACTATAAATAACTTTAATCTATCCATTCCCCTTTTTAAATTTTCTAACCTACCTGCCCGATTAAGGGATCAGACATTCTACGCTCCGATCCGTAGAACGCCAGTATTCTTTCTCCTGATAACGACGTCCTCTTGAGTAGTCCCCGCCCGGAGATCCATATCGGGAACTCTTTTACCTCCGGAATATCTTTGTAAGTACATAGATTTATAGCCCCTACAGCTGCAATTTCACACCACAAAATGTAAACACACTACTGAGGCGTGAGGCTTGGGCGATCGACGTAAGTACACCCACGAATAATAAACCACTCGAGTCAATAACACAGGACGAAAGACTGAGATTAATGAAATTCCACTAATCAGTTACTTTTGCAGCAAATATTAACACAAATAAACTTAAAAATAAGTTACTGAAGACTAAAACTTTTACCAGCAATTTCAAGAGGAGTCCAGCACACGTGAAGTCACACTTGTTTCTCTTCAACTGTATTTTCTACTGAGCTATTCCTTATTGCTGTATGTGCAGCCTTAGAGAACTTCAAGCATATCTCGTCATCCCTTAGTGCTTCTGTATCTCACTTCTTTGGGTATTGATTCTTCCTGACTAATTTCTTGAAGTTCAGCCTGCTATTCATCACTGCTACATTGTGATCTCTATCTGCTCCTTGATACGCCGTAAAATCCATTATCTGATTTCGGAATCTCTGCCTGACTATGGTGTAATCTAACTGAAATCTTCCCGTATCACCCGTTCTTCTCCAAGCATATCTCCTCCTATTGTGATTCTTGAACAGAGTATTCGTCGTTATTAGCTGAAATTCATTACAAAACCATAATTAGTCTTTCTCCTCTGTTATTCCTTGTCCCAAGCACAACATTGTATGGTAGTGGTACATGGACGTGGGAAAACCGAGATGAGGAGGATGGCACAGGAGATGAATTCGTGGCGGGTCACATCAAACCAGTCAGAAGACTGATGCCAAAAGAAAAGAAAACCTATTGTGCAGGGGGAAATGTAATGATTCCTTAGTAAACAAACAGTTTTTAAATTTAAAGCGGATTAGTTTAAAGTCATTAATCGAGTGTGAGCGATAAGAAACATTAACTATCTTATGGACGTTTTATTTAAATTTTTACGGTTTTCATGAGGAAAGACCAAAATCGCAGTGGCCGTGGTGATAATTAGAACTTTTTTCAATGTATGGTGATGTGATACATCAACCGGTGGTAACAAAGTGAAAGAAAAAATAGTCTTTGTTGCCAAACTGTTTCTTTTATTTTATTTATCCTCCAATGACGCGTTTCGCCATATACTGGGCAGCTTCAGATTACCTTACGAGAAAAGGGATACTATTTTTCACACAAACGGCATGATCCCTACTTAACAAAATTGGACTAGCAAGAAAAAAATAAAGTAAGTTACTGGCAAAATACACTCCTGGAAATGGAAAAAAGAACACATTGACACCGGTGTGTCAGACCCACCATACTTGCTCCGGACACTGCGAGAGGGCTGTACAAGCAATGATCACACGCACGGTACAGCGGACACACCAGGAACCGCGGTGTTGGCCGTCGAATGGCGCTAGCTGCGCAGCATTTGTGCACCGCCGCCGTCAGTGTCAGCCAGTTTGCCGTGGCATACGGAGCTCCAACGCAGTCTTTAACACTGGTAGCATGCCGCGACAGCGTGGACGTGAACCGTATGTGCAGTTGACGGACTTTGAGCGAGGGCGTATAGTGGGCATGCGAGAGGCCGGGTGGACGTACCGCCGAATTGCTCAACACGTGGGGCGTGAGGTCTCCACAGTACATCGATGTTGTCGCCAGTGGTCGGCGGAAGGTGCACGTGCCCGTCGACCTGGGACCGGACCGCAGCGACGCACGGATGCACGCCAAGACCGTAGGATCCTACGCAGTGCCGTAGGGGACCGCACCGCCACTTCCCAGCAAATTAGGGACACTGTTGCTCCTGGGGTATCGGCGAGGACCATTCGCAACCGTCTCCATGAAGCTGGGCTACGGTCCCGCACACCGTTAGGCCGTCTTCCGCTCACGCTCCAACATCGTGCAGCCCGCCTCCAGTGGTGTCGCGACAGGCGTGAATGGAGGGACGAATGGAGACGTGTCGTCTTCAGCGATGAGAGTCGCTTCTGCCTTGGTGCCAATGATGGTCGTATGCGTGTTTGGCGCCGTGCAGGTGAGCGCCACAATCAGGACTGCATACGACCGAGGCACACAGGGCCAACACCCGGCATCATGGTGTGGGGAGCGATCTCCTACACTGGCCGTACACCACTGGTGATCGTCGAGGGGACACTGAATAGTGCACGGTACATCCAAACCGTCATCGAACCCATCGTTCTACCATTCCTAGACCGGCAAGGGAACTTGCTGTTCCAACAGGACAATGCACGTCCGCATGTATCGCGTGCCACCCAACGTGCTCTAGAAGGTGTAAGTCAACTACCCTGGCCAGCAAGATCTCCGGATCTGTCCCCCATTGAGCATGTTTGGGACTGGATGAAGCGTCGTCTCACGCGGTCTGCACGTCCAGCACGAACGCTGGTCCAACTGAGGCGCCAGGTGGAAATGGCATGGCAAGCCGTTCCACAGGACTACATCCAGCATCTCTACGATCGTCTCCATGGGAGAATAGCAGCCTGCATTGCTGCGAAAGGTGGATATACACTGTACTAGTGCCGACATTGTGCATGCTCTGTTGCCTGTGTCTATGTGCCTGTGGTTCTGTCAGTGTGATCATGTGATGTATCTGACCCCAGGAATGTGTCAATAAAGTTTCCCCTTCCTGGGACAATGAATTCACGGTGTTCTTATTTCAATTTCCAGGAGTGTATGATGTTAAGCACATAGAATGTCACGCATACAAATGTTCCAGCAGGAAACTGCCGTGGTCACAATTTGACGAAACAATATGTGATGTGCTATAAAATAAGAGTGAAATATATCGGAATTTGGCCGCTAAAATATTTAGGAGCCAGTAAACAGTCTAATGCACAAAAAACGCAAAACCTACCCAACCAACATTTAAAAATTTAGAAATATGTAAGAAACAACTTTTAGTGGACGTGGACGGCGCCGTATATCTGACAAGATAATCTGCTGCCTCTTTATGCAGATACACGTACTTCTTGTGAGACAAAGCCGGTTATTTGCATTTCGATATTTTTTGGCTTTTAACGAGGTTTTAACATCTACATCAGTAAGTTGTGTTTTAATATATTCTTAAATTTAAAAATTTGTTTGAGTATCTCTTGGGCTTTTAGTGTATTAGACTGTGTACTGGCTTCTGAACATTTTATAGGTCACATTCCGACATATTTTACTCTTATCTTATATGACCACTCATAATGTTTTTTATCAAATTCTGATCACGGCGGTTTCCTGTCGGGACATTTGTATGCGCGAAATCCTATGTGCTTAATAACATATTTTGCCCATGAGTTGTTTTATTTTCCCTGCTAGTCCAATGTTGCTAAATCAGGTTCATGCCATGTGTCGGAAAGTTTGTACCCTTTTCTTCTAAGCTAATCTGAAGCTGCTCTGTGTAAGGTGAAACGCCTCATTAGAAGATAAATAAGATAAAAATGCAGTTTTGCAACCAAGACTATTTGGTCTTCCACAACGTAATGAAAATTGTATCGTAGCAATAAATAAGAATTCCAATGCAAACTTGGAATTGTTTGGTATTGTAAAGCGTTGTTAGAGGAACAGTGACTACATTTAAGTATTTTGTTGATTTTTAACTATTTAATATAAATATAGGAACACCATTACACTAACAAGCGCTAATATCATCGAGATATAAGAAGAAGTGGAGGAGGAAGCTAATCATTAAAAATTGTACATTTAATGTTATCTGTTCATTAGAGACAACAAAAAGGAGTTCGCATTTCGTCTGCATCAATGTTATCAGCTCTAGCACGTCGCTGAAGGCTGTGGGAGAAAAGCTGTTGTGTTCGAGACACCATCCTAGTTTTCGATGAAGTGTGCATGGGGGCTTAATTAAATAAAAGAAAATAATTTTTATTTTTAGTAGCTGTCTGTCCGATTACGAAGTCTTGTAAACGGTTGGCCCTGACTAATATTACTCCGCAATCTGACTGCATAGAATAACAACAAAGAATGGAAGAAAATTTCCGTTAACACAATTAATTAATTAAGTCCCCAGCAACTATAAAACCTAGGAAACAACAAAACACAAGTGTAGCTGTTCTGTGTGTGGAAGTGTGATTCAACGTACACATCTGGCACGGTTCTTCCTCAATAAGACCAGATATTTTAAACACCATTTATACTGAAGTAATTAAAAAAACCAGAAATACTATAATTGCCCATAGAAATCAGAAATACAGTCTAATACAAGAACACGAGCCAGATGCTTTGTTGACTGAACCTGTGACCAAGAGGCATTATTGTTTAAGACATTGAAATAATAAAAAAAAGGAATTTTTTTACCTTCATATATATTGACGAAAAGCACATTCTGATCCTTACAGCATCCCCAATCCATCAAAACAATACTACAAGTTCTAAACAAGTACTCTCCATGGGAACCTCTCAACAACGACTCACCACTGCTACATCTCAACAAGCACTGCCTACTACGACTTCTCGATAAGAACTGCCAGTGGAGGCGGCTGAATAATACTCTTTGGCGCAATCTCTGGCGCTGTGGCTCAGTGTAGCCACCTTTCATATGCCCCTCCTTCACGGGCCAGAATTTGATGGTATTTTTGCCAGCATTGGTGGTGAAAATACCACCAAATTCGTCCAAAAAAAATACAGACGAAAATAAAAGATAATATTATTAAGTAAATATCACTTCACTAAATAAATTTTGGCTTTGCACTGCCCCTTCAATAACCTAATATATAAAATACAGTAAGGAATACAAATGCTTTCATACATATGATTTTACATAATAGTTTACATAAGTATTATTCAATCAATGGCACCAGCAATGTCAAATAGGTGTAGGTAAGAGTCTCATAACATTTCACAAACAGTAAATACACAAAAAAATCAGTTTATACAAATATTCACATAGAATGCTTTCCATAGTTCAATAAACAAGTAGTTGACAGTTCCAGCAGTAGCACCCAGCAATGGTCAACAGGTGCAGACACCAACGAGTGACATTATTTCAGTAGAAACAGTTCCATCAGTGGCACCCAGCAATGTTAAACAGATGCAGACAGCAAGAAGTAACATCATTTCAGTAGAAACAGTTCTAACAGTGGCACCCAGTAACGTTGAGCAGGTGCAAACACCAACAAGTGACATTATGTCAGTAGAAACAGTTCCATCAGTGGCACCCAGCAATGTTGAGCAGGTGCAGACAGTAACGAGTGACATCATTTCAGTAGAAGCAATGCCATCAGTGGCACCCAGTAATGTTGAGCAGGTGCAGACACCAACAAGTGACATCATTTCAATAGAAGCAGTCCATCAGTGGCACCCAGTAATGTTGAGCAGGTGCAGACACCAACAAGTGACATTATTTCAATAGATGCAGTCCATCAGTGGCACCCAGTAATGTTGAACAGGTGCAGACACCAACAAGTGACATCATTTCAGTAGAAGCAGTCCATCAGTGCCACCTAGCAATGTTGAACAGGTGCAGACACCAACAAGTGACATTATGTCAGTAGAAACAGTCCATCAGTGGCACCCAGTAATGTTGAACAGGTGCAGGTAACAGTCCATAATATTCACTATCACTAATTAGCCAGTTCATCAGAGTTCATTAGCACAAATTAAACATCTCCTAGTGGCACCCACCATGTTGAAGAAGTGCACGTAACAGTCCATAATATTCACTATCACTAATTAGACAGTTCATCAGAGTTCATTAGCACAAATTAAACATCTCCTAGTGGCACCCATCATGTTGAACAAGTGCACGTAACAGTCCATAATATTCACTATCACTAATTAGACAGTTCATCAGAGTTCATTAGCACAAATTAAACATCTCCTAGTGGCACCCATCATGTCGAACAAGTGCACATAGCAGTCCATAATATTCGCTATCACTAATTAGACAGTTCATCAGAGTTTATCAGCAGAAATTATACATTTCCAAGTGGCACCCAGCAATGTTGAATAGGTGCAAGCACGAACAACAGTTTGAAGGCACACACAATTGCTTTTACAAAATTATTATCAATGCTCTTACACTAAACATAAAAATAATAATAAACACACAAATGATATCAGATAATCGTCATATTAAATATTATAAATACACAAATATCAGTAAATCTATAATATTTATGGGTGTCAGTGCAAGCCACAACAAACAGGTAAATAATATTTAGGAGATAGGTCGGTACCAATTATTTGGGATTAGGAAAGGAAAACACACTCACTCATCTTTTATCCACATTTAAGTACTACTGTGTAATTGAATAGTGTTAACTGTGTAAATGCAATTCTGTCCAAAATTTTATGTTCAACTTGTGTATCAAGTAGTAGTGGCAGCAATGTATAACAGTCAATAATAGTTAGTCAACGTCGTAGTCATCATGTCAAGACCAATGTTTGCCAAGCCAAATCAAAATGTACGGTTGCTGAACAACTGTCAGTGTGCCAAGATATGCAAATGCTTCCTCTCTCCAGAAAAAAATATATATTGCTTATTGATTTAACAAAGTGTGTGTGTAGACAATCTTCTTTCCACTTGAGTGTTCTAGTCTGCTATCTTCATCCTCCTTGTTCCATATAGACCAACAAACAAACAAAAAATGCTCCTCACTTACTTCATCTCTTATCCACCAAAACTCCAATAATCATTATCATCACATAATCTTAATACTTCAATAGTACCTCTTACATCGATACATATAAACCTTATCATCAATATCATTTACCTTACCTGTTATCCACCAAAACTCCAATAATCATCAACTTCACACAATCTCAATAAATCAATAATACCTCTTAAATACGTCGATACATATAAACCTTATTACCAATATCATTTCACTTCCATAACAACTCTTTCCTCTAGTCAGTCTCCTCGAACAAGTACAGACAAAATCCTAGTGCAAATTTCAATTTATCATCCCATGCAATCCGAAGACACAATGTCCACACACAACCTCTGTGTAGTCCACCTGAGCCAAATCTTCTACTCATCATGAATTATAAAATACAGCCTTCAGTTTGAATAACTTTCAGTAAGTAGGTGCGAGTACGTAGTATGAAAGATCACATAAGACTTTGAATGAATAAATCGTAATATTTCACAGTGTGTACACCACTTCAAGAATCATGGCAAAACAGAAGTAAACATGTGGAGTACTTCTTGTGTCAACTGTCACTTACTATTTCAGTTGCTCACGAAGAATGCAGTGTAATAACTGTCAATGGTCTAAACCTAGTGTTGGTATTTCATGTCGTTAGCTTCCTTTCTATTAGCATAAATTTATGCAGCTTCCATAAAACCTCCAGCTCATGGCAGTTCATTTTCTTATATTAAAATATAAGGCACTAAGCGTAAGCAAAACATGCAATAGCGAGTAAATATACCAGTAGAGAACAGAATGTCAAGCACAATCCCTATAACGAGTCTCTGTCAAGCGAACAATCTATAATTAACACCATACAATGGCCTAAACTCCATGTTCGTACTCCATATATCAGCATTTCTATATATCAAATTAAAGATTAGTCATGACAACAAAACAGAAATGTGTAAGTGTGCAATCCATACGCAAAGCAGCAAATATATATCTTACATAATAAACAGGTCATTAGCATCATATCAGCATAAGCAAATAAATGTTCATATGTCATCTTAATAAGTAAACATGAAGGCGCAAGCAGATAAATCACAAAGTGTAACCTACATACATAACCACAGTCAGCACAATTAATCAGGTGACGGTTTTAATTTAAATAAATAAGCACAGCAGGCACATAATAAAAAAAATATGACATCAGTGAAAAAGCGGTGCAGCCAAGCGATGCATAATATACATAAGTAACAACCCTGTTCATTAATCAATCATTGTCAAAATCAGTTAATGTACACAAGCACATCACTTCACAAGTAAATTCATAGAACATAAAATTTAGCACAAAGTATGAATCACGTAATCGCGAGCAGCAAATTACGTCTAAAGTACGTACCTAAGTGGAAATATGTTTCCTGAAAAATAAACTCAATTAATAGTTACCTTTTTGGTTTATTAGTTTCTTCTTCGAAATTACATTCTTCCTGAAATTTTCTCCATAGCAAGTCTCTTAACGTCGGAGACACACAGAATTTACCTGAAGTTCTTAAATATTTTATACAACCGTATCTTGAAAAATACTGAACGTTAATAACATAATTTATCAAGTCACTATAGCTTTATACTGAATTTATTCGGAGAAATTACACTGTGTATTTGTTTACGGCTTTCAGTGCATTCGCACTGAGCGCTCGATCAGCTGTAGGTACGCGTGACGTAGGAAGTAATTGTTTACGGTCAACGACTGCTTTGTGCGGCAAGCAGACTTGACTGTTGCTTTGAGTCTGTGCCGCCGCCGACAACACGGCGCGGTATCCTTGTACTCCCGCATGTTTACGTATAACTGTCGGTTTCTCGAAAGTATGTCATTCCACAAAAATTTTAACGTTCGATATGTGATGTACTCCCTTAGAGCGTCGAGATTTAAGAGTTTCTACTTCGACAGTGTTATCATGAATAATTTTGCGAACTCTATATGGACCGTTATAAAGCAGAAAAAATTTGCGACACAAGCCTTTTCCTTTGTGAGACAAACGATGAGACTTTATTAACAGCTTTTGACCAACTGACAAGGTTTTTAAACGACCAGGACGTTTAGCTGATTTCTCTCTTCTAGCAGCCGCACACGCAATATTTTGTAGAGCCAGGTTGACAACTTCAGAATGCCGCAGTTTCCGTGTAGGCGGAAAAGGAACGATTTCAGAAATGCGATTTGTCGGTGCTTTATATTTTAGTATCAATATAGGCGGTAAAGAAGTTGAATCATTAGGGAGTTCATTCAGAATGTTTTCAAAAATATGAAGATACTGATCCCACGTTCTGTGATTCTGACGACATTAAAGTCGACACAATTTATTGATTTCCTTCATCTCTCTGAAGCATTAGATTGAGGGTGAAAAAGTGAAATGAAAATTGGTTTAATCTTACGACGCCGTAGAGTACGAAGCCAAATTTTAGAACGAAACTGTGATCCATTATCTGATATAACCTTATCAACATGACCCACTTCTTTAAGAAAATGTTTGACGAAAGCACTAGATACTGAACGAGCTGTTGCTTTGCGTAAAGGTGTAAAACACACATATTTTGATGTCAATTCCACTGCTACCAAAATGTACACAAAACCATTAGTAGAACGAACCATTGGACCGAACAAATCGACTGCAGCCATCTCCTTTAATTTCGCTGGAATGATAGGAAACAACGGTGTTCTGTGAGAAATAGTTGGCGGCTTGTCCTTTTGACATAATTTGCATTTGGCAAGAACAGATCGAATACGTTTTTACATATTACTGAAGTAGCAATTTTCTCGTAATTTATGAAAGCATTTTCTGGGGCGAAAGTGCGCATAACTGAAATGTATATACCAAATCAATTTATTGACCCACTCATCAGGAATACTAACTAACCAAACAGAGTTGTCAACCGATTTTCGTTTAAAAAGAATATCATTGCGAACTAAATAATGCTGTCTAATCGCTACGCTTTCCTTTCTCCTCCACTTCTCCTTAATGTTCTTCCAGATTGGATCCTTATTTTGCTCCTTAGCGATGTCCTGGAGGGAAGATGAAATAAAATTCTCAAACGCAACACCTTGAATATACATCAAACAATAATTGTTTTCTTTGCAGTCCTCTTCAGCACTTTGTTTCAAACCCATAGGTGCACGAGATAAAGCATCAGCAGTAATATTTGAAGATCCCTGTATGTAAACAATACTAAAGTCAAATTCCTGTAGATACAGCGCCCATCGTGACAATCTTCCATGTGTTAATTTTGTTGACATAAGAAATTCCAGAGCTCGACGATCGGTGTAAACCCTAGTATGTCTGCCAAACAAAAATGTCCGAAATTTTGTGAAACCCCAAACAACAGCCAAGGCTTCAAGTTCCGTAATCGAATAATTCTTTTCTTATTTAGAGAGAACACGACTTCCAAATGCAATAGTCTTCTGTACTACAACGCCGTTTTCTTCTATCTCTTGAAATAAGTGTGCACCTAGGCCTTTGTATGATGAGTCCGTCGCCAAACAAAAATCTTTAGATAAATCCGGGTGTGAAAGAAGTGGAGCAGCAACTAAAGCATCACGAAGTTGTTCAAATTCAGATTGAGCTTCCTCATCCCAACACCAATTAGAATTATTTCCAGATAGTTCACATAAACGAGGTGTGGCCAAATTGTCCAATCTAACAAAGCGTCTAAGAAAATTACAGACACCAAGGAAACTACGAACATCACGTTTTGTGGTAGGAACAGCATAATTACGAATAGCGTCTAGTTTCTCTGGATCAGGAAGAATACCGTCTGTAGAAATAATACGACCAAGAAATTTCACCTGAGAACGACCAAATTTAGATTTTTCCAAGTTCACTGTAATGCCAACTCTTGCAAAGATACGTAATAATGAATCCAAAATTTTGTTGTGCTCACTCCAAGAATGTTTAGCAATAAGAATATCGTCAACATATCAAGTAACATTGTCACGAAGATAAACAGGTAAAATTTCGTTTAAACTACGAATGAATGCTGTTAAAGATACAGTAAGTCCAAATGGTAATTTCCGAAACTGATAACAGTTACCAAAGGCTAAAAAAGCAGTGTATTTTCTACAATCAGGGTGGAGTTCTATTTGCGAAAAACTTGTGCGCATATCAATCGTGGATAAAACTTTAATTCCATGGAAATGTTGAAGAAGTTCATCTAAATTTTGTGGACGGTCAGTTTCAGGAATGATGATGTTATTTATCTGTCTGGAATCCAGAACCAAACGAATTGATCCATCCTTTTTAAGAACGACATGTAATGGGCTGGTATAAGGACTGACTGCTGGCTCAATAATGCCTTGAGCTAAAATGTATTGAAGTTCACTCTTAACCTTGTCTCCGTACGCCAAAGGAATAGCGTACGTTTTCCCGCGAAATGGTGTGTGTTCTTTTACTTTAAATAAATATTGTAAGCCTTGTGTAGTTCCTGTGTGATGACTAAATACTGTAGCATGTGAAGCCAAAATTTGGTGCAGTTCTTCTCTTGCAACGTCATCTAGCACTTCAGCTTTCTTAACCTTTTCATTAATTAATTCTTCGCTATTAATTATATCATCCATCGCGTCTCTGTATCTATTGTCGTCGTCATGAATAAACACATTGTCGTCATAATGCTCAACGAAAACATCAGAAGTAAGAAACCTTAAACATTTTGTATCTGATTCAGATCTTGCTAAACACTCGAAAAATTTCAAACATTTCGGCATTCCGGCAACCGTCAAATTAACACTTCCTTCCTTAAAGTTCAAAATTGCCTTATGTGTGTTAAGAAACTCCATACCTAATATAATTTGAGTACTAAGTAATGGAACAATAATAAAATTAGCAGAAAATTCGTATCCTTGACAAATGAAATTTAAGTTGGTCTGTTGTTTGACTTCCACACTTTTTCCAGAAATAGCGCCTCGAATTGTAGTTTTAGAAACATGTAGCACAGGACAAGCAATAGTTGTTACACATATACGAAAAACTGATTCACTAATGACATTCAATGGGCTCCCAGAATCTAAAACTGCAGTGAACTTATTCTTACCCACACATACTTCAATAACAGGATGTAAAAATGCGTCTACATTATTTTCCTTTTCGTCTAGCAAAATGTCTCTCATGTCTTCCAGGCGTACGTAGTGTAAAGTCGTAGTGTCATTACTTTCTGAACCGTCTATATTGCTGCCAGAAGCCGAAGCTACAAGTCATTGTCGATTGTTTGCGTCACGTCTTTGATTATCCGCGTCATTTCGCGTATCAATTTCTACGATTTGCACTTGTCTCTCTGAAGTTCTGTCACATGGATGATGCCAATTAGGGCCCTCCTGTCTGTTAGATGCAAATTCTTGGTTGTGTCTGTTATTAGAATTTCTATTTTCCTGTCTATCTGCATGACTGCTTCTTGTGTAATTTCGACTGTCACTTCTGAAATTACTGTTAGATCTACTACCCTGGTTATTTCTGTAGTAAGAATTTCTACTATTGTATGAATAATTTCTGTCTTGATGATACCGATTACTGTTTCCGTATGATTGATCATTCCGGTAGGAATTACCGTTATTATAATTGTCTGTGTAATTTCTGTTAGAACGTCTGTTATTGTCATAAGGCTAGTATCTATTGTCCTGTCTGTTTCGTCTGTCATTCTCAAAATTACCCATATAACGCCCGTTCCGATCACTATCCCTTTTCTCTGAAAATCTATTGTGATTACCGTTACTGAAAAAATTACAAGAAGTCCCGTCGTCGTTGTCATACTCAAGTTCTTGTAGCAAAGTCTTAAAAGTCTCAATGTCGTCTTTACATCTTCCAGCTAAAGCAATTTGTCTTATGGATTGTGGCAGCTTAGTTAAACAAATGCGAATTAATTCAGTCGGGCTATAAGGGTTGGACAGGAATTGATTCTTTCGAATCATGTCTTCAAAGTATTCTGACGGCGCGCGGAACTCAGACTGTTTAAAATACGTTGCATAATAAGACTATGTTTGACTCTGTCTTGCGTGTTTTCGGACCAATATGCCGATAGAAATGCATGATAAAAATCATTTAGATTATTACAATCTCTAATAAGTGCGCGCATCCGCGTAGCCGGTTTGTTTTCTAAATATCCACACATAAATTCCAGTTTGTGACTTAGTGGCCAATTTGGTGGAAGTGCGTACACAAATTGATCTAACCATAAACATGGATGTATGTCGTTCTTAGAATTGCGAAAGATCTTAAATTTCCGAACAGTTAAGAAGTCTTTATAGTCAAAGTTTTCTCCTCGTGGCGACAAAGACCTACCGCGTCTGTCCCAGTCCGAATGTCGATTACTGTCAAGTTCGCGCGCCTGGCGCTCTCTTGTTGCATCCCGTACATGAAACAAATTATTTTCTTCAAACCCCTCTGCTATCTGTAATTCTAAATTTCTTCTGCTATCTTTTCCTACGATTTCGCCTTCAATTTGTTTGATTTGCTTTCGTAATGCCTCAACTTCCCTTTTAACGCGTACATTAAATTTTCCCTGATTTTCAACATGTTTATTTATGTTCTGGTACTCTTCAGTTTCTGCAAATGGTAATGGAGCTGTATCATCCGAATCTCTGTCCCCATTTAGGCTAAGACTTGTCAATTTATCTGAAATCTCCTCAACTCTTTCCGATAAGTCACCTAATTGTTCTTTCTGTTTATTTACGTCTTCCGTAAGTGTCGCGACTCGGGTTTCAGTATTAACACATTTAGTAGTTAACTGTTCATACTGTTGTGTTAGGTTATTTAATCTGTCATTTGGTACGGATTCCTCGATTCTCTCAAATATTTCTTCCCTATCGTGTGCACGTTGTAAATTTAACTCTGAAAATTTTTGTACTATCACGCGATCTCTTTCTTCCTGTTCTCTATCCTGTTCCTTTTGTCTGATTTCTATTGAAATTAATCTATTATTGTGAGCATTCAAAATCGATTGTACTTCTTCTCTAATTTCTTTCTTTAATTCATCTTTCATGTTTTTGAAACATGTCCCTATTCGTGAATCTAACCGTGTTTCCATTGTTCCCATATCAGTTTTAATTTCAGATCGTAACTGTGATCCCACTGTTTTTAATTCAGATCTTAGCTGTGTTTCCATTGTTCCCATATCAGTTTTAATTGTTCCTATTTGTGAGTCTAACCGTGATCCCATTGTTTCCATCCGTGATCCCAAATTTAATATAGCACCCATCAACTGCTCCATATTAACTGGTTCGAAATTCTTTTCGCCCCTAACATTTCCCGCAAAACTAACTTCCTTCGGCATAGCCATAAAGCTATCTGTGTTCGATAATATTCCAGAGTCTTCTGTCGTTAATCTCGTATTCTGAAAATTTTTTGATTGTGAAAAATTTTGAAATGGTTCCGGACTATTTTCCCGACTTATTAAATTGTTTTCAACTTCATTATTCATCATACTGATCTCCTGTGTTGGCGAGTTCGCCATGTTAACAATGTTGTCATTCTCACTATACATCATTTTTGCCTTTTTCATCGATCGCGTAATCATTTACAAAACATACAAAACTCGTCACTATACGAAAATTACACACAATGACACTTTATCCCCAACAATACCATTCTAACGAAATGCTTCTCTCAAACACGATTAACGAACAATTGAAAACTTCATAATTGCACAAAACTGTCAAACCCGTATACAAGACAACAAAAATTAAATTCTGCAAAAAATACCATTAGAAGACTGACAATTACCAAATCTACACATGCAATATAGACTACAATTACTAAACTACGAATTACTACAACAATACTACTATCTGCTATTTATACAATCAGCAGAATTCCAAGGGACGATCCGAAGCAGCGGTCGCCACGTGCATGGGGGCTTAATTAAATAAATGAAAATAATTTTTATTTTTAGTAGCTGTCTGTCCGATTACGAAGTCTCGTAAACGGTTGGCCCTGACTAGTATTACTCCGCAATCTGACTGCATAGAATAACAACAAAGAATGGAAGAAAATTTCCGTTAACACAATTAATTAATTAAGTCCCCAGCAACTATAAAACCTAGGAAACAACAAAACACAAGTGTAGCTGTTCTGTGTGTGGAAGTGTGATTCAACGTACACATCTGGCACAGTTCTTCCTCAATAAGAACAGATATTTTAAACACCATTTATACTGAAGTAATTTAAAAATAAACCAGAAATACTATAATTGCCCATAGAAACCAGGAATACAGTCTAATACAAGAACATGAGCCAGATGCTTTGTTGACTGAACCTGTGACCAAGAGGTATTATTGTTTAAGACATTGAAATAATAAAAAAAGGAATTTTTTTTACCTTCATATATATTGACGAAAAGCACATTCTGATTGTGGTGTCACCGCCAGACACCACACTTGCTAGGTGGTAGCTTAAATCGGCCGCGGTCCATTAGTACATGTCGGACCCGCGTGTCGCCACTGTCAGGATCGGAGACCGAGCGCCACCACAAGGCAGGTCTCGAGAGACGTACTAGCACTCGCCCCAGTTGTGTACGGACGACATTGCTAGCGACTACACGTACGAAGCCTTTCTCTCATTTTCCGAGAGACAGTTAGAATAGCCTTCAGCTAAGTCCATGGCTACGACCTAGCAAGGCGCCATTAACCATATCTGGAGAGAGTCTCACTTGTATTATCAAGAGAAATGTACCATAATTAATTAAAGTTAAGTATACGAGAAGCTCCGTTCTTTTCTTCGTGACGCGTGCCCTTTCGGCTACTTCTCAGTGTGGCGTAGCTAGCTTGTTACGCCACAACACTGATCATTACAGCATCCCCAATCCAACATCTGGTGTCAAGCCCATCAAAACAATACTACAAGTTCCAAACAAGCACTCTCCATGGGAACCTCTCAACAACGACTCACCACTGCTACATCTCAACAAGCACTGCCTACTACGAATTCTCGATAAGAACTGCCAGTGGAGGCGGCTGAATAATACTCTTTGGCGCAATCTCTGGCGCTGTGGTTCAGTGTAGCCACCTTTCAAGTGAAGTGAGTATTTAACTCATGAAACAGAATTCTACCATTGTAATCACCTGTTATAATTTGCAAGTATTTAATTCATGGAAAAGAAATCTACCATTGTTATCACTTGTTAAAATTTTCAACTTCACTTGTAATTTATTCATTTTAGTGTAACTGTCTGTTTGGAAATAAATTGAATATACGTTATCCCCTCCCACGATTATCTTCGAGATGAGCCCATTTCACGCATTCCAGCACTTACGTGAGCGGCAGTTCACGCTGACTACACAACGGTGGACGTGTGGCGACGCCCACCGCCGTTCCCAGTGTGTGGACGGACCGCCGGGAGCTGCTGCCCTGCTTTCGTAAGCCGTCGGCCATAACAACTGGCCGCTGATTGCGAGCGACTTGGTCAATGCGCACATTCCCAGTTGCCAGCGGCTCCGGGTGTGCCATTCCACTTGTCGTCTGCAGTTTGCAAACTCCAGTGGCCGGTTACAGTCGCTGGCCTCCAAATTGTTTAGGCCCCAATTTCATTTGAAGCTGGAGTCTGTGTCCAACAGCGACAAGGATCCCTTATCGGCTTTACCACAAGCGACCATACCGTTCTAACTTGTGGAACTAATGCTGAAACTCCAGCTCATGTATTACCCTTTCTCTTTACTTTTATTGCGTAATTAGCTCAAGGTAGTACATCAGTGGAAAGTAATACGTATCGACTACAAAGAATTTTGTTTCTAGCATTTCAAAGTTGACAAAGGAACTAAAGATCAAATATTTCTAATAGAAAAAATGTAATAGAAGTCTGTCAGATATATAATTAACCTACAAAGCAGCCTCGATGTGTTGGGCACTTTTTTAATTTAAACCTCTTCACATGCAAGTTAGCTTCTAATTGATATGGATTTCAATTATGTTACACTTATTTTGGCATATAGAAATAGAAAAATTGGGTAGAAATTAGGTTTCTATTATGTTATTTCGAATTGTGTTTGCATGCGGTTTCTATATGTAGCATGGGCTTCAGTAATTGGTTAAAGCCAAGATACGTGAAGTATTTGCCTCATGCTGTTTTGACACTGAGTGGCCTTTGAAAGAGAACTCATAGTGGTTTTCACTTAGGGCAAATGACAAATATAACGAAGAATACAGCCTTTGAGAACCATACAATACAACAGTCATTTTCGTGTGAATACACCGTCGGCTTCAAGGCAGAAAGTTTGTCTGGCTGAAACACATTTTTGCCGATGTACCTATTATCCCCTATCTAAAGGAAATACAGCTGCACATAACAGCTTAAACTGCGTGCTGTTGACACCTTGTCAGCAGGTCTTAAGGCTCCTGCTTCTGTGTTTCCACATGGGAATTCACGACGTAAAGACCTGTCAAAGGGATGTAAAGTACTGTAATAACGATTCCACTTGTTTTAGATTTATGTACAAAGCTAAGGAGATTATTTTTCTTTTCGTTTGACAGAAATAGTCACTGTAGTTGTTTAAAGTAGCTAAGGTAAAATATTATACAGCTGACGCCGCGGCTTGGATGTTCGCTAACAGGAGGGTGAATCGCCATAGGGTATGTTTGGATGGCAGACCAATGACGGCTAGGAAGAAGCATCTGCCAAGATTATCACAATTATTTCAATAGTTGCACTAATTCTGCGGCGTGGTAGAGAGGTGATCATGCCCCAGATCCACAGGAGAGGATCAGCAGACAGTCATCCAGTGGCCAGCGTCTGTCCAGTTGGTTGTAACGTCTGGTGGTACCCTTGGTTTGACGATGTCAGAACTTTGCTCTGCGCCCACGGCTATGCCGCTTCAGCCACAACACCTACGTCAGCGGCACGTATTGGAATCTTGCAGATGTAACCGCTCTTTGATGAATGAACGTACCCAAGTGGCCAAGCTCAGCGAGAGCTGCGCTCACCTACTTTGACTAGTGTGTGACGCGCTACTTACTGCTACAGTGGCCAGACAGAACCTGCTGCGCCGTGGCACAAAGTCTGGTGGATAGACTTACTTTAGGAAACAATTGCGCTGCAGGGTACTAGAACTCCTGTAGCAGCTAGTGGCTCCACGTCTTCTCTTAGTTAGTTGTAACCCTGAGTCTTGATGGTGCTTCTATACTCCTAAATAATCTGCTACAAAATCAGGGAGTTTTTATACCATTAGCAGTGCACACGTTGTATCAATGCACCGCTCTTGGTGACGTACAGGACAACATCACAGATGATGGAGATGTCGCCCTGCCTGAGCCACGTGTCTGTTGTGATGACAAGTAACACCATGCAAGGCTAGTACATCTTGTAGTTATTTCACGCACTTTTTGTCTTAACCCAAATGTCGACACGCTGCACCCATCAGTCATCAGCGGCTACACCTTCTCACAAATTTTACTCTTAACCTGGTAGCGGTGCTACATTACCCCTGGTTCACAAGGAGACCTGGCACTCCACAGTCTTCTTTATAACTGATACATACCTTCCCCTACAAAACATCCGACAGTACAACGAAAGTACAGAATCCGCATTTGATTTCAATCAGTGCATACTAAATGCTACCTTACACTGTTTAATGGCTTACATCACCCCACTTAACAGTCTATTGATTCCTTTAGAACTTTCATCAGTTTGTGGTTCTACACTTCTCACATTCTGTAAAAATATATGCGCACGACAATGGGCAAATATTCAACACTGATTCTATAACTTTATATCATCTTCAGTTCTACCACATCATACACTCCTGGAAATTGAAATAAGAACACCGTGAATTCATTTTCCCAGGAAGGGGAAACTTTATTGACACATTCCTGGGGTCAGATACATCACATGATCACACTGACAGAACCACAGGCACATAGACACAGGCAACAGAGCATGCACAATGTCGGCACTAGTACAGTGTATATCCACCTTTCGCAGCAATGCAGGCTGCTATTCTCCCATGGAGACGATCGTAGAGATGCTGGATGTAGTCCTGTGGAACGGCTTGCCATGCCATTTCCACCTGGCGCCTCAGTTGGACCAGCGTTCGTGCTGGACGTGCAGACCGCGTGAGACGACGCTTCATCCAGTCCCAAACATGCTCAATGGGGGACAGATCCGGAGATCTTGCTGGCCAGGGTAGTTGACTTACACCTTCTAGAGCACGTTGGAGGGCACGGGATACATGCCGACGTGCATTGTCCTGTTGGAACAGCAAGTTCCCTTGCCGGTCTAGGAATGGTAGAACGATGGGTTCGATGACGGTTTGGATGTACCGTGCACTATTCGGTGTCCCCTCGACCATCACCAGTGGTGTACGGCCAGTGTAGGAGATCGCTCCCCACACCATGATGCCGGGTGTTGGCCCTGTGTGCCTCGGTCGTATGCAGTCCTGATTGTGGCGCTCACCTGCACGGCGCCAAACACGCATACGACCATCATTGGCACCAAGGCAGAAGCGACTCTCATCGCTGAAGACGACACGTCTCCATTCGTCCCTCCATTCACGCCTGTCGCGACACCACTGGAGGCGGGCTGCACGATGTTGGGGCGTGAGCGGAAGACGGCCTAACGGTGTGCGGGACCGTAGCCCAGCTTCATGGAGACGGTTGCGAATGGTCCTCGCCGATACCCCAGGAGCAACAGTGTCCCTAATTTGCTGGGAAGTGGCGGTGCGGTCCCCTACGGCACTGCGTAGGATCCTACGGTCTTGGCGTGCATCCGTGCGTCGCTGCGGTCCGGTCCCAGGTCGACGGGCACGTGCACCTTCCGCCGACCACTGGCGACAACATCGATGTACTGTGGAGACCTCACGCGCCACGTGTTGAGCAATTCGGCGGTACGTCCACCCGGCCTCCCGCATGCCCACTATACGCCCTCGCTCAAAGTCCGTCAACTGCACATACGGTTCACGTCCACGCTGTCGCGGCATGCTACCAGTGTTAAAGACTGCGATGGAGCTCCGTATGCCACGGCAAACTGGCTGACACTGACGGCGGCGGTGCACAAATGCTGCGCAGCTAGCGCCATTCGACGGCCAACACCGCGGTTCCTGGTGTGTCCGCTTTGCCGTGCGTATGATCATTGCTTGTACAGCCCTCTCGCAGTGTCCGGAGCAAGTATGGTGGGTCTGACACACCGGTGTCAATGTGTTCTTTTTTCCATTTCCAGGAGTGTATTTTACGGCACCATGTTCACTGTCATGATGTAGGAACCCAGTCTGTCGGGGTTTGTATAACCGGCAAATCAGTCTGCTGTGCGGTCTACTGGGCGGCCCTCCGCTTCAAATAGATGAAGGCAGAGTTAGCCGCTATGGCGCTAAGCGTCAGTATCGTCGTTACCTTTCACAATGTGCTTCAGTAGCTGCTCTTTAGAGATTCGACCCTCCTGTTCTGCTAGTAACCAGTTAAGGGAATGGATCAGGTTTGGTTCCCACGTACGTTTGAGAAAGACTCAATTGTGCATGGGGAGTACCTTCAGTTGTTCGTCCAGCCAATATAGTCTAAGCTGTGTTATGTTCATGTGAGAACATCATAGCTGGTAGGTGGAAATTTGACACTGTCATGTCGCATGCTGTACCATTAACCAATAACCCAGTATCAGTTCCAACCATCTTGCCCCTCTGAGCCTTCCCGGATTATAGCAACTCGCTACCACTACCACAGCGTCATATATGGAATAAACCCTGTGCAACCCTAGGCCTAGGTTCCACGATACCCATCGGACAATGCTGGCCTCCTGCTCAACTTGTGAACAACTGCATTACACATGCATTCACGCTCATGCGCAACACATGAGATGGACATACTTTAAGTTCCCGCCTCAGGCACTGTCGCAACTCTTCCTCTGTTACACTGCATGACTGTTTCTCTCTTCAGGCATCAGCAACAGACCACCTGTTTCGCCCTGCACAAATTTTCTATCGCTCCCAATTTTATCGAATAGGAGTGTACGGTGTAGCAGTTAATATGTGCATGTCTGCGTGACTCTGGAATCGTAACCAGGACATACAATGTCTCGTGGTCCGTTCCCACTTCCACCAGTGACATATGGTAACAGAAATACGCGTTCTACCCACTACACTCCTCTAACAACCTTAGCTTTTATGGAAGTTTTCTCTGCACTTTTCTCTACCGTGACAAGTAGTTCTCTGGTGTCAACAAAACAAGACTTAACAGCTAATGCAACGCACGAAGAACAGACAGTTGCAAGCTCGTCACCTCCACTCACGCGTCTCTGACGCTGTCTGACAGAGATTGCAGTAGTCTTTTCATGGTAATGCGTGCATCTAGTACTTCTAGATACGCTTGCATGACCCCCAGGTCCCAGTTCACTCTGTTCTCTGTTGCCTTCACATAGTCCATCATTTCGCTAGTTACTTTACAGAGCATACGTGTGTAGTTTAAGACTCTGCCCTCCAAGCTCACTAACTGTTTGGTATCCCACTTCACAATTCGTTTCTTGTTCTGAGCCAACTCCTTCACTACTTCCATAGTCCTGTTCAGTTCCCTTACGTCACCAGCATCCACTGTTCCAAATACAGTCTTCACAATCCTTCTCTCGGTGTATATTCAATCTCTCTTCTGCCGCCATTCTGAATGGAGTACCTCCTTCACTACATGCTGCATCTGTCCTCGCGACTGTTCATACGCTTAATGCAATTTCTTACACTCCTCTGAAACTTCTTCAAGTCTTCTCCTGTTCTTGGACACCCATCACAAACTAATAAACACCTCCTCCAGCCTTCTTATTTCATTCCAGAATTCCCATGCATTATACACTAAAATCAGCATTCATTCATGACTAGTAATCACGACATCTTATTGCCTGCCCCCACTCCGCACCAGGCAAAGAAATACAATACCGCCATGGCTAACAGTTTCCTCATCCTCGTACCTGGTACACATCAGCCTGAGGACAGGGACTACCATCACCTTCCATCCCTCTTAAGAAGTATACTGTCTCTGTTCATCATCTTTCGTAAAAGTAAAACTAAAGAACCGCTATTCTAATACAAAATTAATACACTCAACCCTAATACACGTATGCCAGTACGCTGCTCGTAATACGAGTGTATATATTCAGCAATAAACACAATAAAAATACATCATCTACTTCCTTGGCTTCAGTACATGAGGCTGTTTTGCAGAGGTTAATACACACTTCATGAGGGTCTTTTTGATCAACTACTAAAATACATGATTTTTTACCAGACGCATTTCGCTTTATTGAGGTAAAGCATCATCATTGGTGGTGATTTTTCGGCTGGTTTCTCGCTTGCATCGGAAAATGCCGTCTGTTAGCAAATCGTTGTTTTTCTGTGTTAGACATTGATAATTTTCGTCTACATTATAGATGTTCTGCAGCACCATGCTTTTCTCACAACACATTTTTTGCACACCACTGTATGAAAAGTGTGTTGTGAGAGATGCATAGTGCTGCAAAACATCTAAAAAAATTGACGAAAATTATCAGTGTCTAACAGAAAAACCTGGTACCACTACTCATGGGGCTAACCTTGTTACCCTGGACAACAGATCATGACATATGATGAACTGCGGTTGCGTCCTGCTTGTCTGCAGTCTCCGAGCTGTTCTAGGCGCTACAGTCTGGAGCCGCGCGACCGCTACGGTAGCAGGTTCGAATCCTGCCTCGGGCATGGATGTGTGTGATGTCCTTAGGTTAGTTAGGTTTAAGTAGTTCTAAGTTCTAGGGGACTGATGATCTCAGAAGTTAAGTCCCATAGTGCTCAGAGCTATTTGAACAATTTTTTGTCTGCAGTCACTGTCAGCATTCTTACGCTAGCTATTCAGCAAAGCCTTGACCCTGTACATGTACTGCCACTACGTTTCTGCTTAATGAATCTATATTTCCATGTTTCTTTCCTGGATTGTAAACTACTCCATAGTCAAACTCACTGAGTCTTAACTTTCATCTTGTAGTCTGCCGCACTTTCTCTTTAATCCTAAAAACTATTTCTCAGCAATATGATCGGTCACAACTTTAAACTTCTTACGATAAAGATAACACCGGAAATACGTCACTCCAAATATAGGGCAAAGTATATCCCTCTCAGTGTTCTAATAGCTACTCTCAGCCCTGTTAAGTTGTCTTCACGCAAAACAAATAGGGTGTTCCCCACCATTGATCTCCTGAATTAGGACACACCCAACGGCTAGATTAAATGCATCGCAACACACACACACAAACTCTTTCCGGGAATCTGGGAACACTTAACACCACAAATTTCGCACAATTTCTGAATAGTTCCATGAATGGTCATACTACCTCAGCGAATCCCCTTACGAACTTCCTATAACAGTTCGAGAGTGCCAAGAAGTAGTCCTTACCTATCATCGCTGCCTGTAGCAGTCTTGGCTCTATTCTCACCCTATCTTTGCTAATCGCAGGCCCCAAGTAACTTACTTCCTCTAATGCAAAATGACATTTCTCAGTACTCTGCGTCAGATGTGCAGCCTACAGCCTCTTAAATATTTATCTCAGATGTTGTCTACGTTCTTTCATGTCCCTTGAGAACACTATCATAAACTTTCCAGTGAACTAGAAACTGCAGAGTCTGCAATCCCTTCAACACTCCATCCAAGAAAAGCTGAAACTTTGCAGGACCTTATTTCAGGCTAATACTGACTTTGGTCCCATGGTAACGAAAGAAATGTCTTCGTTCAATCTTCGGAGCCACCTTCAACTGTGTATCAACCATGATAAACAAATACCGGCACTGCCCCAAGTTATCAATGATATCTCTGATGTTGGGTATGGGGCTTGCGCCTGTTACAGTATTGCTATTAAGCAAAATCTGTATTTGCGGAATGTCTGTAGACCTTTACGGCATTATCACCATTCCTGCTCTGCATGGGCTATTACTTTCTTCTATCATCCCATCAGACAATTGCCGGTTAATTAACTCCTATAGAATCGATTTACACTGCTTCATTCCCTCTCGGCGTTCTGTGTTGCATAACGGGCGTTGCAGAGAACGGTACCCTATGGAAAAGCAAATCCTCAAATTCCACCACCAACTCCTCCATGTGCGTTCTCTCTACTCCGTTTAGATGTTACACATTGCTACGTCATGCTGTCTTAGCGGTGTCCTGTGGCCGTCCGTAGCTTATACCTTCTGCACAGCAATACCCCTTTATATATATTGTCCAATCTCGCTATCAACGTCCGATTTGTCAGCATTATTTCTCCGGCGAAAAAACTGCCAGTACCGATGGTTAACTGTCTACCTTCTCCCACATGCATACGGTACTCTTTTTAACTAAACAGCTAGCTGCATCTAATACGTCGGTCCCTTCCAGCGCTTCTATTACGCTTAACATATGGATTCTCTAGTGCGCAACATATCGACTGCACACTAACCCAAAGCGACTTCCTGATGGCACTTGTGTCCGCAGTGTCGTGCGGTAGCGATCTCGCTTCCCACGCCAGGTTCGATTCTCGGCGGGGTCAGGGATTTTCTCTGCCTCGTGATGACGGGGTGTTGTGTGATGTCGTTAGGTTAGTTAGGTTTAAGTAGTTCTAAGTTCTAGGGGACTGATGACCATAGATGTTAAGTCCCATAGTGCTCAGAGCCATTTGAACCATTTGATGGCACTTGACACACATTCATGGGAATCAAGCCTCAATGTATTTGTTCAAGGCTTAATCAAATGTCCACTACAATAGACACGCCTCTCGATAGGTCTACATTGGCGACGGGTTCTCCTAGCGGGAATGTCTTCCCACTAAGTTCCACCACACGTCGCCGGAGGACAATTACGGTACGATACTGATCATGCCGTAGCCCTCTCTTACATGAGGCACTACTTCCACACGTGACTTAAACCCGACTGTCTCCATCAGAAAATGTCGTTCCATTCACCTAAATGCACTTGCACCATTATCCTCCACTCCAATCAATCTTTAGCATGGTGTGTTCCATTCCCTCTGACCCGCTGCGTCCCTGCTCACTACCGACAGTGTGCCTCTGTGTGTAATAAAGTCTTGTACTTCCTTCCCTTCATCACATCCACCATTCCACATTCCACTTCCGCATATGCATTTGTTCATCTGATTTTAGCAGGAATCCCTTTCGATTGACTTTGGGTTTTCCTTTGCATTTAACAGCTACTTACTTCCTCCCTGCCATCCCCTGATCCCATTACCATAATACTGTTGATGACCCATGCCATCCTTTTTTCATTGGGGCTGGCGGTGCTGCCGGTGAACGTGCCCTCTATGCCCACAATTCTAACACTTCACATTTTCAAGGAATACACCCCGTCTATTGGTTACACTAGTCGACACATTAATCTGCTCACATTCCATCGCTAATCTTACAGTCGAATGGAGGCCCTTAGGCGCCATTTGGTGCGCCCTCCTCAACAAATCCGGTGATAAAACAACTAGGAAAGCATCGAACACCCTCTGCGTGGACCTCTGAGCAAACCTTATTCGCGTCATCACTGACAGTCAGTTCATACGTTCATTCATTTGATTCTCTAATTATGGCAGCAAATTATTCTACGGATTCACCTTGCCTATTCACACCCAGCTACGCCCGATAGATTCTCGCGCTCTTCTGTTTCTTATACCTCTTCAAAACCTCTGTTTCAACTGCTCAAACGTGTCCGCCTTACACGACGCTTACGTGCATCTCACAAAAGTTTTTCCCTTTCCCGTTAAACGGAGCTTTGCTAGCTGGAACAACTATTTACCTGACCAAACCCCAAGTTGCCAAGTCCTCCACGAACGACATCACAGCCTTCGACGACCTTCCAGAAACGGGACTGACTAGGTTACGGGCAGCTGGATCTGCTATAATGCTCGGTCCCTTGGAGAACGCTAGCGTTTCACCTCAATATGCAAACGTATTAAGCAAAATCGTATTTACAATCTCCATCGCCCTACGTCGTTAACTAATGACTGAACTGCCTGTGACCCATTTACACTCTGCGTCTCTGACCCTCCCATTGCAACATCTTTATCCATCATTCATATAAAATAAAAATGCGCAATAATTATTAACTGTCAAAAAGAAACCGATTACACCTTTCACCTTATCATCAACCATCTAAAATCTCTACACTGCGTCGCAACATGACCACAATGGTGACATGTAAAGCCAGTTACAGCTACAGATTCATCACACGGTGCAGATAACCCATGTACAGTCATGCTCAAAAGTATCCGAATGACCTGAATTGCATTTAGCTTGATTCGCATGCAACCCACATAACGCAGCTATCTAGCAGGTCCTCTAATCGCTCCTTGGTACAGTCGTTTGACTATTGAAAATGGTTCCAACAAGTCACCACTAGAAAACACTGCTCTGTATCGCAATAATTCAAGATGTAAAGTAATACTACGATAGTACAAATATCAGGGAACACCTTATCACAGGTAAGACTGTCCTTAAGGCTTGTAAGCTCACATTTATTACAATAAATGACATAACTGAAATGTTACCACTCTCATTATTACGTCAGATAGGTAATGCACCTAGTAAGTTCGTCGTATTCATGATTTCCTCTTCAAAGTAACATACCGTACTTATTATTTAACACAGAATGACATTAAAAATTTAAGTTATTCACGAGCAGCTAGTTGAGAATATGTATGAACTTCAAATGACACGACGAACCATCTCGTTCTGCGTATGGATTCAAACTCAGGTCATGCAGACTAAACAAAGATTTCGTGACTGACGGAAACTAACAGTTATTCCTGATTAGACATACAGACAGTGATACACCTCGATTTTAGACAGTATCAGTTAGCAAATAACAGCTTTAAATTACATATCGCAAACATTTTTAACGGACGCGAATCCCTACCCAGCACATTTTGTCCCTGTTAACGAACTACGAGAGATGGTAAATATTTCTTCTTAACAAGTAACTAATGCCCTGAGGTAAAGCTTTATGTTGGACAGGGATTCGAACCCAGAACCTAATAAGATAGATATCGAAGAACAATCAACTTCGACATATTGGACTTTCTCGGCAGTAGTTAGATGTTTTAACTGAAATGACGAGACGAAACATTAAATTTTTCCTTCCCAGGACTCCAACCCGGCACCTATCGCTGTCATATTCTAGAGAAAACGAACGTTAAATATGGGTTTGTCGCACCAGCAGCGACATGTGAGCATGTTTGAACTAGAAATAATACGACGAAGAGTTCAGTGTGGCCTGGGAATAGAGCTCCAGGCATATCGTTGTTGACTACACACAAAGAGACGTCAGCTACCGAATTTTTCTCCACAAGCAGCTCGGAATAACATCTTGAACTTACAGTGATCTCACAAATAGTTCTGTGTCTCATTGGGAGTCAAAACCGTCAAATATCGTTAGTGGTGACAACCATTCACGCGCAATATGTGGTGATGTTGAGGAATCTGGAGTTTTGAACAAACAATAAACTGTAGTCGAGCTGTATTGTCACGAAGGGATCAAATTCCGCGTTAAGGGCGGTCTGAGTTGCATTCCCAGTTCAGAACCAATTTTATCGACATACAGAAGCTCAGATAAAAGATGGAATAAGTGTCCTGTGACCCTACATAGCGTTTGTTTCGTCACGAGAAATAAATAACTAGTATAAGAAAGGTTACTGGTGATAGAGTTTCTACATGTCGCCACTCCAGACTTTATTGTGGCTCAACCTAACGTCTACTTGACAGAGAAGGAATATCAATTTTAATGTGAATTTCAGACCATAATGCCACTATATCTTCTTCACTTGGTGTAGCCAGAAGAGAATGGAATCTATCTCTCCGTATCTAAAATCATTGACCGAAGTTGGAATCGAAGCCAGTCCATAGATATATGAACCTATCGTCAGCCCAACAGACCACCAAATCCTCTTCTCCGGTGTACCACACTGGCTGAGAATTCTGACACACAGGCTCCCTCTATCAATTTGCAGCATGTTCAGTAAATTCATTTACTTGGTTGACCGAATCACCATGAACTAGCTGCCTCGGCTACCCAGTGCATGCATTCATCTTTAATTTGTAATCACCAAAATAAAATCACGTAACTGCCACCAACACAGAACTGCCAACAGTGTAGGATGCAGAAATTAAAATAGGAATTGTTCCTTTCCACTTGAGCTACTCTATTGCGCTATCGGTTTGTTGAAAACGTCGTGCAGTGCAAAAGAAAAGGTATAACTGTTTGTCTCTCATAAGTATTGACCTGGCGATATGCATTATCCCACAGCGTTGTGGAGTGCAGAAGTTCTGGAGGAATTGTTCTTGACTTCTGGATCTGTTACAGCTACGTGTCAGCTAGTGGCGTAATGGAAAGAATCGCGCGCGGTAGATAAGATGTCGGGAGATCGGGTACATTCACTGCTACATTTTTTTAAAACGTAATTCTGCTGTCTGCTAAAATTATCAATCTAATGGAACTTGTAACATAATTTCCTTCACTTCTCAACCCAAAATAGTCGTATGTGGAAAAAGGGCTAACTTCTGCGACATTTTGTTCATTTCAGGTTTAATAGACAACCAGACAGTAGATGCATCTCGAAACTTTTGTGTATGTGTAGAGCGCATCGTGCCAAAATACGTCGGAAAAGTATTTTCTACATTACTTGTCGTATGGTAGTGACATTTTATTCTTCTTCAAACATTGTTTCACAGCTTTAACTCAGAACAAGTTTTCTATATGCATCTAATCAATAAACTGCATGTGCATTTTCAGACTGTTATAGTTGACATCAGAGAATTCGCATATATCGTTGACAATTAATTTCTCTGTCATGTTTACTATTGTTTTAGCAACATTAAACGAAACCTTACGAAAATTGTAAACTGTATTACAAAAAATGAAATAAATCTACCCCCGATAACCTTACAACGAAAGTCTGTTTTAATAAAACTGAGTATCTGTACATAAGCATGCCTCTATCGTCACAAATTGGTAAAATACTAATCACTTAGATCTTGATTGGGTCTGTGTTTAATTCGTATGCTGTGTCATACTCAAGAAGTATGCAAATGTGGCATTTCATTAATAAAGTTATGTATTCCTAGAAACCAAAAATTTGCTTGTCAGCAGCGGAAAGAGGCGTTACCTGTTGTGCAGCATTCTAAGCTTTCACCATTGCACTATGAGCTTGTAAGACGTATGCGATGGGAGAGGCATGACAGAATCTCTGACCAGAGAGTAGTTTACGTTAGTTGTTGCTTGTCGCTAGTCTGCGCTTGACTGCGCGAGTCGACAGTAGTAGTCTGGTGTATTCTGCGTGAGTCTGCGGGAGTCGGCATGCGTCGGCAGTGTACTCTGCTCGCGACTCTGGTCAGGACTCTGGAGGATGAGTATTGTTGTAGAAGGTAAAGAAGCAGCCTTGCGCATATTTAATAATGTATGTTAATTGTAATTTAATTTGTTCAGAAAAAATGCCCCAATAATAATTTTTATAATATAAAGTAGCTCTTTTAAAGAAAAGCATTCATTTCAATTTCCAATGCATTATCATTGCTTCCAAGAATCAAAAAAAAATATACGCCAGCATTGCGCGAAGCTGTGTCGAAAAATGATTAATTAAGAGCAGATATAATTGCAGTTTTATTGAGGTAAGAATTTTTGCTTTTTTTATTTAGAATACAGGGCCGAAGGGCAGCGCTGCTGTCCTCATAAAATTCATCAGGTTACAAAACTTTTTTATTATTTTGGTGTTTAGGAATTTTTTTGTTTCGAACTTGACATTAAATGAGAATAGAATTTTGTGGTAACATTAAATGTGAATGCATTTCTGCACACAGACAATAAATGAGAGCCAATTTTGTTCAGAGGTCGTAATATTTAAAATTCATTTAATTATTATTCTTTGGGTAGGTTACACTCGGCTCATTTTCATTTTTTATTTAACATTTTCTGTGGGGAGGTTACACTTGGCTACATTTCCATTTCCATTTAAAATATTTTTGTGGGGAGGTTACACTTGGCGACATCCGGCCAGGATCGTATTTCTTTGGGGATCTTCTGATAAGTAGTCATATATCTGCTCTTATTTACTTAAATGTAGTTAGCATCTGGCGCAACGCATTTACTAATTTGTCACTCTTTCTTTCACAGATCATCGGCAATTTGTTTGCTCTTCGTTGTAATTGTGTTTGTTGAATTTTGCATTGTCCTTGTTTCGTTTGTGCTTAATTCTGATTTGTGAAAAATGCCGCGAAAAACTGTTAATAGTACATCGCGATGTGTAATGAGTGAAATAACCGACTCGAATAATTTGACCGATAGTACTTGCGACACGCAGTGTAATGATGACAATCCTCCATTTACAGACAATCAGTGCGTACCGACCACTTGTAATGATTTTTATCCTAATGATGAACAAACGAATTCAGTTGTGTCCTTTGTTAATTTAACGACAATTGATGACGCGGGACGTTCTGTTACAATGAACGCTGCCCAGTTCGACAAGCCCGATTTGCAAAATTTACGTAGCGAACAGATAATTGTTTCCAACGAAAATGAACAGTATACCCAAAGTAGGACAGATTTATTTGATTCCGAGGTAGTGACTAACAGTGCACATCCAATTAGCAAACATTTTCAAGAATCGCAGAATATCCAAATGGATATACAAAACGTGACAATTGAAGATACACCATCGCACAGCACAGAGAATAGAGTAGGTAATATTGGCTTGGATCAAATTATGGCAATATTGCTACAACAGAATGAAAGACAAGAGAACACTCTTAAACAACTTAGTGAAAATCTCAAGCAACAACTTTGTGAAAATTTCAAACAACAACTTAATGAAAATTCCATACAACAGAGTGAAAGACAAGACATCAATCACAAACAACTTAGTGAAAGTCTAAAACATCAAATTAATGAAATTATTGAAAAACAAGATAACAATTTCAAACAACTTAATGAAAAACATGACAACCTTAATGAAAAGTTAGACAACAATTCCAGACAGCTTAGTGAACAGATTACAGCCGAGCCGCGCAGTGTTATGATACTAAGGAACAATTACGTGTGGAAATTGAGGCTTGTGCTAGGAAAAGTAGTGAAGAAATTAGATCTGTTGCTCAAGAATTAAGGAATACGCAAGCAGCTGCAACAGAATCACTTAGACACGAAATTAGTGCAGTCGCTAAACAATGCTCTGAAAACGCAACACAGTTACGCGAGGAGTTTAAATTAATGTCAGCAGAACTTTCGCGCACACTGGATGCAAACGTAGACGCGAAATTCGACCAACAGAAAAGTCAAATTGACGAACGTTTTAATCACCACCTACAAAACAATGAAACGCGTTACCGTAAATTCATACAGGAACAAAATAAAGTAAAACGACAAGTCATGGAAACAATTACTGTTCAGAGACAGGAAGATAAACGTAAATTGTTTACGAAAGCAAAAACATACGTAGATAACAATATTGCTACAGTATCAGACGAAATTAATACCATCAAACAGTTGAACACCGAATTGCGTGATGAAATTTCCGATCTTAAATCAAAGACAGATACACAAATAGTAGACTTTCAGACAGTGACCGACAGACTTGAACAATTAGAACTAATTCAGGATTCCGATATCATCAAAGCTGACGTTAAAAAATTGAACGAAACCACACGTAAAATACAAAAACAAATTAATGCTTCTGACACTAAAAACGATGATCAGGTAAAAATACTGACTGAAAAATATGATGTATTGGCCTGTCGTACTGACGTTATTGAAAGTAATAATGACAGAAAATCAAACGATACTTCACCGATTTCGTTTAATCAAACACCTGAATTTCAATATTTACAGCAGACGATCAGTGAGATAGATTCGTCCAATAATACATTATGTAGAAAATTGTCAACTCTACAGCAAGAAGTGGCAGAGTTAAAAAATGTTTCAGTCAATAACACGTCACAGCATACGGCACATTCCGATCATTTGTCACACTCACACAGCCAGTGTAACTTAGGTATTTCACAGAGACTACGGGAGTTAAAATCCGAAAAGATACAGACAAACAGATTCTTATGTAATTGTGAACCTGTTCATACATTCAGTGACGAGAACGTTGATTATAAGCAATTTGTATCTGTAAAAAAATCTAAGGTATTTGAAAGTGACAGAGCACAGGTACACGCACTGAACTGGATACGTCGATTTATTTTTGTACTTTCACCGCCATTACCTGTAATGCAGAAATTAGCTTTGGACTGAATACAACAATTTACTTTTGAATTTTCACCGGCATTGCCTGTAACGCAGAAGCTAAAATTTATTTGCAGCGCGTAATTGACCTCAGGGGATTCATTACGCTTTAATGAATATGTGCCGTAGCGTGCACAGAGCCCCGAGCCGTAGTAGTGCTATTTCATTTTTAGTTTTCTGCACTGCTTCCTTCGCTTCTACTATCCTTTATATCTATTAAAACAGCTCTTCAACTATTGCTCTATCTAGGATTAAGAATGAGTAAAGAAAACCCGATAAGACAAGTTTTACCGAAAGTGACAATTTATCATTAGACGCTCCAGAAATGACAAAAATTTTAATCATCAGTATGTGCAAAATTTTCAGCAGTCGCAAACACATTTTAGTAACAATAGACGTTTTTCACCGCAACAGCAACAAAACCAGCCGGTTAGCATACCTAACCAACAATGTAATGCACAAGGTCAACCAAGCTTTAATGTTTCGCCGCGTACGCGTATAGCGTCGGCCCCAACAAATAGTAACGCACAGCAACAAGGAAATCAGTATGTACAGAAAACACACTATTTCAATTCCTATCGCACTGCACCGTATAGAAATGACTATCATGAGAGACGTAAAAATAATGAGCACAATTTTCAGCGTACATGTAATAACAGTCGATATTATCAGCAGCAAGAACATCAGCAACAACATATTATCATGAATGAACCAGACAGTAGGTATCATCCAGAACGTAATACTTCTGAAAGAAATAACACAACAGTACAAATAGTGGAAATGCCACAGCATCCTCCCGAAAATAATGACACGTCAGCTGGAATTTGACTAAATACAGTACAGGTTGCATATTCCAGTAACGCAACCAATACTTTTGACACGCAGAATCTTGTTCACGAGAATGTTATTTGAAACATGCTTTGTTGAATGCACCACTTTTATAGCACCCAGATCTTACTAGAAATTTTTCCATTGCCACCGACAGTTCTAACACCGCTTTAGGCGAACACATTTTTCAGGAAATTGAAGAAGATGGTTGTAGAGTAATTAAAAACATCGCTTTTGCAAGTCGCATTCTGTCACATGCTGAACGAAATTATTCTGTTACAGAACTTGAAACATTATGTGTTGTATGGGCTTTTACCAGATTTAGGCATTTTCTTTATGGAACACATACCACCGTTTACACAGATCATAGAGCGATACAGCTTTTACTTTCGGCTAAAGTTACACACGACAGAATAAGTTGATGGAAACTTTATTTGCAGGAATTTAATTTTGCAATTGTTCACATTCCCGGTACACAAAATATTGTAGCAGATACACTATCCCGTTCTCTTAACAACAATCAGCAAGACATCGCAACCAACTTCTGCAAAGCAAATTTCAGCGTCATGTACATTCAACAAGTAGCATTTGAAAATTTCATTTCGTCGTCATTACAAGACATAGCACAAGAGCAGAGTAAAGACAACGTGTGGAAAGAAATTAAACACCTTTGGCAAGATAGGAATAATGTTACCATTAGAAACCATTACACTGTACGCAATGACATTCTGTTTCGCCTCTCTCATCCTGACAGCAACAATTGGTTATTATGAATTTCTGACGAACGTGTTAACAAATTAATCTGGTATACTCATTTAAGTTACGCACATTACGGAGCCAGAAAATGTTTTCTTATACTGAGACAGAACTGTTATTTTACCAACATGGAGAAACGTATACGACGAGTTTTAGCGCCATGTAAAATCTGCCAGAAAGCTAAATCAGATACGACTTCGCATATTCCTCCATTACATCCCATTGTACCTGTTTAAATTGAGACACATGGCCGCTTTAGACATTTTTGGTCCGATTCCCAGAACTAATAGAGGTTTTTGCTACATATTTGTCGCTGTTGAACTCACTTCAAAATTTGTTATCTTCACTCCGTTACGCAAAGCTACTGCTAAAACTGTTTCGAAAGCATTTGTAAAACATTTTCTATTTCATGTAAGGCATGTGTTAAAAGTAATTTCCGACAATGGATCACAGTTTCGATCTGCTATATGGACACGTATGTTACGAGCTAGAAACATTTCTCCGATCTATATATCCAGGTACCATGCTTCTTCGAACCCTTGTGAACGATTAATGAAAGAAATTTGTAAACTGTGTAGAACATACTGCCATAAAAAACATATTGATTGGGACACACATACTCTCATTCCAAGATGTAATTAATTCCATACCAAATGAATGTACTATGCTATCTCCGTCTGTTATACTGAAAAATGTTGAACCACCTAACAAAATCAAAGAATTAGTAACCTTTCCTACATCTAGTCGACTACGACACCATGAAATAATTAACATTGCGCTGAACAACATCAAACGTGCCGCAGAGCGCCGGAGAAGACAGCAAAAACAGGTTTGTACACGCCGTGACTTTCACATTGGACAGAAAATATTAGTACGTACACACTATTTATCCAACAGAGGAAAAGGTAGGTGCAGTAAATTTGAGCTTCTATACGCACGTCCATATCGGATTCGCAGCATTCCTCACCCCAATGTAGTACACGTCGAAAATTTGAGAACCAGAAAAACCAAAGGGAACCACCACATGTCGAACATCAAATCTTTTATTGAATGAACATACTTTATGATTTATCACACTGTAATGCCATTTCCTAATTTTTTTTGACCACTTATGCAATTATATCCACATGAACACTTACTGATGATTATCGTATTTTTTCTTGGCAAGTGCCCAGTAAGGTAAGGTTAGCAGGTCGCTTTTCTTGTCGTTACACATCAGACCGTGCATATTTTTCCAGATGAACTTACACATTTTTTGAAAACTTATGCAATTATATTTATGTAACTACTTACTGATGATTGTCGTATTTTTTCTTAGCAAGTGCCCGGCAAGGTAAGGTTAGCAGGTCGCTCTTCTTGTCGTTACAAATCAGACCGTGCATACTTTCCATTTTTTATGTATATATGATTGTTTTCCTGTTTTGTTTGTATGCACTATGAAATATTTAAGATATAACAAACACCAGTTGACTTTAACATTTCGTCTTATGATATCTCAACATCGTGACTATTTTTACATTTTTTTTTTTTTGCTGCTACATAGTGATACACTGTGTACATTTTTGCTTCTGAACACTGTCGATGTCTTTGACATATTACGTTTTCTGTCATGCTATGCTGTATGCTCAATTATGTTACTATAAACCAGTTTTTATTTAATGGGTATATGAATTAAATGCAAGACATTAATCTTTGTTCATCATTTTCAGAAAGAAATAACGTCTAAACGAAATAAATTAAACAGAAATGGGAATTTCACCTTCAGAATGAACGAAAGAAGATGCATTACCTCGTGACGAAGAGTAAATGGATAAGAATTAATAAGCATTAACAAGACTATACTATACACATCGTAGAATAGCAGTCTTAACTAATTTTTTCTTTCAGAATACGAGGCGATTGATGCAGGCTCTCAGACAGAACTACACATCTTAGTTTTAGTGATGAAATATGCTAGAAATAAGGAATAGTTGTATAATGAATAATGAAGTGACTTTTTTGAAGATGATAATGAATGGTGATGAATAATGATGAAGAATATGCTACTATGGATAATGAAGTTTTCATTTACAGGTGATGATAATAATGGAGTTATGATAATATGGATAATGAAGTTTTTTCTTTGCAGATGATGCTACTATGGATAATGAATTTTTTCTTTACAGGTGATGATAATAATGGAGTTATGATGATATGGATAATGGAGTTTTTTCTTTGCAGATGAGGATAATGTTGAAGTTTATATATTTATGCTATGTAGTTATTTAAGTATTTGTTGCAGTTCGTTTTGACAGTTTGTCTTATATCGCATGATATGATGACTGAAGGTTTTGGAAAGGACAGCTAGAGAACATATATATTTTTTATACACATTGCACTAACTGTTAATTCGAAGTTCACTACTTTTCAGCATAATATGCGTTTCTTCTTTCAGTTTAAGAATCAATTTTGTATATTTTACAGGAGAAATTATTCATGAAATTAATGTTCTATAAGCAGTTGTTCATTAAACCTATGTCATTTATGAATGTGATCACATATACTATACTTGTTTCATAACCTTGCTACAGCTGACTCATGACGAATGACGTTACACATCTTCATTTGCAGCAATAACTCAAAAGCAAATATTGTTATCCCCCGGTAATTAATTATCCATCCCAACGCAATGCATTGCTAGCACAAAAAAAAAAAAAGCTTTGTAACTGGCCAATGAATGCCACTGATTACTGTAATAAGATGACCTATGATGCCAATGATTACTATAATTAGATGAATTATGTATAAATGCTATGCCAATAATTAACTTATTTTGAATGATCACTTCTGAATAATGCATAAAAAATGCTTTGTAGCTGGCCAATGAATGCCACTGATTACTGTAATAAGATGACCTATGACGCCAATGATTCCTATAGTTAGATTAATTATGTTAATACTATGCCATTCATTAGCTCCTATTTTGAATGATGACTTCTGAGTAATGCATAAAACAATGCTTTGTATCTGGCCAATGAGAGCCAATAATTACTACATTCAGATAATTTATGAACATTATTCTGTAATACTACATACATGGTACAGAAATGTTCAGTAACTGGGCGATGAGTGCAACCAATTACTCAAATCAGTTGTTAGACTAGTGTAATTCTCAATGAAGACTAGTATGTGACTTAATGTCCTTCACCTTCTGACCTAATCACCAGAAATTACTGCAATATCCGTTTTTCCTGTCTATCCTCATGATCATGGAGCACTATATTTGGTTTTTGCACTAATTCTACGTTGGTGTACTTTACAAGAACATGGTGTTGACACGACATGCTGTCCACCACCTTGAGTGATGGAGATGTTATTATGGTCCCACTGTTTGGTGTACCTAGTGTACTACCAAAATGATAGCGTGGAATATTATTACGACATTTCAGTGTCTTGGCTACACTGATTAATACTTCAAGGAAAAGAACTTCAGATTGTCTCACTTGGTGTTGTGCTTCTATAGAAAGATATGGACTTTCAGTGCAGCTGCGTGCAACCTAAAGTGCTACAACCATGACGCAATCCTTCCCATTCCTTTCCTAATTCTTGTAAAATGATAAAGACATATACAGTGCGCGTGCACTGCATTTCATTTGTTAACAAGATCAGTTGTCCTAAAAATGCTAAAGACTTCTACAGTGCGTGTGCACTTTATTTTACTCTATGTTATGTAAAAATGCTGAAGACTTATACAGTGCGTGTGCACTTTATTTCACTCCATGATATGTTATATAAAAATGCTAAAGACTTCTACAGTGCGTGTGCACTTTATTTCACTCCTTGATATGTTTATTTGTTGTAAAAATGCTAGAGAGTTTTAAAGTGCGTGTGCACTTTATGCCATTTGTACTCATTATGTATACATTTTGTCATTCCCAGATATGTTCTGTACTACAGTGCGTGTGCACTTTCGTCATTTTCTTTAACATGATTTGTATTCATTGCATACACATTTTTGTGATTTGCTGATATGTTCTGAACTACAGTGCGTGTGCACTTTTGTCATTTGTCAATATGATTTGTACTTATTATGTTTATTTGTTGTAAAAATGCTAAAGACTTATACAGTTCGTGTGCACTTTTGCCATCTGTTAATATGTTTTGTATTCATTGTGTATACATTTTGTCATTGCCTGATATACAGTATTCTGTACTCAGTGCATGTGCACTATATCTTATTTCATGTTCTGCACCTATATAAATGTATATATTCAGTGATTGTAAAATTAGTTAATTAAGAAAAATTTGTTGCTCATGGCAAATCCAATTGACTCACCATCGCTGCCAAATTTTTGCCCCCCCCCCCCCCCCCCCCCAGTGGAGGGTTATGTAAGACGTATGCTTTGCCGGCGATGGGCGAGGCATGACAGAATCTCTGACCAGAGAGTAGTTTATAGTTAGTTGTTGCTTGTCGCTAGTCTGCGCTTGACTGCGCGAGTCGACAGTAGTAGTCTGGTGTATTCTGCGTGAGTCTGCGGGAGTCGGCATGCGTCGGCAGTGTACTCTGCTCGCGACTCTGGTCAGGACTCTGGAGGATGAGTATTGTTGTAGAAGGTAAAGAAGCAGCCTTGCGCATATTTAATAATGTATGTTAATTGTAATTTAATTTGTTCAGAAAAAATGCCCCAATAATAATTTTTATAATATAAAGTAGCTCTTTTAAAGAAAAGCATTCATTTCAATTTCCAATGCATTATCATTGCTTCCAAGAATCAAAAAAAATATACGCCAGCATTGCGCGAAGCTGTGTCGAAAAATGATTAATTAAGAGCAGATATAATTGCAGTTTTATTGAGGTAAGAATTTTTGCTTTTTTTATTTAGAATACAGGGCCGAAGGGCAGCGCTGCTGTCCTCATAAAATTCATCAGGTTACAAAACTTTTTTATTACTTTGGTGTTTAGGAATTTTTCTGTTTCGAGCTTGACATTAAATGAGAATAGAATTTTGTGGTATCATTAAATGTGAATGCATTTCTGCACACAGACAATAAATGAGAGCCAATTTTGTTCAGAGGTTACAAAATTTAAAATTCATTTAGTCCTTCAATATTTTTTGTGGGATGTTACAAGCTGAAAGTATTTTCTTGCGATTTCCTTATCGATGTTTGATCTGACTGCTTGTAGCTCTTTCACAGAAGGTATAAAAACGCGACACTCAGTGAGACTGGAACTGTGAACCATGTCAGACGCCTTTTCACAGGTGAGCACGTTACTACAGAGCTGGCGAAGGAGTATGCGTATTGTTTTCCTATTACGAGACCAATAGTGGCTAGAACTCGTAAACCGCTATTTGAAGGACGAGATTAGTTGCGATTTCCACGTGCAACGACATTCCTGGTCTGAAAACTGTAAATTAACAATCTTTTGTTACACCTCAAGCGCTAATAACTCAGATTATTCAATGGAAATGACAGGTAAAATTAAGTGAACTTTGAGGCTTAATTCCGTGCACACCAGAAAGTAACTCGTCGATCACAGAGTTGCCAAACATACATTGCCTTGTTGCCAAATCTCAGTTACAATACCAGCATAAAGAATACGAACCGATGTGATCTTGCAGCGTGCTGGGAAGTGACCATAGCTGTTGTCTCCAAGTCGCGGCTGCTACGGCCTGGAATACGTAATGTGTCTGACTCGCATTTCTGTAACTAGGTTTAGGGACTGGAGCGTAGTTACTAATAATACTAAGAAGTGACTGCAAACTAAGCATCATAAATCAGTAACTCTCATAGTTGTTTTTATATTTCCTTCGTAAGTGTACTCATAACTAAGAAATTCATTCACAAACTTTTTCGTGCCGCGCCGATAGTCGAGCACAACAAACAAATAAATATAAAAAAAGAATGTGTGTGTCTGTGTGGGTGTGTGTGTGTGTGTGTGTGTTTGTGTGTGTTGCCAAAAGGCAAAGAGATCTTACTGCATTCCGATATACGTCGCTGTCAGTTCTTCCATATGATTTGGTCAACATGACCTGTTTCAAGTTGTGTATGATACACAATGTTTTAGAAAATCAATTGTTTTCCTTTGCAATAAACAGAAAGATTTTCATTCTAAGCTATCCAAGTACAAAATTTTCGCAATATTAGTTCAAATTTAATATTCGCTTCTATAATGTAGGAAAGTATTTCACAGTTGCAAAACTCGCATCCGACTCATTGACCTTACACTTTGTCGCTGACACCAGTTGAAGTAACCGAATGTAGCGAAGACTGTTTGCAAGTGCTCTTTCTCACCAGGAAATAAGGAAGTCACTCTTTGGACTCCATAAGTACACTGTAACAGTAATTTCTGTGTGTATCCAATGCATATGGATTAGAATTTAGTGGTGTTCTCTCTTCCACTTCTGTATACAATATGCCTGACCTAAACGGACCCTTTGTCATTACAGGCCCTGGGCAGTGCAAAATCAACTGACAACAGTAATGTGCTTATGCTGACCACCTGACTGTTCGTTTTACCTGAATTTGTAATCATTCAAATAAAGCAACATGACCTTTCAGTGGGAGACATTGCGTCCCTCTTTTCCTTCCGTGAAATTTGTCAGTAAGCTTTTTGCCTTTCAGCCAGCGAAATGCTGCAGAGTACGGCCGGCAAACGATTCACAAACTATGATTTAGTGCCGTTAAGACGATTTCTTTAAACATTGTCGTAGCTGAAGGAATTTAGTTTCATCCTAAATCATGTCAAGCAGCAACGTTCACAGACATCTCAAATAGGAAAAAGCTCATTATCCAGGTAGGAAGGTTGTAAACCAAACTTCCCACAGTTTGTGTCAGGTTGATCTTTTCGTCTGATAGCACTGCGTAAGTATTTCGTCTATGAGGTATCACAAGTAGTGTTCCTGTAGCTGTGGGAATCATTGGTTGAAAACGAGTTTAACACCAATGGGTACAGTACTGCTAAATATTCAAAATGATTATCAACCTAATACTGAGTTCATCCGCAAACTGAGGCGAATTTATAATATTGAAGCTAGATTGGAAGTTATTTACACACACGTATACAATGCTATGAATACTTCGAACGCTATATTTAACGTTGCTTTCATAAACTACTTTTGTTTTTTAATTCTTCTGGGTATTCAGCGTGCAATATGTGTTGTAGATACAGTATTAGAGCAATAAATTGACCGCCGAGTCGTTCACGAAAGGTGGGCAATACAGTTGTGCTCTTCTCAGAATCCTATGTCCGGCAATATGCTCGATCTGGCAACATTGTAGACTGCGGCACATCCCAGAGGAAGTCTTGACTTCAGCCTTAGTACTTTATTCTTGACTACGACCGTAGTCTTGAGGTAAAACGCGAGACTAGCTAATACGACATCTGGTAACTAAAAGCACACATCGACAAAGTCTTTAACGCCCCTTTCCTCTCGGTGAAGCTATCAATATAATTCAAGCGAATCTACAATAGATTTTGCTTTCTGTCGCACTGGTAATAACAGTTTGGTCCAACAATGTTTTAGCAAAAGATTTCTTTGCCGACCATCTGCCTCTAAACACCACATGCGTCTGAGTTCTCTGGGACCCGTTTACTGCCTATCGGCGGGGGCTGAAGCACTGCTTTGTCTCGCCTTTTGCCGACAACGTCTGCTCCACTCCGCCCTCTTGACCATGTAAAATGCTTTAATGTTGTTGAGTGGTGACCATAAAATTTGTCTACGATTTGTGTTTCACTCTTGATAGCAAAGGAGGAACAAAACCGTTTTTATTTGATGGTTATTTTATTATACTAGAATGCAATACATCAATGTGGCACAAAATTAATTTCATTGTTTCTGATCCAGTGCACTACAATTAAAGCGTCACATTCTGTTCTTTTTCCTTTCACTGGAGGTTCCTCAAATAATTTATTATTGTCATAGATTCATATATGTTAGTCAAGGCACAGAGAGTAAACGCAATGTAATGTGATTGGTTTCTTTCTTTGATTGTCTATGGTAAATGGATGCAAAAGATTGTGTCAATACCTATCAGAACCAGCTCTGTAGCTACTCAGGCAAATTTCTTGAGGTCTATACCTTAATTCATGGAGAAGTGAACGCTGTTCACAAGTGATATTTAAAATATTCAATTGGATTTAAGGTGACAAAATTGCCCATATTTGAAGCTACCCAGAGAAAAAGTAAGTTGCTAGAGCCGCTGTTAGCAAATGTCTGCAGGGAGTTCCTAATTGCTACTATGGCAATTTAGCATAGAGGCGCTATAGTAATCAAGAGGTTCATTTCCTTCATACTTATCACCCTGGCATGTGAGTCTTAAATGAAGAACGATATTGAAATTCGTATCGATGATGGTCGATTCGAATTTCTTCAGAGACGCTGGTATTGCGAAGCAGCTTGGCAGTCACAAAGCCAAGATCTATGACCATTAACACAACTTACTGAGTCGAACAACTAAGAGGATTTGATGTGTAAAGGCTTTCTTCCGATTTCGATACAGAATTTTTTCTGGAAATTCGCAGCTCCATAAAGAATATCAGAAAAAATAGCTCGCATACGCTGGCCCCTACCACGGTGAGAACTGACGACTGATTGAGCCGTTCTGATCTGAGACACGGGCGGTACCACCGGGCTACCCGACACACTGCTGCCTGTACGCCACTCTCATCATGGTATTTGTCGCTCAGCCTCATAACGCATCGTGAAAGATAATAAAAGTTGTCACTTATGTGAAGAATAGCATTTCTTTAGGCAAAAAACTTCATTTTCTGTCTCAGTGTCTTTGTTTACATGAGGATTATATAGCACGAGTCATTCAAATGGAAAGGGAATATCAAGTGAATTTAGCGAGTCAATTCAGTACCATACGCGGAAGTGATTGCCCTGTCACAGTGTTGCCTAATGTTTGTGACGATGTTGCCAATTCTCAGATGTGCTAGGAACAGCTCTGTAGCGGTATGCGAGGAGAATCCCGTTCTCGTGTCATAGGAGGATACGGAGAGGAGCCACGGGGTTTGGTTAATATGCAGCGTTTTCTCCTGCCAGATGTGTCAAACATTCAGGTGTATAATCTTCCATCACGATTACAGTTTCCTACAAAATAGATATGAATAAAACACTTACCGTGTTACTTTGTGACAAAAGATTATTTCAGTACAATAAAAAGTCTTTGGAAATCACTTATTCCCACCTGTCACAAAAGTAAGATAACAAACACTTTGCACCTCGAAATCGATTGCATCTATGTGCAGTCTTGTGACGTTTAACGCACTAAATCGTGGTTTGTGAATCATTTACCGGCAGTACTCTACCGCATTTCACTGGTTGGAAGGCTAAAAGCTTACTGACAAATTTCACAGAAGGAAAAGGGGGACGAAATGTCTCCCACTGGAAGGTCATTTTGTTTTATTTAAATTATTAGAAAATCAGGTAAAACGAACAGTCAGGTTGTCAGTATAAGCACATTACTGTTGTCAGTAAGATGTTGCACTGCCCTGGGCCTGTAATGATAAAAGGCCCGTTTAGGTCAGGTATACTGTATGCAGAAGTGGAAGAGAGAGCACCACTAAATTCTAATCCGTATGCATTGCATACACACAGAAGTTACTGTTACAGTGTACTTATTGAGCCCAATGAGTGAATTGCGTATTTTCCGGTGAGAAAGAGCACCAGCAAACAGTCTTCGCTACATTAGGTTACTTAATCTGGTGTCACTCTGAGCTAGAATTTATGGTCAGCGGCTAAGTGTAAGGTCAATGAGTCTGTTTTGCAACTGTGAAATACTTTCCTACATTACAGAAGGGAATATTAAATTTGAACTAATATAGCGACAATTTTGTACTTGGATAGCTTGGAATGAAAATCTTTCTGTTCATTGCAATGGAAAACAACAGATTTTCTAAAACATTGTCTGTCATACACAACTTGAAACAGGTCATGTCGACCAAATCATATGGAAGAACTGACAGCGACGTTTATCAGAAGGCAGTAAGATCTCTTGTTTTTTGGTTTGGCAGTACTCGATAGCACTGGTCAACACTCATTTTCTTGCCAAGGATATTTGAGTGGCTTTAGGATGGGTTAGTGGTGCTGAGGACGAATGTAGCAACCATTTATGCAGTTTGGCTCTAGTTTTTGAGATAATGCATGATTTATTCAAAAAATTAGAAAAAATTGCTAATACTGAACTCGAGCGCTATAAACTACAATGAAAAAAGAAAATAATCTTTATAAATAGCTTCTATGAAAACCTGATAGGCATTTGTCCACGTATGAAACATAATTGAAAAGTTTCTCTATAAGTATATCATTTTCCGTCCATGACGAACCGCTTCCTGCACGCTTTCCTTTTATAGGTCTCTTCAGAACAGTCACGTTGCAGATTCCAGCAATAATCTGCCATCATATGCCTGTCCCATCTTCCTTTATATCTTTCCTCTATTCCTTTCATATCTTGATGGAACCGCTCTCCTTGTTCCTCACTGAAATCACCTAGATTACGAGGAAATCGATCCAAGTGGCTGTGAAGGAAGTCCAATTTTATGCTCATGTTAGCTCCTAAGTTTTGAAAGTTAGTGAGCATGTTTTTGACCAGTTCCTCGTAATTGGGAGCTTTATGATTGCCCAAAAAACATTTTACAACAGCGACAAAACTGTTCCAGGCCGATGCTTCAGTGACAGTCATGACACTTGTAAAATTGGTATCGTTGATGAGCCTGCGAATTTGAGGACCATCAAATACTCCTGCCTTAAGTTTTTCACTACTGAGTCCAGGGAACGTATTGCAGATGTATGTGAAGCAATTACCATTTCTGTCTAAAGCTTTGGTGAATTGCTTCATTAGTCCTAACTTAATATGTAATGGTGGAAGAACAATCTTGTCCCTACTAACCAGAGGTTCATTAATGATGTTTGCTTCACCAACAGCCATATGTTCACTTGGAGGCCATGTTTTCTGCTTCCAGTGTTCGTGCTTTGCCCTACTATCCCACATGCAGATAAAACATGGGTGCTTTGTGTATCCACTTTGTTGTCCAAGCAAGAAGTTCACCATTTTCAAATCAACACAAATCAACCACTGGTGCTGCATATACTGAATTTTCTGCAGAACCATCTTGATGTTAGCATATGCTTCACAAAGTTTTGTTGAGTGGGCAATTGGAATAGATGCGTAACGATTGCCATTGTGTAGGAGAACACATTTTAAACTTCTAGTGGAACTGTCTATGAAGAGACGCCAGTCCTCTGGTCTATATTCCGGCAGCCCCAATTCAAGTAAAAGTCCAGGTATATTGCTGCAATACACTATATCCTCTTCTTGGTTGAAGTATGGAAGAAGGTTTTCTTCTCTCGTCCGGTAAGCTGTTATTTTAACACTTGGATGAAGACAGTTCTTTTCCTTAAGCCTGGATGCTAAGAGTTCTGATGCTTGCTTTGAAAGATTGAGTTCTCGTATCAAGTCAATGAGCTCCTTCTGGTCGAACTGCTGGGGTTGTGTCTCACGTCCTTCGTATTCCGAACCACTACTTGTACGTTCCTCGCCGTGCACATCGTCATCTGATGATGTTAGCGTGGGTAATGTTGTGAAGGTTGGTACAGGAACATCGTTGCTGTGCACCACCGGTCTTCTTGCTGACTCCAAATCGGGACATTCCCACTTTCGTTTTTTGAACCTATTAAAACCTTTCACATTAACAATGCAAAAATAGCAATCATCTGTATGGTTCTTCTGCTCTCGCCATACCATAGGCACTCCGAAGTTTAATCTTTTCCTTTTTCGTTTTGTCCACTGCCGTAAGCACTCCACACAGCATTTACAAACTTTATGGGGTGCCCACGCCTTGTCTTGATCTCCAAGTTTAATTCCGAAATATGCCAGATACGCTTTCTTCACAAAAGGAGTGATATTCTTCCTGTTCTTTTGAAGAACGTATTCACCACAAATGTAGCAGAACTCATCTGGATGGTTCACGCAAAGATGGCGTGAAGAACTCATGTTTTCCTAAAACAAAATTGCACAAATACTACATATTATGCAGAACTTTCTTGTATTTGCATGTCAATCACATCCAACAAACATCACTAATTGTTTTGTGTGAAATGAATACTCACCTCTTATTTGCTACGTCACGATGAAAAGGTTCTATCTCGTTGAAGCTGCACTGCACATGTGTGACTTTCGACCATCGCCATTTTTCTTGTTTACACTGAACGCTACCTATCGGCTGTTGCGGGGATTACCTCGGCCAACAAATGAATGTCGAGTACCGCCGAATTCAAATCTGCAAAACCCTCAATATCTTCAACACACCCACCGCACAACAGGACTGAACACATGCTGACAGTGTGATGTTTGCATGATGTAATCCTCAACCACACAGATGCACTCCCTGAGCACAATTGTTTAATAAAGATAGTACAATATCACTAATTAAAAAACAGGTAGCAAATACATTACACCATATATGGACCCTGCAGTCGATATTATTCACATGAAACTCTCATTTCCACAAATAACCTATATCTCAAAAACCAGAGCCATTTTGGAAAAAGTACAAATATACTCGGAATGAGTATCATAACAATATCCCATTTTCGTTCAAACTTCCCTGGCAACGAAAAAAAAAATTTATTTTGTAGAGGTGTGTAGCCATTTCTAGGCGCAAGTAAATGAAGAAAGGCAGCGCGTTTTTGTTATCAAGTAACGTCTTCATCAATTACTTTAATTTTAATGTAATCTACGAGTTATTACTGATGTTTGATATTAACATGAAAAGGATTCCGTAGACAGGGAAAGAACCTGTTCTTGGGAAACTACTTCTATAATGACCAAAAGGCATCAAATGATCTTCAAGTACAGTGTTCCAGCAGCGGTATGAAGAAAATGGTAATAATAACGACGCTAATAATCGAATTATCCGGTAACTTCACACCTCACAGTGGATTTTCTCGAACTAAGAAATTTGCTGAATTTTTGAAAATTTCAAAATGGCTTCACATCGAGCCTATGATGCCTAGAATAGTCTTTACATCCTGCTGACTTGAGAATAGCACAATCTCCGCTTCAGAAGCTTGCTTCTACTTAACCATTTAATAGTCTCGCGTTTTTTCACCGTGACTAATTTTGTAAGCTAAGCACATCACCTGTTACAGCAGACTCCTGGGCCTGGGAAATGTGGCCACAATGGTCTGGCGGAACGAACTATCACAGGTGCAATGCGTGGGTTCAGGCATTTACTTTTAAGAGGCACAAACTGATTTACTTTACTCCCGGTAACATCAAGAGAAAGACGTTATAATCCAGAATCCGCATTAAACTTCACATTACCAACTGGGCAGAGAAGGTTTACGTTGGGAAATGACATAGCGGAAGTCATGGTAAACAGAAATACAGTCGCCAGTAAAGTTACTTACATTAGAAAATTTTATTTTATTTGATTAACCGATAGCCATTTAAAGGGAAAGGGCTCTTACTTTACTTGTGCTTGATTGAACTACAGACGCTGAAAAATTTGGTGCTGGACTGTGATTCGAATTCGTATCTCCTCTTTCGAGGAGCTGAATCTCTGGGAACAGTATAGTTCAATCATTTTGTTCCTTTTCTCAAGACTGCAGTCTTCTCTAGATCTCCTCCAAAGGTCAGTATATGGGTCCGAATTCTGATCCAGTACAAAATTATTCATAATTTCATTTCAAGCCCTATCACGTGCACACCGGCCTGTTAGTGAAAATTAACGTGCATTTTTAATGTCTGTTCATGTGTTGCCAACAATCGCAATAGGTGTCGTTATTTCTGGTCAAACACGCACACATCTTACTATAGGTGAGTAAGCAACTGATACTTAAGCTATACTCATGGATGCACGGTATGTGAGCAGTTCGATTATAGCTTGAGCACAAAAGTTTGTATCCTCATTTTGGAGTCAAGCACCTAGCAGCTGGTCAGAAAAACCGATACATAACATTTGATTTTATTAATTAACAATACGATTACGTGTTGGGTTCGTATCTCCGTCACAGAACTTCACATCATGCACTTCATCTTTAAATGCATGCAAACTTTGTTACTTCAGAATAGAGGTATATCAGACATCTTTCGTAGTTAGTTAACGGGGACGAAAGGGTCTTGATATAAGTCCCGGTTTATAACAAAAACTGTCGTCTTTATTTTCAAGTTTAGATTTGGTTACTGGTGTTGGCAAAAACTTCGGTAATTCATGACTCGTCATGGCTAGTCATCAATATGATATGATTAGATTAGATTACATTAGATTAATTCTTGTTTCATAGATCATGAATACGATATTTCGTAATGATGTGGAACGTGTCATTTTAATGAAACATTTCTTTGCATACCATGATTCAATTTATTTACAATTTTTTACTCTCTCACTCATTCTTTTTTATTTTTATCTCTCTCTCTCCCTCTCTCCCTCTCTCCCTCTCTCCCTCTCTGTCTATCTCTCTCTCTCTCTCTCTCTGTCACACACGCACACACACATTCTTTTTTATTTTTATTTGTTTGTTGTGCTCGACTATCGGCGCGGCACGAAAAGGTCTGTGAATGAATTTCTTAGTTATGAGTACACTTACGAAAGAAATATAAAAACAACTATGAGAGTTACTGATTTATGATGCTTAGTTTGCAGTCAGTTCTTAGTATTATTAGTAACTACGCTCCAGTCCCTAAGCCTAGTTACAGAAATGCGAATCAGACGCATTACGTATTCCAGGCCATAGCAGCCGCGACTTGGAGACACCAGCTATGGTCACTTCTCAGTCCGCTGTAAGATCACATCGGTTCGTCTTCTTCATGCTGATATTGTAACTGGGATTTGGCAACAATGCAATGTATGTTTGGCAACTCTGTGATCGACGGTTACTTTCTGGTGTGCACGGAATTAAGCCTCAAAGCTCACTTGATTTTACCTGTCTTTTCCATTGAATAATCTGAGTTATTATCGCATGAGGTGTAACAAAAGATTGTAAATTTACAGTTTTCAGACCAGGAAAGTCGTTGCACGTGGAAATCGCAACTAATCTCGTCGTCCTTCAAATAGCGGTTTACGAGTTCTAGCCACTATTGGTCTCGTAATAGGAAGCCAAGACACACACTCCTTCGCCAGCTCTGTGGTAACGTGCTCACCTGTGAAAAGGCGCCTGATATGGTTCACAGTTTCAGTCTCACTGAGTGTAGCGTTTTTATACCTTCTGTGAAAGAGCTACAAGCAGTCAGATCAAACATCGATAAGGAAATTGCAAGAAAATACTTTCGGCTTATAGTGCAATGGTGAAAAACTTACAATGCTGCACAACAGGTAACGCCTCTTTCCGCTGCTGACAAGCAAATTTTTGGTTTCTAGGAATACATAACCTTATTTTTGAAATGCCACATTTGTATACCTCTTGAGTATGACACAGCATACGAATTAAACATAGACCCAATCAAAATCTAAGTGAGTAGTATTTTACCAATTCGTGACGATAGAGGCACGCTTGTGTACAGATACTCAGTTTTATTAAAACAGACTTTCGTCTTTAGGTAATCGTGGGTAGATTTATTTCATTTTTTATAATACAATTTACAATTTTCGTAAGTTTTCGTTTATGTTTGTTAAACAATAGTAAACATGAGAGAGAAATTAATTGTCAACGATATATGCGAATTCTCTGATGTCATCTGTAACAGTATGAAAATGCACATGCAGTTTATTGATTAGATGCATGTAGAAAACTTGTTCTGAGTTAAAGCTGTCAAACAAGGTTTGCAGAAGAATAAAATGCCACTACCATACGACACGTAATGTAGAAAATACTTTTCCGACGTATTTTGGCACGATGCACTCTACACATACATAATACAAAGGTTTCGAGATGCATCTACTGTCTGGCTGTCTAATAAAACTGAAATGAACAAAATGTCGCAGAAGTTAGCCCTTTTTCCACATACGACTATTTTGGGTTGAGAAGTGAAGGAAATTATGTTACAAGTTCACTTAGATTGATAATTTTAGCAGACAACAGAATTGCGTTTTAAAAAGTATAGCAATGAATGTACCCGATGTCGCTAAAGCTTATTATCCGTGCGCGATACTTACCATTACGCCACTAGCTGACACGTAGCTATAACAGATCCAGAAGTCAAGAACAAATCCTCCAGAACTTCTGCACTCCACAGCGGAGTGTGATAATGCATATCGCCAGGTCAATACTTATGAGAGACAAACAGTTATACCTTTTCTTTTGCACTGTACGACGTTTTCAGCAAACCGATAGCGCAATAGAGTAGCTCAAGTGGAAAGGAACAATTCCTATTTTAATTTCTGCATCCTACACTGTTGGCAGTTCTGTGTTGGTGGCAGTTACGTGATTTTATTTTGATGATTACAAATTAAAGATGAATGCATGCACTGGGTAGCCGAGGCAGCTAGTTCATGGTGATTCGGTCAACCAAGTAAATGAATTTACTGAACATGCTGCAAATTGATAGAGGGAGCCTGTGTGTCAGAATTCTCAGCCAGTGTGGTACAACGGCGTTATGATAGAAAAATGAGCACCGGAGAAGTGGATTTGGTGGACTGTTGGGCTGACGATAAGTTCATATGACTATGGGCTGGCTTCGATTCCAACTTCGTTCAATGATTTTAGATACGGAGAGATAGATTCCATTCTCTTCTGGCTACACCAAGTGAAGAAGATATAGTGGCATTGTGGTCTGAAATTCACATTAAATATGATATTCCTTCTCTGCCAAGTAGACGTTAGGTTGAGCCACAATAACGTCTGGAGTTGCGACATGTAGAAACTCTATCACCAGTAACCTTTCTTATACTAGTTATTTATTTCTCGTGACGAAACAAACGCTATGTAGGGTCACATGACACTTATTCCATCTTTTATCTGAGCTTCTGTATGTCGATAAAATTGGTTCTGAACTGGGAATGCAACTCAGACCGCCCTTAACGCGGAATTTGATCCCTTCGTGACAATACAGCTCGGCTACAGTTTGTTGTTTGTTCAAAACTCCAGATTCCTCAACATCAACACATACTGCCCGTGAATGTGTTCGAAATATGTCCCGGCACTAAAGATTTAATTATGTATTATCAAGCTCTAGCATTACAACACATATCTACTGGTGGATAATAATTTCGATTTTTAATGTATTTTCATTCGTTGTCAACACTAACGATATTTGACGTTTTTGTCTCCCAGTGAGACACAGAACTATTTGCGAGATCACTGTAAGTTCAAGATGTTATTCCGAGCTGCTTGTGGAGAAAAATTCGGTAGCTGACGTCTCTTTGTGTGTAATCAACAACGATAAGCCTGGAGCTCTATTCCCAGGCCGCACTTAACTCTTTGTCGTATTATTTCTAGTTCAAACATGCTCACATGTCGCTGTTGGTGCAATATAACAGCGATAGGTGCCGGGTTGGAGTCCTGGGAAGGAAAAAATTAATGTTTCGTCTCGTCATTTCAGTTAAAACATCTAGCTACTGCCGAGAAAATCCAATATGTCGAAGTTGATTGTGCTTCGATATCTATGTTATTAGGTTCTGGGTTCTAATCCCTGTCCGACATACAGGTTTACCTCGGGGCATTTCTAATAAGTTACTTGTTAAGAAGAAATATTTAACATCTCTCGTAGTTCGTTAACAGGGACAATATGTGCTGGGTAGGAATTCGCCTCCGTTAAAAATGTTAGCGTTATGTAATTTAAAGTTGGTATTTGCTAACTGATACTGTCTAAAATCGAGGTATATCACTCTCTGTATGCCTAATCAGGAATGACTGTTAGTTTCCGTCAGTCACGAAATCTTTGCTTAGTCTGCATGATCTAAGTTTGAATCCATATGCAGAACGAGACGGATCGTCGTGTCATTTGAAGTTCATACAAATTCTCAACTAGCTGCTCGTGAATAACTTAAATTTTTAATGTCATTTTGTGTTAAACAATAAGTACGGTATGTTACTTTGAAGAGGAAATCATGAATACGACGAACTTACTAGGTGCATTACCTATCTGACGTAATAATGAGAGTGGTAACATTTCAGGTATGTCATTTATTGTAATAAATGTGAGCTTACAAGCCTTAAGGACAGTCATACCTGTGATAAGGTGTTCTCTGATATTTGTAGTATCGTAGTATTTCTTTACATCTTGAATTATTGCGATACAGGGCAGTGTTTTCTAGTGGTGACTTGTTGGAACCATTTCCGCTAGTCAAACGACTGTACCAAGGAGCGATTAGAGGACCTGCTAGACAGCTGCGTTATGTGGGTTGCATGCGAATCAGGCGAAATGCAATTCAGGTCGTTCGGATACTTTTGAGCACGACTGTACATTACACCGCAAACACCTGACAGGTTCCAGGTATTGCTGTTTCCTAATGACACAAAATCCAGATACCGCAGCCAGGTCTTCTGGTCTAAACAAAATAACCTTCTAGTTACGATGACACTCACTCCCAAATCCCATGCTTGTCACATACATAGAACGTTACAGTTTCTCCACACAATCTAACTTGTGTGACGTAGAGGACGCATCCTCTCCTGCACACTAAAGAAGCAACATCAGTGCTTCAGACATCATTTTATAGACAACCTCTGGTGTGGCATGCGGCGGCTATATTCACAAGAGGGAGACGGGCAATTGGGTCCAAGAAGAAGCGGACAAACACATTTTCGATTGATACTTCTTCTGTGGCGTAATGGCGAGTCAATCATTCCCCTTTCCCACAGAAGAGGATTGGTAGCCAGTCAGACCTAATTTTGACCCACCACAAATTACCCTCTTGTGCCAGCGTTTACATCTCAGTATATCAGTTGCACATAAATTTAGACAACGTTGTCTATGGGGAAAAGTGATATGGTGCGTGCTATATTCGGGTTAGAATCAACAGTGGAAATCGCAATAGCATTTGTTTATCTACCAGTCGGCCCCCTTGGGCTGGTACTGGCGGCTCCTCGGTTATTTAGTGATACAACGATCGTTCTTCTTCTATAACGTCATCAGACCACTCTTCGCCCTCATAGAGGCGTTCGATATACTCTTCCACCCGTCCACTCTCACCTCTGCATTTAGCAGTGTAATTCCTTAGCACTCTTAATGTTACCACCCTTGCTTTTAATTCCACCGAAGGCTGTTTTGACTTTTGTATGTGCTTAGTTAGTTCTTCCGACAATCATATCTATCCCGGTTTCCTTGCATTTCTCATGCAACCGTGCACTTCCTATATATTTCATTCCTAAGTGACTTGTATTTTTGTATTCCTGAATTTCCCAGAACATTTCTGTAGTTCCTTCTTTCTTCAATATAAGGAAGTATTTTTTCTGTTACCCGTTGTTTCTCCGCAGTTACGCTCTTTCTACATATGTTTTTATATAGAAATTTTGTGTTTTGTGTTTTTAGAGATATCCGTTCCTCTTCAACAGAACCATCTACTGAGCTATTCCTTATGTAAGTAGACTGTTTATGTTTTCTTACTGGCAACGTTACATAGCGCTCTGTATGAAAATCACTGGGTGTGCTGTGTGCAGTCTGTGGCTAGTTTGCATTGTTGTCTGCCATTGTAGTGTTGGGCAGCGGCAGCTGGATGTGAACAGCGCGTAGCGTTGCGCAGTTGGAGGTGAGCCGCCAGCAGTGGTGGATGTGGGGAGAGAAATGGCGGAGTTTTGATATTTGTAAGAATGGACGTTATGAACTCCTATATATATTATGACTTTTGATGACTATTAAGGTAAATACATTGTTTGTTCTCTATCAAAATATTTCATTTACTAACTATGCCTATCAGTAGTTAGTGCCTTCCGTAGTTTGAATCTTTTATTTAGCTGGCAGTAGTGGCGCTAGCTGTATTGCAGTAGTTCGAGTAACCAAGATTTTTGTGAGGTAAGCGATTTGTGAAACGCATAGGTTAATGTTAGTCAGGGCCATTTTTTTTTTTTTTGTAGGGATTCTTGAAAGTCAGATTGCGTTGCGCTAAAAATATTGTGTGTCAGTTTAAGCACAGTCACGTACAATTATTCTAAGGGGACGTTTCATATGTCGACCCTTAGCCGAGGATACCTCACTGGAATCTTCTGATTTTTTCTTGTAGTTTGTGTAATTAGTGTAGCTATTGTTTATTGCTAGCGCGTAATCATAGAGAGAATTTCCTTTGTAGTTGTAGTTTTTCATTGTTGTACAGTAAAGCATTAGTGGCATGCATGTAGATTTGCACCAAGTATTTTGCAGCTGCGCTTGCAATTAACTAGATACTATTTTCAGTGCTATGTTAATGTGTTCCCCTATTTTTGCCCTTCAAATTGTGTTATTCTGTGTTATTTTGTGAAATATTGTGACAATAATGGCGCGTGAAAAACGTAATACTAGGCTCCAAAGTAAACTGAGAAATGACAGTGAAGACGAAAGCAGTATGTTAGCGCCACCGTGTAGTGAATTAACTAATGTTCAACATAGTAATTTGGTAATTGTGCATAGGGAAATGGAGCGGGCGGCAAACAATGGCGTAGGCAGTGAAACAGGTAAGCATTATCGATCGATCGCTCGGCAACAGCTCGCCTCAGGAATCCGAAATGACAGGACACAATTTTGCAAATACTGTAGATTCAGGTTTTGCGTCCTCACCGTTTTCTCAAATAAGTCAAGACACATTTTCTGCTTGTCAAAATCTGAATGTTGCCGGTGCAATTTTACTGCCGAAAAGCACTGAGGAACATGTTTAAGACACCAGTGCATTGTTATTACAATTAATGCAACAAATGGCACCAAAGCTTCAAAAGTTAGACACAATGGAACAACACCAGAGACAAACACAGCAACAGTTAGACACAGTGGAACAAAATCTTAAAAAGTTAGACGCAATGGAACAAAATCTTCAAAAGTTAGACACTACACTTGAACAAACACGTGAAGATTTAACTACTGAGTTACATAAAATCGAATCAAAATGTCAAAAAGTCTGTAATGACGTAAAAACACAAATTTGTGAGCATTTCCAACCTATTTTTCGTGTCATGAAAATGCATTACAGAATCACGAATCAGCCATAAAAGAACTGCAAACCACTATTCATGAAAATCATGAGACCTTGCAAGCTAAAATTGACTCAGTTCCATCTACCGATTCGGTTACGCAACTTGCAAAAACTCAAGATAACTTAAAGGACACAGTAGATTCGATTTCAACACGAACGGACACTCTGAAACTTGGTTCAGAATAACACACTGAGGAAATAAGTACACTATCGGAGAAAGTAGCCGAACTTTCGGATCAGTTCACTAACTTATCTACGAAGGTAGATGATAATCTGAACGACACAAAACCGGAAGTCTTTAATGACACAGAAGACTGCGAACAAATTAGGAAATTCAAACAAAATCAGAATCAAATTAATACGCAACACCAAAGAGAAATCCAGGAAGTACAAGATCAGCTGACTCAGGTAATACAAGAATTACGTATATCAGAGGACACTCGCGCTCCAACACGGGAAGAGGAACTTAGAAATACGGAAAAGCTACAAAATAATAACACAGGGCATTTCGGAAATCATGAACGAAATTGGGAAGGCACACCGAATTTTGAGATGGAACCGCCGAAACGACGTAATATGACCGACATGCGACTCGCCGACATGTTGATTTTGACTATAAGCTGTTCATTACTACACGTAAATTCAAAACATTTAAGAATTCCGGCAACGACATTCATCCACAAGCGTCGCTTCCTCAATTCTCTCATTGTTTTCCTCCAAACTGGTCATTAGAGCACAGATTAGAATTTATGTGTGGCTAATTAGAGAATGAACCAGCTGTAAGAATGCGGTCGGTCATTCGCAATTGCCACAGTGAAGGAGAGTTTTACCATGCCTTCCTCTCAGCATATTGGTCTCAAGCCACACAAGACCGAGTAAAACATAGCATCATGATGATGAAACACTTTGAACAACCTGAATTTTCCAGTCTTATGAAATACACTCCTGGAAATTGAAATAAGAACACCGTGAATTCATTGTCCCAGGAAGGGGAAACTTTATTGACACATTCCTGGGGTCAGATACATCACATGATCACACTGACAGAACCACAGGCACATAGACACAGGCAACAGAGCATGCACAATGTCGGCACTAGTACAGTGTATATCCACCTTTCGCAGCAATGCAGGCTGCTATTCTCCCATGGAGACGATCGTAGAGATGCTGGATGTAGTCCTGTGGAACGGCTTGCCATGCCATTTCCACCTGGCGCCTCAGTTGGACCAGCGTTCGTGCTGGACGTGCAGACCGCGTGAGACGACGCTTCATCCAGTCCCAAACATGCTCAATGGGGGACAGATCCGGAGATCTTGCTGGCCAGGGTAGTTGACTTACACCTTCTAAAGCACGTTGGGTGGCACGGGATACATACGGACGTGCATTGTCCTGTTGGAACAGCAAGTTCCCTTGCCGGTGTACGAATGATAGAACGATGGGTTCGATGACGGTTTGGATGTACCGTGCACTATTCAGTGTCCCCTCGACGATCACCAGTGGTGTACGGCCAGTGTAGGAGATCGCTCCCCACACCATGATGCCGGGTGTTGGCCCTGTGTGCCTCGGTCGTATGCAGTCCTGATTGTGGCGCTCACCTGCACGGCGCCAAACACGCATACGACCATCATTGGCACCAAGGCAGAAGCGACTCTCATCGCTGAAGACGACACATCTCCATTCGTCCCTCCATTCACGCCTGTCGCGACACCACTGGAGGCGGGCTGCACGATGTTGGGGCGTGAGCGGAAGACGGCCTAACGGTGTGCGGGACCGTAGCCCAGCTTCATGGAGACGGTTGTGAATGGTCCTCGCCGATACCCCAGGAGCAACAGTGTCCCTAATTTGCTGGGAAGTGGCGGTGCAGTCCCCTACGGCACTGCGTAGGATCCTACGGTCTTGGCGTGCATCCGTGCGTCGCTGCGGTCCGGTCCCAGGTCGACGGGCACGTGCACCTTCCGCCGACCACTGGCGACAACATCGATGTACTGTGGAGACCTCACGCGCCACGTGTTGAGCAATTCGGCGGTACGTCCACCCGGCCTCCCGCATGCCCACTATATGCCCTCGCTCAAAGTCCGTCAACTGCACATACGGTTCACGTCCACGCTGTCGCGGCATGCTACCAGTGTTAAAGACTGCGATGGAGCTCCGTATGCCACGGCAAACTGGCTGACACTGACGGCGGCGGTGCACAAATGCTGCGCAGCTAGCGCCATTCAACGGCCAACACCGCGGTTCCTGGTGTGTCCGCTGTGCCGTGCGTGTGATCATTGCTTGTACAGCCCTCTCGCAGTGTCTGGAGCAAGTATGTTGGGTCTGACACACCGGTGTCAATGTGTTCTTTTTTCCATTTCCAGGAGTGTATTTTGAAGACATGTTGCATAAGAATCAATGTCTTTCAAACCCACACAGCCGTTCAGAACTCATCCGCATTTGCTTAATGAAATTTCCTGAACATTTAAGAAATATTATTTTGGCAGGACGTTGCAAAGACGACATTGAAGCTTTTCAGGGACTCTTACAACAATTCGAAATTGACACAGACAGTTGCGGGATGCAAAAACAGGAAAACAATCACTACAGGTCACATCCGTCACAATTCCGTGACGACAGAAACAATAACTGGACACGACAAGTCTATTCTTACAACGCAAATCGTGACCAAAACAGACACCACCCATATGACAACTACTGGCAGAGTAATAGTTACAGAGAAAGATCGCATTTCCGTAGTAATGAATATGACAGAGACAATCATAGAAACAGACAATTTGGCAACCAGAACTATTATTATCACGGGAGACTTTAGACGTAACGGTCCAGCGCGCAGTTACGATTCAGGGAGAAATTCTCCACCTCGTGACGGACAAGAAAGAAACTATGGAATCTACCGACATAACGACAGTTGATATGATCGTAACGACAGACCTGAAGTGCATCAGAACTGGCGGGATTCAAACAGAGCAGGGTCCTCTCGACAAGGTGAATTTGTAGAAGTTAGGTCTCCAAATCCCAATAACGACGCACGCCAACAAAGAAACAGACAATGACTCGCACCGCAGGCATCCACCTTCGCCGGCTGGCTCAGGGAAAAATAGCATACACGCTAACCTTGAGAAAAATTCCAGTATTCTTTACTGACGTATATCACATGATAATTGTGTTAAAGTTGAAACTCTGTGTATTAGGAAGAGTAAAGGTTTACACCACATTTCACATGTAAAACCGTTTATTGAAAGATAATCTGCTTTTTAACTTTGTCTTTGCCATAAAACTCTTCACTTCACATTTCTAGTATCCATTGTTAGACTTAGAAACTGTCAACATGCAACAGTGTTTGAAGTTAACTATCCAATCTAGAACCTAGGATACATATTTAGACAGTAGTTACGAGTGCATTGTTATAGTGAACAGACGACACAGTGTTACTGTGTGTGTACATTCTTGCTTGTTAGATGCACGATCACTTAACGACTATAAGGCCGACATACTTAGAACATTTACCGGTACTGCTAAGGAGATTTTAATGCAACATTTTGGTTTACTTGAAAATACATTCTGGATTTAAAGTACTTTCTGTGAGATACCAGATGACACAGTGGTTAGTTTATGTGAGAGCTACACGATTTTATCACGACGCTACTAATGAGTGACAATTTACAATGTTGCTTTTGCAGTGTTTCTGTTTTATTTCTGCACAGTTTTTCTGTATTATTCTGGAAAGTAAAACATGTTTTAGTAGTAACTTTTGTGGTATAGCTACAATGAGACAGCCTTTTCCATAGCACAACAATACGTTACAGTACAGTACTTTCTTCATCACAACAATAAGCGTAATAACTATGATATCTATACACGAAGTATCTCACTTTTGTTTATCATGAGGTAAGTACCGTGACTTCTGCAGAACTTAGCTTTCGGAGGACGATAACTACGACACTTCCACAGAATTATCTTACAGCAAGACGCACATTTTGCGTTACAGGACACGCATTTGAGATATTAATTTTGTACTTAAGCCATTTATTTTTCAAGACTTTTGAATTAAAAAGAAAGTTTTCCATGATACATTTCATTCCATTGCTGTAATCTGTAACACCTGAGGGTATAATTACATTAATCCTCAGGGGGGTACACGCCTACTTTGTGTACCATGTGTTTGGCAAGCACAAGGAGCCCTAGCTAATATGGTATTTGCTTATACAACTTTACACATCGGTACCATATTTCTCTAACACACAAATTACACAGCTATCTGATCATGTAACTGAGAGGTAAACATTTTTTCTTACTACATCAGTGACACTTGTTTACGCATTTACACAGTTGGGAAACTTCACACTTTTGGATTTGTATTTTGTCTGTACTTTGTGAACTGTTCATATTTTTTCGAAACCATTGTGATACTAAGAGAGCTTTGAATGATGTATTTGGCATGGGATCATGATTTTTAAAGTACGTTTGAGGTAGATGACACTACTGAAATGAGCTGAGAAATTTTTTTAGGTTTTGAAATTATTGGAGGAAGCTACGACGATTTTGAGAGTTGACTGAGGTGTTATGATGTTATTATTATGATGACTATGTGTATTATGCTGTTGCGGTATGTTTATGATCAATAAGCTGATGCTATATGAGTTATTTGAGTATGCTACGTATCTGTTATCATGAAATATTGAAGAAGTGTCAACGAATAAGGTAAGGAATAATGAGTAGTGGTTAGGGACTCTGGTTTGTGAAAAAGGTTGTTGGAAACCAAGAATCGTACTTTAAGAGTTATGAAATGTATGTAAATGCGTGAATGTATTACAATGCCGACGAAAATTTTTTGGACTCTGTTATATCAATAGGATTTTGTTTCTACAGATTTGTAACGCAAATTCTTAACCTGTGAAATATTTTTATATGAGACTGTCACTGTAGCGGAAACTGCTGTCGTAAATATTTCAGTAAAAAGGTAAGTGACCTTGACGTAATGCGTTTTGGACGCCCAGCTGAGAGATAGTCGTCTGACAAAAGAAAGCCATTAGGTGGAGAAAAAATGAGGCCATTATCCTCGCTATTGACATTCCTTTGTAGAAAGCATCGCAAATACGACATGCCCATTACTTGGAAAGATACTTACATCTGCAGACCTGATTATGACGAGCGTCTTTATACGAGAATTGAGAGAATTTCTACTTACTTATGAAATGGCTCATGACTACTGAATGATTATTTTATGCTTTACTTTGTACATAGTTGCTTATTTTATTTGATATCCGTTTTCCAGGTGTGTTGCGTCATTGCTTTTATAAAATAAAATTAAATGCATTTGCTAATGTGAACACTTTCTGTCAACAGATCTGTTAGATAATAATTTTATGATCGACATTCTTCCAAAAAACAAAAAAAGGAGCACCTGGAAAGGAAAGAACAGTAAGAAGGTGAAACGTACCCTTTGAACAATTTTACACGAGACTGTCCTTAACCTGACACACAATATTTTTAGCGCAACGCAATCTGACTTTAAATAATCTCTACAAGAGAATGGCCCTGACTAACATTAACCTGTACTTTTCACAAATCACTTACCTCACAAAAATCTTGGTTACTCCCACTACTGCAATACAATAACGCCACTATTGCCAGCTAAATAAAAGATTCAAACTATGGAAGGCACTAACTACTGATAGGGATAGTTAGCAAATGAAAGATATTAATAGAGAACAAACAATGTATTTACCTTGATATCATATATATATATATATATATATATATATATATATATATATATATACACAGCAGTTCATGACAAATTTCAAAACTCCGCCATCTCTCTCCCCACATCCACCACTGCTGGCGGCTCACCTCCAACTTCGCAACGCTACGCGCTGTTCACAGCCAGCTGCCTAACACTACAATGGCGCGTATTAAAACAATGAAAAGCAGCCACAGACTGCACACAGCACAGCCAGTGATTTTCATACAGAGGTGGCGTTACCAATAAAAAAACCTAAACAGCCTACTTACATGGCCCCCATGCTACCCACAAAAAATTTTACAAATATTTTTGGGCACTGGCCAATACATATTTGTTACAATTTTTTCATAATCGTAATTACAATAACAAAGAAATCAAATGCACACACTTATTGATACAATGTTGGTCAAAAGCTAAAATTTTCATTTTCTCACAGTCCATAAAGACAGTCCCGATCATTCATCACATTGCAGTGTTTTTCTCAAAGTCTGAGCAGTAAAAGAAAATGCACATGGAAGTAGTGGATTTCCATGGAGTCTTGAAGAAGTATCGTTATCCTTCCAATGGAAAGACAGTGCTGACTCTTGACATGCTGACAGTTAATGGGCCACAACAGAGCAAACCCACAGCGGAGTCAGTCGACGTTTTGAAGAAGATTGGTAGGTAGGTCATCACAGAGCAGACCCACTGCAGTCCTGGTAGAGATTACGGTATTGGTGGGCCACCAGAGGTGCAGACCCACTGCAGTCCTTGTAGAAATAATGGTATTGATGGATCATCAAAAATGTAGACCCACTGTAGTCCTTGTAGAGATAATGGTACTGGTGGGCCACCAGAGGTGCAGACCCACTGCAGTCCTTGTAGAGATGGCCAGCAGCCATCTGTTGCGACTGTGCAGGTGCACAATCACCATCGAAGAGTCTTGTGGATAATGTAGCAAGTCCATAACTACCACTTGTGCACTCACAAAGTTTTTGAATTGTCCTGAGAACCAGCAATGCTGTTATCCAGTCCCTTGCTGAATTAGTAACACACGTGCAAACACTAACAGTCCCTACTTCTCACATATTGTCCATATACTATGACCAATAGAAACGTGTGCAGTGAAATGTAACTTACAAGTTACTTTATTTGATGACCTGGTGTCAATTACAATTTTATAACAGAAGAATACAATTACAAAGGTACAAAATACATCATTAAGAACATAACAATACAGATAACATTTGTAGTACAGGCTTTACAAAAGAATAGAAATAAACATATACGTCAATGTTACAGGAATTATGAGATAAGTAGATAAATAAAATAATGAGAATAGTTTTCGAAACATTAATTTCACACATGAGGATTGAAACAGAACAGAATTAATAATGTGTAAACATCTTTACAAAGGAAATTACATATTATAAATGCAAATTATATTTGAGGATAACAGTATTCCTCGTCATTAGTGAATGTAGCTTAGTACCAGAAAAATTCTACAACATAAATCTTATCAGATACACATATAAATACAGGAAGAACATAAATACACAAGGGTATACAAACATATAGTGCAATAATACAATGGAAAGGACAGGGTTCGTTTTCAGTGTAACTTTTGGTACTGCAGTATTTTGCGAACAAAACCTTTTTTGTTCTTGGAGATCTCCCTTCGTTCATTATTATTCCCAAAAAGTCCTATCTGTACCTCTTTTTCTGTATTCTAACCATATTTCTTCCAAAATAAATATGGCTCATTGTACAATACTCATTTTGGTCCAAAACGTTTTCATATACCTAAAATGCATTTCTTTCCATTCATCACAACTAGTTTCTTATATAGTCTACCCCCTCCTAAGCTAACTTAAATCTACTGAGCTCAGATGCTAAACTAAGGGACGAGGCAACGCAGCAGCACATAAAACAATTAATGCAAACAGCAATGACAAAAAAGTGCAGATTTGCAAAGGAAGCAGCATTTTAGAAATTAGCGAAGCAATTGCAATATTACGACTAATATAAGGCAATGTGCAGCAAACAAGAAAAATAAATCTGGCTTAGCAGAGTAACACAAATTAAAATTCAGTAGCACTATGCCTGGCAAACAGCATAACTTATACCTAAACAAGACGAAGTTCAAGCAGAAAAAGTATTACACTAAAAATGGCCATGTCTAATACCTATGTCACATCTTAACACTAGAGTGATGCATCACGATAACTTACTCTACCAAAAAAATTACCAAGTAGTAGAAAAGAAAATTGTGTATGCAGTTCCTGTTACTAGTCCCTTCTTATTGTTCTTTCCATTCCAAGAGCTCCTTTTTCGAAGAATGTGGATCATAAAGTAATTATTTAATAGATCTGTTGACAGAAAGTGTTCACATTAGCAAATGCATTTAATTTTATTTTATGAAACCAATGCTGCAAGACAGCTGGAAACCAGATATCAAATGAAATAAGCAATTACGCAAACCAAAGCATAAAAATATCATTCAATAGTCATGTGACATTTCATAAGTTAGTAGAAATTCTCTCAACTCTCGTAGAAAGACACTTGTCCTAATCAGGTGTGCAGTTGTAAAAATATTTCTCGTCATTTCATTAGGCATTTCTGTAAATATCATAAATTAAGAGCTCCACAGTGTCAACATATGTTTTCAAGTTCGACCGTGTCGTTCTTGCGATGCTCTCTACAAAGGAACGTCAATAGCGAGAATAATGGCCTCCCTGTTTTTTTTTCTACCTGTGCCACTGAAAAGGGCTCGCAATAATGGCTTTTTCTCCAGGCGTCTGACACCGCTGGCCGCTCACAACGAATTACTTCACAGTCACTTACCTTTCTTAACGAAATATTTACGACAGCAGTTTTCGCTACAGCGACAGTCTCATATAAAAATTTCATAGGTCAAGAATTTGCGTTACAAATCTGTAGAAACAAAATCGTATGAACATAGTGTCCAAAAAACTTTCGCCGGCATTGTGATACATTCACGCATTTACACACATTTCATAACTCTTAAAGTACGATTCTTGGTTTACAACATCCTTTTTCACCAGTCAGAGTCCCTACCTTCTATTCATAATTCATATACATATAAACACGTAATCACATTCCTTATATAGCATCATCTTATTGATCATAAACATACCGCAACAGCATAATACACATCGTCGTCGTAAAAATAACATCATAACACCTCAGTCAAATATCAAAATCGTCGTAGCTTCCTCCAATAATACCACAACCTAAAAAAATTCTCTGCTCATTTCAATAGTGTCATCTACCTCAAATGTACTTTAAAATCATGCTCCCTTACCAAATACATCATTCAAAGCTCTCATAGTATCACAATGGTTCCGAAAAAATATGAGCATTTCACAAAGTACAGACAAAATACAATTTCATAAGTGTGAAGTTATCCAACTGTGTAATTACGTAAACATCTGTCACTGACGTTGTAAAAAGAATGTTTGTTTCTTTGTCAAATAATCAGATAGCTGTGTAATTTATGTGTTAGAGAAATATGGTACCGATGTGTAAAGTTGTATAAGCAAATACCATATTAGCTAGGGCTCCTTGTGCTCGCCAAACACATGGTACACAAAGTAAGCGTGTACCCCCCTGAGGATTAATGTAATTATACCCTCAGGTGTTACAGATTACAGCAATGGAATGAAATGTATCACGGAAAACCTTCTTTGCAATTCAAAATCTTGAAAAATAAATGGCTTAAGTACAAAATTAATCTCTCAAATGCGTGTCCTGTAGCGCTAAATGTGTGTCTTGCTGTAAGATAATTCTGTGGAAGTGTCGTAGTTATCGTCCTCCGAAAGCTAAGTTCTGCAGAAGTCAATGTACTTACCTCATGATACACAAAATTGAAATGCTTTGCATATAGATATCTTAGTTATTACGCTTATTGCCGTGATAAGGAAAGTACTGTGCTGTAACGTATTGTTGTGCTACGGAAAAGGCAGTCTCATTGTAGCTATACCACAAAAGTTACTACTAAAACATGTTTTTCTTTCCAGAAGAATTCAGAAAACTGTGCAGATATAAAACAGATACACCGCAAAAGCAACATCGTAAATTGTCACTCATTAGTAGCGTCGTGATAAAATCGTGTAGCTGTCACATAAACTAACCTCTGTGTCATCTGGTATCTCTCAAAAAGCACTTTAACTTCAGAATGTATTTTCAAATAAACCAAAATGTAGCATTAAAATCTCATAAACAGTACTGGTAAATGTTCTAAGTATGTGAGCCTTATAGTCGTTACGTAATCGTGCAACAAACAAGCAAGACTGCACACACACAATAACACTGTGTCATCTGTTCACAATAACAATGCTTTCGTAATTTCTGTTTAAAAATGTTTCCTAGGTTCTAAACTGGATATTTGACTTCAAACATTGTTGTATGTTAACAGATTCTAAGTCTGACAATGCATACTAGGAATGTGAAGTGAAAAGTTTTATGGCAAAGACAAAGTTAAAAAGCAGATTATCTTTCAATAAAAGGTTTTACATGTGAAGTGTGGTGCAATCCTTTACTCTTCATAGTACTCAGACTTTTCAACTGAAAAGCAATTGTCATGTTTTATACATCGGTAAAGAATGCTAAAATTTTTCTCAAGGCTAGCGTCTTATGTTATTTTTCTCGGAGCCAGCGGGCGCACGTGGCTGCCTGCTTGTGCGAGTCATTGTCTGTCTCTTTGTTGGCGCGCGCCGTTATTGGGATTAGGAGACCTAACTTCTACAAATTCACTCTGACGAGAAGGCCCTGCCCTGTTTAAATCCCGCCAGTTCTGATGCAATTCAGGTCTGTCGTTACGAATATATCGTCTGTCGTCATGTCGGTAGTTTACATAGTTTCTTGTTTGTCCGTCATCTGATGGAGAATTTCCCCCTGAATCGTAACTGCGCGCTGAACTGTTGCGTCTGAAAGTATTCTGTCTCCCTTGATAATAATAGTTCTGGTTACCATATTGTCTGTTTCTATGATTGTCTCTGTCATATTCATTACTACGGAAATGCGATCTTTCCCTGTAATTGGTTCAAATGGCTCTGAGCACTATGGGACTCAACTGCTGAGGTTATTAGTCCCCTAGAACTTAGAACTAGTTAAACCTAACTAACCTAAGGACATCACAAACATCCATGCCCGAGGCAGGATTCGAACCTGCGACCGTAGCGCCTTTAACCGCACGGCCACTTCGGCCAGCTTTCCCTGTAATTATTACTACTCTGCCAGTCATATGGGTGGTGTCTGTTTTGGTCACGATTTGCGTTGTAAGAATAGCCTTGTCGCGTACAGTTATTATCGCGGAATTGTGACGGATGTGACCTGTAATTGTTGTCCTGTTTTCGCAACTGGCGACTGTCTGTGTCAATTTCTAATTCTTGTAAGAGTCCCTGAAAAGCCTCAATGTCTTCTTTGCAACGTCCTGCTAAAAGAATATGTCGTAAATGTTCAGGTAATTTGATTAAGCAAATGCGGATGAGTTCTGAGGGGCTGTATGGGTTCGACAGGTACTGATTCTTGTGCAACATGTCTTCAAAATATTTCACAAGACTGGAGAATTCAGATTGTTCGAAATGTTTCATCATTATGATCCCATGTTTTACTCGGTCTTGTGTGGCTTGAGACCAATATGCTGAGAGGAAGGCATGATAAAAATCTCCTTCACTGTGACAATCGCGAATGACCGATCGCATTCTTACAGCTGGTTCATTCTCCAAGTAGCCACACATAAATTCTAACCTGTGCTCCAATGACCAGTTGGGGGGAAAACAATGAGAGAATTGATGGAGCCACGCTTTTGGATGAATGTCGTTGGCAGAATTCTTAAATGTTTTGAATTTACGTGTAGTAATGAACAGCTTATAGTCAAAATCATCATGTCGGCGAGTCGCATGTCGGTCATTGTTACGTCGTTTCGGCGGTTCCATCTCATAATTCGGTGTACCTTGCCAATTTCTTTCATAATTTCCGATGTGTCCTGTGTTATTATTTTGTGGGTGTTCCGTATTTCTAAGTCCCTCATCCCGTGTTGGAGCGCGAGTGTCCTCTGAAATATGAAATTTTTGTATTACTTGCGCCAACTGATCTTGTACTTCCCGGATTTCTCTTTTGTATTAAGTATTAACTTGATTCTGATTTTATTTGAATTTAATTTGTTCATACTCTTCTGTGTCAGTGATGGCTACAGGTCTTGTGTCATTCAGATCCTCATCTACCTTTGTAGATAAGTTAGTGAACTGATCCGAAAGTTCGGCTACTTTCTCCGATAGTGTACTTATTTCCTCAGTGTGTTTTTCTGAACCACGTTTCAGAGTATCTACTGTGTCCTTTAAGTTTTCCTGAGTTTTTGCAAGTTGCGTAACCGAATCGGTAGATGCAACTGAGTCAATTTTAGCTTGCAAGGTGTCGTGATTTTCATGAACAATGGTTTGCAGTTCTTTTATGGCTGCTTCGTGATTCTGTAATGCATTTTCATGCCGCGAAAAAATGGGTTGAAAATGCTCACAAATTTGTGCTTTTACGTCATTACAGACTTTTTGACATTTCGATTCAATGTTATGTAACTCACTAGTTAAATCTTCACATGTTTGTTCAAGTGTGGTGTCTAACTTTTGAAGCTTTTGCTGTGTTTGTCTCTGATTTTGTTCCATTGTGTCTAACTGTTGCTGTGTTTGTCTCTGGTGTTGTTCCATTGTGTCTAACTTTTGAAGATTTTGTTCCATTGTGTCTAACTTTTCAAGCTTTTGTCCCATTTGTTGCATTAATTGAAATAACAATGCACTGGTGTCTGAAACATGTTCCTCAGTGCTTTTCGGCAGTGAATTTGCACCGGCAACATTCACATTTTGATAAGCGGAAAATGTGTCTTGACTCATTTGAGAAAACGGTGAGGACGCAAAACCTGAATCTACAGTATTTGCAAAATTGTGTCCTGTCATTTCGGATTCCTGAGGCGAGCTGTTGCCGACCGATCGATCGATAACGCTTCCCTCTTCACTAATTGTTTCACTGTCATTTCTCAGTTTACTTTGGAGCCTAGTATTACGTTTTTCACACGCCATTATTGTCACAATATTTCACACGACAACACAGAAAAGCACAATTTGAAGAGCAAAATTAAGAGAACACATTAACATAACACTGAAAATAATATCTAGTTAATTGCAGCAGCGAAATACTTGGTGCAAATCTACATGCGTGCCACACCTGTTTTACTGTACAACAATGAAAGGCTGCAACTATAAAGGAGATTCTCTCTACAATTACGCGCTAGCAATAAACAATAGCTACACTAATTACACAAACTACAAGAAAAAAAATCAGAAGATTCCAGTGAGGTATCCTAGGCTAAGGGTCGACATGTGAAACGTCTCCTTTTGAACAATTTTACACGAGACTGTCCTTAACCTGACACACAATATTTTTAGCGCAACGCAATTTGACTTTAAATAATCTCTACAAGAGAATGGCCCTGACTAACATTAACCTGTACTTTTCACAAATCACTTACCTCACAAAAATCTTGGTTACTCCCACTACTGCAATACAATAACGCCACTACTGCCAGCTAAATAAAAGATTCATACTATGGAAGGCACTAACTACTGATAGGGATAGTTAGCAAATGAAAGATATTAATAGAGAACAAACAATGTATTTACCTTGATATCATCATATATATATATATATATATATATATATATATATATATATATATATATATAGCAGTTCATGACAAATTTCAAAACTCCGCCATCTCTCTCCCCACATCCACCACTGCTGGCGGCTCACCTCCAACTGCGCAACGCTACACGCTGTTCACAGCCAGCTGCCTAACACTACAATGGCGAGTATTACAACAATGAAAAGCAGCCACAGACTGCACACAGCACAGCCAGTGATTTTCATACAGAGGTGGCGTTACCAATGTCTGCATGTCGAGAGTCAGCACTGTATTTCCGTTGGAAGGACAACGATACTTCTTCAAGACTGCATGGAAATCCACTACTTCCGTGTGCATTTTCTTTTACTGCTCAGACTTTGAGAAAAACACTGCAATGTGATGAATGATCGGGACTGTCTTTATGGACTGTGAGAAAATTTTATCTTTTGACCAACATTGTATCAATAAGTGTGTGCATTTGATTTCTTTGTTATTGTAATTACGATTATGAAAAATTTTAACAAATATGTATTGGCCAGTGCCCAAAAATTTTGTAAAATTTTTTGTGGGGAGCATGGGGGCTATGTAAGTAGGCTGTTTAGGTTTTTTTATTGGTAATGCCAACTCTGTATAAAAAAAATCACTGGCTGTGCTGTGTGCAGTCTGTGGCTGCTTTGCATTGTTGTAATACTCGCCATTGTAGTGTTAGGCAGCTGGCTGTGAACAGCGCGTAGCGTTGCGCAGTTGGAGGTGAGCCGCCAGCAGTGGTGGATGTGGGGAGAGAGATGACGGAGTTTTGAAATTTGTCATGAACTGCTATATATATATATATATATATATATATATATATATATATATATATATATATGATATCAAGGTAAATACATTGTTTGTTCTCTATTAATATCTTTCATTTGCTAACTATCCCTATCAGTAGTTAGTGCCTTCCATAGTTTGAATCTTTTATTTAGCTGGCAATAGTGGCGTTATTGTATTGCAGTAGTGGGAGTAACCAAGATTTTTGTGAGGTAAGTGATTTGTGAAAAGTACAGGTTAATGTTAGTCAGGGCCATTCTCTTGTAGAGATTATTTAAAGTCAGACTGCGTTGCGCTAAAAGTATTGTGTGTCAGGTTAAGCACAGCCTTGTATAAATTGGTCAAAAGGGGACGTTTCAAAGGGACTAATAACAGTAACTGCATACATAATTTACTTTTCAAGTACTTGGTAATTTTTATGGTAGAGTAAGTTGTGGTGCACCACTTTAATTACATAGACATTAGGATGTGAATAGACATTTCCCTTATCTGCATTGTTGTCTTTAGTGTACTATTTTTTCTGCTTGAGCTTTCTCTTGTTTAGGTATAAGTTATAGCATTTGCTGCTGCTGTTCGCCAGGCATAGTGTTACTGAATTTGACTTTGTATTACTCTGTTAAGCCAGTTTTACTACTGATTTATTTTTCTTGTTTGCTGCACAGTGCCTTATATTAGTTGCAATATTGCAATTGCTTTGCCAATTTGAATTTTTTGTCATTGATGTTTGTTTTAATTGTTTTGTGCTGCTGCATTGCCTCGTCCCTTAGTTTAGCATCTGAGCTCAGTAGATTTAAGTTAGCTTAAGATGGGGTAGGCCATATAAGAGAACAAGTTGTGATGAATTGGAAGAAATACATTGAGAAGCTATAAGAAAATGGTTTGGCCAAAACAGTATTTTGAAAGAGGATATGAACCGAAAAAGTAGCGTTTAGGGACAACAGGTTTAGGTAGGATTTTCTTGGAAATAAATGATGAAGTAAGATAATGGAAAATAAATAATGAGTTAAGAAATATGTGAACATATATATACAGAAAGCATGCTTGAATAGGATTTTTTTGGTGGAAACAAATGTGGAAATAAGACGAAAGATCTATGGAATGAAGTTTTGGGTTGGACTGCAGTATCAAATGTTACACTGAAAACAAACCCGTCCTTTAATTTTGTGTTACCCCACTATGTGTTTGTGTACCCTTGTGTATTTGTTTTCTTCCTGTCTCTGTGTAGTTTCATAGAATTTTTTCTTCTTCTAATAATAAGCTACATTTACTATGATGAGGAATACTTTTAACCTCAAATATAATTTGCCTTAATAATATGTTATTTACTTTGTAAAGATGTTAGACATTATTAATTCTGTTCTGTTTTAATGCTCATGTGTGAAGTTGATGTTTCAATAATTATTCTGATCTTTTATGTATTTACTTATGTCATAATTCCTGTAACACTGATGTATATGTTATTTCGATTCTTTTGTAAAGCCTGTACTACAAATGTTATCTGTATTGTTATGTTCTTTAATGATGTATTTTGTACCTTTGTAATTGTATTCTTATGTTATACAATTGTAATTGACACCATTTCATCAAATTAAGTAACTTGTAAGTTCCATTCCACTGCACACGTTTCTGTTGGTCATAGTATATGGACAATATGTGAGAAGTAGGGACTGTTAGTGTTTGCACGTGTGTTAAAAATTCAGCAAGGGACTGGATAACAGCATTGCTGGTTCTAAGGACAATTCCAAAAACTTTGTGAGTGCACAAGTGGTGGTTATGGACTTGCTATATTGTCTGCAAGACCCTTCGAGGGTGATTGTGCACCTGCACAGTCGCAGCAGATGGCTGCTGGCCATCTCTACAAGGACTACAGTGGGTCTACACCTTGGATGACTCACCAATACCATTATTTCTACAAGGACTACAGTGGGTCTGCACCTCTGGTGGCCCAACAATACCATACTCTCTACCAGGACTACAGTGGGTCTACTCTGTGATGACCTACCTACCAATATTCTTCAAAACGTCGAATGACTCTGCTGTGGGTTTGCTCTGTTGTGGCCCATTATCTGTCAGCATGTCAAGAGTCAGCACTGTCTTTCCGTTGGAAGGACAACACTACTTCTTCAAGACTGCATGGAAATCCACTACTTCCGTGTGCATTTTCTTTTACTGCTCAGACTTTGAGAAAAACACTGCAATGTTACTGTGATGAATGATCAGGACTGTCTTAATGGACTGTGAGAAAATTTTAGCTTTTGACAAACATTGTATCAATAAGTGTGTGCCTTTGATTTCTTTGTTATTGTAATTATGAAAAATTTTATCAAATAATTATTGGCCACTGCCCAAAACAATTTGTAAAATTTTTTGTGGGGAGCATGGGGGCTATGTAAGTAGGCTGTTTATGTTTTCTTATTGGCAACGTTACATAGCGCTCTGTATGAAAATCACTGGGTGTGCTGTGTGCAGTCTGTGGCTAGTTTGCATTGTTGTCTGCCATTTTAGTGTTGGGCAGCGGCAGCTGGATGTGAACAGCGTGTAGCATTGCGCAGTTGGAGGTGAGCCGCCAGCAGTGGTGGATGTGGGGAGAGAAATGGCGGAGTTTTGATATTTGTAAGAATGGATGTTATGAACTCCTATATATATTATGACTTTTGATGACTATTAAGGTAAATACATTGTTTGTTCTCTATCAAAATCTTTCATTTGCTAACTATGCCTATCAGTAGTTAGTGCCTTCCGTAGTTTGAATCTTTTATTTAGCTGGCAGTAGTGGCGCTGGCTGTATTGCAGTAGTTCGAGTAACCAAGATTTTTGTGAGGTAAGCGATTTGTGAAACGCATAGGTTAATGTTAGTCAGGGCCATTTTTTTGTAGGGATTTTTGAAAGTCAGATTGCGTTGCGCTAAAAATATTGTGTCAGTTTAAGCACAGTCGTATAATATTTTTTAAAAAGGGGACGTTTCACTTATCGCAGTGTCTACAGCCTCAGAGAACTTCAAGCGTATCTCTTCATTCCTTAGTATGTCTCTATCCCATTTCTTTGCGCATTAATTCTGCTGGCTAGTTTCTTACACTTCAGCCCTACTCAATTGTGATCTGAGTCTATATCTGCTCCTGGGAACGTTTAACTAGGAGGCTGAAATGCGTGCAGGTACCCTGCTTTGCTGTTGTCAGCACTTGACCCCTGGCCTGCAGCTATGTTGCTTGAGACACCGCACCGGCTTCGGTGGTATATAGTGGTGCCTTGCAGTGGTGCCTAACCGTACACTGATGAATGACAGCACCCGGGCGGCCAAGGCATGCGGCAAGTAAGCGCCCAACTTACTTTGAACAGAGTGCGACCTGTTGCATGTTGGCAAGAACCCATCTGCTGTGTTGTGTACCGGCCAGCCCATTGCGGTAAGGTGCCAAGTCCGGTGAAGGGCCGTAGGGGGAGGGGGGTGAAGGGTGCAGGTAGACTTAGTATCCCGACGTGTGGTCGAACTTGAAGCTGTGGCTGGAAGATACATGTCCTCTCCTGGTCTCGTGAAGCCCCTGAGTCTTGGTGGTGCTGGTGGATTCCGAATGAATATGCCACAAAATCAGCGATAATTTATACCAGATAACAACGCACTTGTTTCGTCAGTCCGTCACTCCTGGTCACGTACTCGACAACGCCACCGACGGTGGTGGAATCGTCCTGCCTATACCATGTACACTATGTGATCAAAAGTATCCGGACACCTGGATGAAATTGACTTACAAGTTCGTGGTGCCCTCCATCGGTAATGCTGGAATTCAATATGGTGTTGGTCCACATTTAGCCTTGATGACAGCTTCCACTTTCGCAGACATATTTTCAATCAGGTACTGGTAGGTTTCTTGGGGAATTGTAGCCCATTCTCCACCGTGTGATGCAATGAGGAGAGGTATCGATGTCAGTCGGTGAGGCCTGGCACGAAGTCGCCGTTCCAAAAAATCCCAAAGGTGTTCTAAAGGATTCAAGTCACGACCCTGTGCAGGCCACTCCATTACAGGGATGTTATTGTCTTGTAACCACTCCGCCACAGGCCGTGCGTTATGAATAGGTGCTCTATCGCGTTGAAAGATGCAGATCCTCCAATTGCTCTTCCACTGTGGGAAGCAAAGCAAGAAGGTGCTTAAAACATCAATGTAGGTCTGTGCTATGATAGTGCCACGCAAAACAACAAGGGGTGCGAGCTCTCTCCATAAAAAACACGACCGCACCATAACAATATCGCATCCGAATTTTACTGTTGGCACTACACACGCTGACGTTCACCGGGCATTCATCATACCCACACCCTGCCATCGCATCGTTACATTGTGTACCGTGATTCGTCATTCCACACAACGTTTTCCACTGTTCAATCGCCCACTGTTTATGCTCCTTACACCAAGCGAGCGTCGTTCGGCATTTACTGGCGTGAAGTGTGGCTTATGAGCAGCCGCTCGACTATGAAATCCCAGTTTCCTCACTTCCCTCCTAACTATCATAATACTTGCAGTGGATCCTGATGCAGTTTAGAATTCTTGTGTGATGGTCTGGATAAATGTCTGCCTATTACACATTACGACCCTCTTCAACTGTCGGCGGTCTGTGTCAGTCAACAGACGAGGACGGCCTGTACGCTTTTGTGCTTACGCGCCCCTTCACGTTTCCACTTCACTATCACATCGGAAACAGTGGACCTAGGAGTGTTTGGGAGTGTGGATATCTCACCTACAGACGTATGACACAAGAGACACCCAATCACCTGACCACATTCGAAGTCCGTGAGTTCCGCAGACCGCCTCGTTCTGCTCTCTCATGATGTCTAATGACTACTGAGGTCGCTGATACGGAGTACATGGCACTAGGTGGCAGCAGAATGCACCTAATATGAAAAACGTATGTTTTTTGCGTGTCCGGGTATATTTTATCACATAGTGTATTTCTTCTGCACTGGCAAGTTACACTGAGCGAGCCTATCCTGTCTCGCAGTAATTTCATGTGGTTATGGTCTTAAGGTAAATGTTGACAAGCCACACTCACCGGCCACCAGTGTGCAATTTCCACTGCACCTTATCACAAATCTTAATCTTAATCTGGCAGCGGCTCTACGGTATATCAAGTCACTGACGTTGTCTGACTTCAGCACCATGACCTAATCAAGCCCCAAATTTCAATGGTTTTCAATACAGCTTAATATCTTTTGTGTGGGAGCATATACAAATATATGCCCTCCTAAATGTCAAAAATTGCCTTGCAGTTAAGTAATAAGAGTGAAATGGTAGCACATATGTTAATCTACAGCTTTTTCTCCTCAACAGAGCTTTACATAACACAAGTAATTCATATTTATTTGAAGCATACAAGCTAATAAAAGAGTACATCCACATTTGCTATGAATTACCTACATTAAAGCCTTGTGAATGCCAACTATATTCTTGATATGTCACCCTCATGTGTGCCAGATATTTGGTATCTACTGCGGTGTCAAAGTGTCCTCCAGGCATCTCAATTTTTACGATATTTTGTTATTTGCATTACACTGGTCCTGCAGATTATTTAGTGTCCTATGTCCATTTAAGTTACTTTGCAACAGCCATTTGGCACTTACTGTTCGATAAACACCTTCTCCATATTTCACAGACATTTGAAGGCCTTGCACATATATGCATACATGTTGCTAGTGCATAATTTAAGTCTCATTAACGCATGCTCTATTAGGCCATTATCACGACCTTTTCTTATCCTTTGGAATGAAGCAAAGTAAACTCTTTGTTCCTCACCCGGTAATTTCGGACATACGTTTCACAATCGCTTGCTGAGTAGCTTTAGAATGTTTTTCACATTAAAAATCCTTACATAACAGGCACAGGCAAAAATTGGTAATACACCCGTAACCTCTCCGTGTGTCACACTTCAGTGTTCAGTTTTGATATCATTAAGGTTTATTTATAAGTATTTCTGGTACTTCAAAACATGACTGCGCGGCAATTACCAGACTATTAAGCAATAAATGCCCATATCAGTGGACACATCATATCTCCAAATTTCGATTCGTAACACGCGGCATGGTGTTGTTGGTGCAGTGTGAAGCACTAATGGGTGGGCGTGTCAAAAGATGGCATGTAATGGTGCGATGTATGCGCATTGTGTCCTTGAATTCGCTGAATGTGAGTTAATTGTGATGGCTCAGTGACGATTTCGTACCAGATGTCAGGTAAAATGTCCAACAGACAAAACAATCTATTGGTTACCAACCACTACAGTAGGTTCCACGTTTGATTTGTCGTAACCCGTGGAATATTTTCTCTGTAGGAGCTTCTATACAATATTTGATACAAAATCGTCACTGAACTGTCACAGTTGACTCAGATTTAGCGAATTCGTGGACACAAAACGCACACATCAGCAGACTGGCTGCTTGGGACCGCCACCAGACAAGGTGGAACGTGCACGGAAATAAGTCACTTTGAGCCCGAAGAAACTCATTACATTTGCAGGGTAAACAAGTGCACATACTGTAGTCAAATGTCTGGCATATACTATGCAATATCTGTGTGTAAAACCATATCGGTTCCAGTTGTTCCATGCGCTGACTACACGGGAGGACAATAAGCTTCGATCTCACTTTTGCAATGACATGCAGAGGCTACTAGAGGACAACTGTTTTCTCAAAAGTTCGTTTTCAGGTAACGTTTCAGGCGTCTGGATGCTGTGATATCATAACGTGCATATTTGTGGCACAGAACATTCATACAACGTGGAGGAAGGCATTCGTGTTTCACCAACACTTAGTCTTTTGTACTGGTCCTCTTCAAAAGTTTGTAAACCAGTTTATCCTGGCAGAACAAACTGCGACTGATATCGTGCGCCAGAACCTGATGCATCGAAGGCTTATGCCACAATTACAGCAAAAGAGTGGAGATTTCTTTTAAGACAAGACGGTACTCTAGCACAATTTCCCATTACCTGAGAACAAAATTCACTCGGCTATGGATTGAACGTGCTTCTGTTCAATGCTCTCCTCTTATTCAGTGGCCCCCATAGTCGCCTAACTGCATGTGATTTCTTCTTATGGGGTTATGGTGAAGATCGTGTTCTCCTGCCTTCACTCCCTTTCAGTCTGGGAGATTTGCAAGAAAGGATGTGGTCGCTGATACAGACGATGACGTGTTGTGACGTATACTGCAAGTGTTTGTCCACCATACTGAAGTCTGTTGCCACTATGTCATGAAAGGAGCCCATATTGAGCACGTGTAATGTGAATCAAAAATTGGAAGAGGTGCTCTATCGAATGATCTGTGTATTTTGTTAAGAAATTGTCTTCTTAAATGACAGACGTAGTTATGAATAATCTTGCACTTAGTGTACCAGATGCAATTAAAGTCATTATTACTCTTATGTATGTTCATTTTCCTGCGAATCTAGCAGTTGTCTTCAACTACACTCCATACAGTTGGTTCAGTGACGTCATGCTTAACTGATCCATTTTTCTTTTTAGGGTGGTTACTTCCGAACTTCTTCTTTTATTTGTACAGACTGGATACTGTTAGAATGGAGGTTTATCAGGTGTGGTGTCACCGCCAGACACCACACTTGCTAGGTGGTAGCTTAAATCGGCCGCGGTCCATTAGTACATGTCGGACCCGTGTGTCGCCACTGTCAGGATCGCAGACCGAGCGCCACCACACGGCAGGTCTCGAGAGACTGACTAGCACTCGCCCCAGTTGTACGACGACGTTGCTAGCGACTACACTGACGAAGCCTTTCTCTCATTTGCCAAGAGACAGTTAGAATAGCCTTCAGCTAAGTTAATGGCTACGACCTAGCAAGGCGCCATTTGTACCATTGCATGTATCTCAAGATAGTCTCACTTGTATCATCAAGAATGCTGTATACCAAAGGACGATATAAAAGTTAAGTGTTCTAGTAGCTACGTTCTTTTCTTTATCACATTCATTACGAATCCTGTTCCAGACTTAGCGCCAGTCGGCGTGTGTGTACGTGTGCCCTTTCGGCTACCCGTCTCTGTGGACTGGCTGCCTTGTCAGTCCACTACATCAGGTATATTCGTTCATCTTTATTCGAATCAAGAGACATCAAAGCTTCCTCTATGACTGCAGTGAACACTTTCAGTTTTATGGAAACGCCATTGATGCCTGATCTTTCAATTCTGACTGATGGATAAATTACTCAATTTTTGTTTCTTATGGACTGATCGTACAACTCTAACTAAAAGTAAGTCAGAATTTTCTTGAAATCTGACTATTCCCGAAATACTAGTAATTTATGCCTATGAAACTTCCTGGCATATTAAAACCTTGTGCCGGACCGAGACTCAAACTCGAGACCTTTGCCTTTCACGGGCAAGTGCTGTGTCCGGCACACAGTTTTAATCTGCCAGGAAGTTTCATATTAGCGCACACTCCGCTGCAGAGTGAAAATCTGGAATTCTGGAATTCATACCTACTTAGCTGTTCACCAAATACAAATAATCCATTGTTGAATATTCACTCCCAAAGTTGGCTTTTTCATTCTTTGATTAATACCCAATTATTGTATGCACCTGCTGATCATTCCAATAAAGGTTACTGACAAGCGTATTGATATGTCTGCTGTTTATTATGGTTTGTATGACCACTTCCTTGTGAAGTATAACAGTTACTGCATCATTCAACATTAGAGAATTGTCTCTCTTTATACATATTCCGTAACTAATTTTTAACTCTCTTCCCAACACTTTTGTTTGGAGTTCTATTGAAGCGTTATCTACAGGAACTTTTCCATTCGTCATACATCGAATGACTTCATAAATATTTTTCAACATTACTTCCTAAATTTCATTGTTTCTGTTGGCAATAATCTGTTTTTTTTTTTCATCTCTTAAAGTATCTGAATATTTAACGAAGTATTACAAATCTTCTCTCCGTTGTAACTATTGTATTATTTGCCACTTCAAATGATTAAATGAAGGAATGTAATGTCCATCCAATTTAAATTTCTGTTTTACTTTCTTCATACTCTTATTTCTTTTATTTGCTTTTATGTTCAAATTTTTGTTGCACATTTTCACATCATACGAAGATTTTTCAGTTAAATTTCTTTAAATTTTACATCAGCATATTCTCATGTTTTCTACTTTCATTTCATGCCTTCTTCCATTTGAGGTTGTTTTTTATATGCCTTCTTCATAGATCTAGCATCTTTTCCTGTTTGTCTTCGAATCTTAAATAACTGTGCTTTTCTCAGTATTTAAATAATCTTCTCGAAAACTCGCAGCATAATGTGTCTGATGATCTGTCGTCCCTAATAATCTCCGTTTGTTAAACATAATTTTCTTCATAAATAACCAAAACTACTAGATGCTGAATATCCTGTACATATTTGTGCATTAAGTATGAAACAAACCACACGACATGGTCGAAAATACTTACAGGAATGGGGAGGGGGCAAGACGTGCTATTAACACTCACCAAGGAACCTCGTCAATGTTAACTGTCGTAAATCTTCATCTAATCCTCCTAGACTCCATACATGCTACGATCAGGCAGTTAAAGTACTGGAGTGAACATTACCAGAAGAAAGATATTAGATTTAACAGACCTAAACTGCAGAAACAAAGCCAATGTGAAGCAATTAATTTCATTAAATTACTTTCCTAATATCGTTTGTTGATAGCGTACTACAATAAAGCTTCAAATTATGACAGAAAAAGAATTTTGAATAAATTGAGCTAGTAAATATAAATATTCAAAAATTTTACCAGATAATGTAGTGCATTTTAATTAAACTTTCGTTTATTTGATCTAACGGCAATCTTAAAATCGTTAAATTTGTTTTCCAAATTAAGTTGAGTTAAATGTGTTTGCAGGAAATACATCAGCTTATTCTCAAGGAATTTGCACTTTATTACTAAAACTTCGCGGTATTACGACGTCAGGAAGATGCCGTAAATTTTATAATAAATGTTCGAATAATACTATACATAGTACAACACTGACTCTGCGCTTCGATGCAATAATACAGATTTGTTGGATTGAGGGATGGTAGTTCTTCTTGTGTTTTTATATTGCTTATGCACAATGATTTGCTGAATTTCGTCACTAATATATGTTTTTAAAGCCTGTTAAGTATTATTCCTAGCTACTTTTCATTCCCACTCCTTCGCCACAGGAGAATGAGTTGAAATGGCTAACTCAGGCCTTACCACGTTTATACTCTTCGACGCCACCTATAAGATAACAGTGACGAAATCTACATTGAAATTGTTAGCGGCCATTATATTCATTAGGTATTTGCCCCTAGTGTTTAGTAGTAAACTTATATGAAAACCCTTTCTCGTGACCTTACATACTTTCTGCTCTCACCCTACATTATGACACAGGAGACTGTTTACCTTGATTTATTATTCTAGGAGTCTCATGCCATATGACAACATTCATAATTCGAAGTACCCAATTGCGAGCGAGTGCATCCATAGAATTGGCTATTTGATGCGACAGAACTTATCGTGTCAAGTATATCTACATTAATGAATGCGTTACTAAAAGACCATGAAGACATAGCACAAGCTTTATTCGTATGTTGACAAATTTCAGTTCATAGCGGAGTTCGAGATGTTTTAAAGTGGACGTTAGTGTTCCGTGAATGTGACAATTAATGCTATCTGTTAGAAGCGTAAAGAAATATTTGCACAAAGTAATCATTTTTCTGTGTGAGAAAACTCGTAAATGCTGAAGTTATTATTCTAGTGATTAATTCTTTCAACAGCTTAATCATGTATAAACATGCTATGAAAGCAAATGTAGCATGTACAACAAATTAACATAGCTGTACGGGAGCCGCACTCGCTAGGCAGAAACTTTATTTCTGTAATTGCTTTGATGACATTTACAATCTGTGGCAGTTCGCTGCCATGTGAAGTGCTCGGAATATAGCAGCGCCATGTTTGTGATGTGAAAAGAATGCACAAGGTAAATTTAACTGAAACGCCGCAATATCTATTAGTAGCAGCGGAAGGAAATTGCGGCATCATCCGGTGATATTGTCGTAAATTGAACGATTAGCCAATTGACCATTCTGTTTGAAACGTATAGTTTCGCAAGCAATAAAAACCTTTTTATTATCGCTGTAGGCAGTACGTTTCACTAATATCAGTAAAGTGGATCTATGCGTTACTTGACTATTTTTCTCATTTTCTTAAAACACTTGGTACCGAAGCTCATAGAACGTATAGTTTTGCCATTGTAATTGGCCTAAACTAATAGAATCAAAAACTGCACAGTATTCCCTTTACAAATACCTTGCCTAATTCATAATTAGTAATTTAATTGTATGTGTGACAGTGTGTCTCGTTATTGTGTGTACTCTGACTGTAAGTCGATTTGTAGTCCAATGGGTTCACCAATATCGTTTGGACTTTCGATGGCACTCCAATGTTCCCGAAGTTTGAATTATTGCTGACTTCAAAATTGTCAGTAGGTGTATATGCTCAAGAAATAGCATTTTCCTGTGTACTTGAAATGTAGTTATAGCACGCCGATGGGTTTTCCGATGCTCATGGTCACATTTTTCCAGAAATCGGTACTACTAAATTACAAAATCCCGATGGCCGCTTTATACAGTTTGTTCAAAAAAATTGTAGAGTACTTTGAGAGGTGATAGTACTCATCGAAACAAGAAAAACAAATCCAGTGAACGTGTATCCTCGAGACGCATACTTTCCGACATAAACACGTGTTTATGGGAAGGGCTGTGCGACGCTTGGTTGCAGCTATTATTATTATGTACGCTACCTGCCATTACGTGATGTACAGTCAGTTCTGTGATTCGATTCGTGTTGTAGGCTACGTTGTTTTCGTCGTGTTTGTATGCCTTATTATACAGTACTGTCAACCATGGGTACGCATCACGGTGTTTTACCTCCTTCCAAATGGAGACCCTTTTATGCGTTTACTGTTATTGCGCTGTTGGAACATAATTTACATTTTCTTTCCTCCTCCACTCGTTAGCAATGGATGCCTACTATTCGGCAAGTGAAATGGCGGATATGGTATTCTGCTGTGGTTTAGAAAACGGATGTAGCCTGCGAGCCCATCTCCTCTACGCTGAAAAAGTCCACAGCTTAGAGTGTCCTCTCATAAGCTGTTAGGCAGATTTTTCCAGCATCTGAGGGACACAGATACCCTTGCACCTCGGATGGCTGACAGTGGATGGCCCCGCATAGGCTGCACCCTGACATGGAGGAGCGTGTGCTTCTTTCGGTGGAAGAATCCCCACTTCATGAAGAATTGCTGTATCCATATCAACTACAGCTCTAGGGCCATAGGATCATCATGCTGTTGCTGAAGTTGGCCGCAGACCCACTGTTCACAACCAAGAATTTATTTTATGATTAGGCAGGCTTCACAAGAGATGGTGTTAAGAAATTCCATAAACAGCATGTAATGGCAGATGTAAGTCCCCAAACAATTTGGGAAAGAGGGCATCAACACCGATTCTAAATCAACATAGGGGCAAGCGTATGTGACGATAGATTAATAGGACCATACATACCACAAAATTTAACTGTGGCGCATTATCTGGACGTTCTTATTAATTTATTGTCTACCTTGTTAGAGACTGTGCCGTTGAAGCAACGAATACAAACGTGGTTCTTGCATGATAGCACACAAGCACACTTTCGTTACAATGTGCTCGAACATCTGATGCAGACATTTCAGGACCGCTGGATTGGTTGTGTGTTGGGGGTGGGGGGGGGGGGAGGGGAGGGCGGGAATACCTTACTTATCATGCTCATTCCTCAGACCTCAAACCCAACGCTTTTGTTTATGGTGCACTTGAAGACTGCCAGCAGCCAGCCACTGCCTGTCTTCCACGCGTCGTTCCTCGCCAGCCAAGTCACTAAACCAGACATCCTGGGACAAATAGAAGGCCGGCCAATCACAATCCATGGCCCTCTACCCCGCGTGAAGTGTTGTCCTCCCTCTGCTGCTCATTGTTCAGGCTACATGTTGTTATTACTTCCTTGTTCCAGTGTCATTGATGGCTCCTCGACACCTCGCCGTGGCGCTGCACTCGACTATGTTGCAGCTTGTGCACACACTGCTCACTCTGTTACTGTGAGTATGGCTGTGAGTATGCATTACTTTGGTGGCACCAACTTCCAAGCGGTATGGATCATTACTGTGCCAGCACATATTTTATTTTAATGACGTGCCACTGGTGGATCAGTAGTGAGTGAACAACATCAATTAGCTAAAATTTACATGTTGACGGTACTGCATGATTCGAGTATTTGAGGAAATAACATTTCACATGATATTCTAGAACTCATACATCATTCTCGCTTGTGGACAGTCCTGGTGGCTTTAGACACTGTCGACATAGTACATAGTACATAGTAAAGCAACGAGGCTATTAGTATTATTTACAGGAGTTTCAAGTACATTATTGAGGAAATGTACAAAGATTTTTGTTGAAATTTGCTTTTTTAGAGGCTACCAGATTTTAAATAAAATTATCTCTGTAGAGTGTTGTCCAGAAGAAGTGATTTCAGTTTAGACTGAACACTTGCGTTGTTACTATTCAGATATTTTATGTTACTGAATGTAGTGAAGGATTATTGTCGATGCATATTGAACTCCGTTCTGAGGCACTGACAGTTTTGCTATTGGGGAGTAAATTTATTTTCTGTAGTGTTGTAGCTATGGATATACCTATTCTTCTCAAATCGTGAGATATTATTTATGCCGAATTTCTGTAGTAAATATATATATATATATATATATATATATATATATATATATATATATATATATCGTGAAGATAGAGTTAAAATGCCCAAGTACTTGAAGAGATGTCTACAAGATTACTGCAGGTGGTCATCACTCATTATTGTTACTCCTCACTTTTGTGCAAGCAATTACTTATACATGATGGTTTATCTCATAAAATTATTCCGTAACACACCATTTGGTAGAAATAAGGAAAATATGTTAGGAGGTAGATCTGCTTGTTTCCAAGACTACCAATTACTTGACGAGCAGAAGTCGACGAAACTAATTGTTTTAGCAGTTCAGAAAAACATTTTCTTCCAGTTCAAGTTTTCATCAATATGTACAAGAAAAAATGTAGAGCATTCCACCTCGATTACTGACTCTTGGTCATGTGCTACCTCAGTTTTTGGCACGACTATTTGTTGTGCAGAACTGAATATAGGATGTCTTCTAAACGCTTATGTTAAGTCTCCTTTCCGAGACCAAGTTAATAATTCTAGGAAAAACAACATTTTTTTATATCTATATGCAGGGTTCACCAGCAGTCATCTTCTTACAATGGAATCGTCTGGAGAAAGCACAATTTCTGTTTTGGATATTGAGTGGTAGGTCGTTTGAGCCGTGGTAAAATTTGCTTTTGTAGAGCGCGCCGCAGCGCGTAGTTTAAAGCAGTCGCCCTCCATTTCTGGCGGTGGCGCTGCTGTGGCAATCGCAGCTTTGGTGTCTCCCTGTGGTATGAAAGGGGAAAAGTTGCCTGTTCACGTGCATTTAAGGGGCGCTATGAGCTCTGCAAAGAGTCAGTCTGAGCCGGAGTCAGTCAGTCTCGGCGGGTCTGGTCAGTTGGTCAGCCGGGTCAGTGTGGGGCAGTCAGTGTCGGTCCATCGTCCGGAGTGCTAGTATGTGTTAGGCCGCCAGTCTGCTCGAGTTTTTTCAGGAAATGGCCATTGGCCGTGGGATCGATCGGTTGGTCGGTCGCGCACTCAGCCACCAGATGATTTGTCCGTCTGCAGCTTCGGCGCATGTGAGGTCGCCACGTCAGTCCAGTGGTCCGCGCCGTATAGCGAGGGGTAGTGACTTCGCGGCCGACACGAAAGCAACAGGAGTCAACCCACGACATCGGTCTAGCCGGCACGAGCTGCGACGGCGTGGGACGGGAGATCGGCGCCCCTTCCTGCGTCCTTTGAAGCGGCTGGCAGCGGACGGTTCGGGAGAGCGTTTTGGGAGTGCTGCGGCAGGTCTTCGCCAGACATCGCAGTTCATTAAAGGTTAAGTGATTTGTGATGTGTTGTTTATTTACTTGTTAAATTCTACTTGTGATTTTGGTCAGTCTCTCGCCCCCAGCTTACTCGTCTGTCTCTCGTCCACATTTGTTAGGCAGTTAGTGTCTGTCTGTCTGTCTGTCGGTCTGCTGTACGTTAATAGCTGCCTCTGTCATGTTTGTCGGATTCGGTGTTAACGAATTTATTGCTTAAGGTGTAAAGGCCGAATTCCTTGAAATATGTTTTTATCTTGCTATCATCTTGCGAGGTGGCATATGTGTAATGTAGAGCATGTTGGTACATTTTATGTAAAACTGCGTTTCATGGATTTTTATTTAAATGGTCATTTTAGTATATAAAGTTGCCACCCTTCCACCGTAAGAGTTCTTTTAAAAACAAGTTGCACTTTCGATGGCAAATAATTTTAATGTGAGTGTTTTGTACCATTTACATCCCTCTTACGGGATGCTTAGTTTATGTGTTTGTGTGAGTTGTTAAAATTTTTAGTTTAAAGTCAGCTGGTGTGTTGCAGGTTTGCACCAGTGTAGTCTTTCAGAGGTTGTTGCGAGCGGTCGTGACTATAGCCGGGCTAAAAGGGAGTGGCAAGGTTCTCAGCCTGAAACCTCATACTATCAAAAACAATGGTTATTTCTGCCTCTGAATAAGTTGTAACGTGATATTTACAGGGTGCTTTCTGATTATAATTTTAAATCTGTTAAAAAAAGGGCTTTTACGAATAAAATTTCCATTTATAAAAAAAATTGTTTAATTTCTTTCATCAGTTACCATTTGGCAACTACTTCCACGCTCACATAGTGTGATTAAATGTGTTAATGTTCTTGATGAATCGCTAGTAAATAGAGTAAATTCTTTAAGAAAAGATTTTGAAAGCTAAATACACGGTTCATCGTTCACATATACTTCTAAGTCAAGAAAAAGATGAAAACAAAAAATAAACGAATCACCACCAAAGGATTACCTGAATGCGACTGGAATCGGTAGATGTGATGTAAATGTAAAGGCAATCAAATGAATACATTTCTAGAAAAATTGGACAATTTATTCAAGAGAAAGAGCTTCACAAACTGAACAAGCCAATAACGTGTTGCTCCACCCACGGAACTTAAGCAAGCAGTTACTTAACTTGACACTGGTTGAGAGATATTTTGGATATTCGCCTTAGAGATATCGTGTCAAAATATCTCCAGCTGGGTCGTTAGATCGTCAAAATTCCGAGCCGAGTGTAGGGCCCTTTCCTGTAACACTCCAAACTTTCTCAATTGAGGAGATGTCTGGCGACCTTGCTGCCCAACGTAGGCTTATCAAGCACATAGGAAAGCAGCACAAATTCTCGCCATTTGCAGAACGGTATTATCTTGCCGAAATGTAAGGCCATGATGGTTTGCCAAGAGGGGCAATAAAATGGGGCATCGAAAATAGTTAACGGACCGCTGTGCTGTAAGGATGCCTAGGAGAATAACAAGTGGGGTCCTGTGAGAAGGGGAATGGCACCCCAGGCTCAATGTCGGTCCGTAAGTTGGGCGACAGTCAGGTTGATATTCAATCGCTTTTTTGGGCGTCTTCAGAGATGTCTTTGGCCTGGAATCTTATTAACTCGAGTAACATTTTCATCAGTAATGAATCCAGTTTCGAACTGAGGCCTGATGTCCAGTGAAGACATACAGATTTCTAGTGTAGTGTGTGTGTATGTATGAGAAGTAGGCATAAGTGTCTTGAGGTGACCAAGATCATCACTTGTTCTAGAGAAGTCTGGCTATGTTGAAAACTGTAGTATTTTGTGTAGCGCTATCCAGTAGCGCTATCCACAGAGTATCATTCATTTAAGCTATAATCAAGGTATCTTTACCATTTTAATATTAATGCAAAGTGAGTGACAAATTAGTTTTATGCTGTTTGAAACCTTTGGAGCTCAATTACCTTTTGGGTATGTCCTTGCCTGTGTTTAAAAAGCGAAGAGAAAAACCAAAACTTTTGCTAGTACTGTTAGTAGATCTAGTTAGAGCAGAGTTTTGGTTAAGTCAGTTTCCACCTTCCTTGTAAGTACTTGTTGCACAGAAAGGGGAATTGTTAATGTCAAAGCATTTGTAATCTCATATGTGACTAATCTGGTGAAAGTTCTTCTGTGCAAAGTGATGTGTGTGATTTTTGTTTAATTTCTTTTCAGCGATAAGTTAAATAATAAATCATATTATTTGATGCCTCTAGACTAGCTATACTGGTTGCCTCAGAAGGAAGCGTAAACATAATTCTATATTTCTCTAGAGGGGATACAGCTCTGTGTGTTATCTGATAAAGTATTTCGCGGTTTCTTGCAGTCTGAATAATAGCATTTTTCTTTCGCTTTTTTGTAACATGTGAAGACCTATTGCTCATACTTGATCCACTTGGTGGACGGTGCTAAATGGAAGAATAATTCACTAATCCTTCTCCCAAATAAGATTTATTTCGGTGTATGAGCGAAAAGTCGTCTGTTGAGCGTACTAGGAACGTTTTTAATCCACAACCTGTGTAATTACACGCTGGAAGTCCTTATAAATACAGTATAATTTATTTACTTAATTCATGAAAAAGGTTGTGCATCAAAAACATGTGCCCTCCACCTACCCACTTACTGCTACGTATAAAAATGCAAGGTTATTCTGAATGCACGAGAAAATTACAGGTTAATCCTAACACTATCTTATACTATCAAATTGTGAAAATGGTAGAGTTACTGACGGTGGATGTTCTTTTCTTCTTCTATATAGGCTCAAGCAGTGGGCGATGACAGTGAACTGGCTGGTCGAACCAATCCTATACCTATTCAGCACGACAAGAAATAACATACACAAATCTTATATACAGTCGTTATTTGAGTAACAAAATTGATTTGGCGACAAAAAAATAAAACCTCAGTTAGCAGTTCCCAGAATCAGTTCTGGCAGCTAAAGCCATCCAGGAAACCGTAGTTCGATAGCACGGAGAAGCCCTCTGGCTATGCTGTATACAGATAAATCTTCGTCAGCCACCACCTTCGAGTACAGTCAGCCATTCGGCCTGCAACATGCAGGATTTACGCAATACTGCCCACCTGCCGGCATCCATAAACAGTGCCAGCTGAATAGATCGATTTAGTCAATTTCTCAGGTAACTGTTAACTGATTTTAAAAATTCAAAATGCTATCATAATCTACATGAAAAGTGCTATACAGGAAAAATATAATGAATAAAATTGGATACCATCCACTAATTAAAAATTTTCGGTAAGTATTCTGTGTTGAAAATTTCAAGTGAAATTTTTCTTACTGTACATGACTGTGTAGAGAAGTGTGTCATTTGGTACCTTATCGTTAAATGTACCCACTAGTTTCACCTTAGTCTTTTGACTTGTAATAGTTTATTTTCTACATGTCATGTTAATCATGTACATAGGATAATCTGTTATGAAATTATAAGAATTTATACCAGCATCTCCTCTCAGTTGAGTAACTCGTTTAAAATCGAGAAAAGCGTCATAAGCTTTCAAATAATTATCTGGTGATTCTAAATTCCATGCTTCTTGAGGAACTATTTCATTCTTCCATTTTCCAAATATGGATTACACAGCTTTACATGATCATATAGTAATGAATCAGGCAACTGGTTATTTTTCCGATTAGGTTGGAACACAATAAAAATGACATAAGGCATACTGAATTCCATGAGTGATAGCAATTTGTGATATCTAGATGAAAATTTTTCTTCTTACTTAAAGCAGCAACTTCCACAATTTGTAGTGCATAAAACGATAGTGGGATTTTAGGATTTTTCGGTATATTTTTTCATTGCTCATCTTCAGCCTCATTGTAGTCAGGCCATTTAAGAAAGGTATTCCAGTTCTGGAACTCCAAGTAGAAATTGCAGTATGATCCCTCCACATGAAATGTCTTTATAATCCCTAAAGAAACCACCAAGCATATTCAGTGGATAAAGCACTTCATGTTTCTTTCTCTCTACTTTTTGATTATTAAGTATGCTTCCATACTTACTTTATCATTAAGAGATGAAGTCAGATACAACAAAACTGATGAAATAAAAGGATGCTCTGCTGTAGACATAACATTGTTTCCTTTCTTCATGGTTACACAATCAAAGAGCTTTGCCTCCTAATTCTCAATTATTCTTGATTACATTTTACATCATAAGTTGGATAATCTGTATCATCAGCTTCAATAATACTGAAGCTCATGTATAACTGAGTATGATTATGATGAGGCCAATAACCTCTTTTATTTATGTTAATTTCTGTTTCTTACTAGGAATATTGAGATTACTTTTCGATTTTTCATTCTCAGGGAATGAGTGCAACTGATAGCTCTCTACCTTGATCATTTAATAATTATAAAATTTTACTAAGACATTTGTAAAATAACTGTCACACAAGATCCATTGAAGTTAATTAAATTATAATTTTCATCAGGTACAGTTATTTCTACTTCCTGTATAGTATCAACAATTGGAATATATACAGTTCATGAATTAATGGTCCACCATAATCAGCATGAAGCTTGAATGATGCAATAATTGTAGTTCCTCAATGAAAATATTCAATATCTCACATACATTCCACCAGCTACATTAAAATTTATGTTGATTAATTCAAAGAAACAAATTTGGAACATCACTTGCAACTGCTTGTTCACTAGCCTCAATTATCTGACCACTAAATCCAAGCACACTTCAAATACTGTCTTTTATATCCATGTATCATATAATGTCACTCTCAGGAACAATTATATTTAAAATTTCAACTGCTTTAGTGTGTATGTTAGCTCTTTTTGAATCAATTAATTTTTCCAAGCTTTTCAAACTATACTGGCCAACAAGAATGTCTATCATTTCGTCATGAAAATATAATTTATTATTTTTTCATGCTGTGTTTGGAGTTTAAAAAGCTGTATAAAAACTAACTACTCTCTCCTCTCTATTTCTCATGTCGTTAATAATAAGGCTTCAACCGATTGGCATGTACATTCATCTGATTATTTTTAAACCTTTCAATTACCGCACTGCATAGGTCTACTGTAATTATTTCATAGGGTTCTTGGAAGTCATCTGATTTCTTACACAGAACTCTTCTTCCATCGTATAAAAGAAACTTATTTACTGTTCTAAATATTCTTGGATTCTCCGTTTTGTCATAGTGAACTTTACTAATTTCATTCTTTTCATTTGATGAAACCCTGTGGTATGAATCTTTGATGAAACGCTGTGGTATGAATCTTCCGGATATTTTATAATTTACATACCTTCGTAAGCACTTCACTCAAAAATTTCGATCCCAGGTCGTTTAGCAGTTCTAACAGAATTCCATACCTCAACATAATTTCTTCTACAAATTTTTTACGTCACTGTCTCGGTGTCCTGTTCCTCGACTAGTTTTGATATTGTGAATCTAGTCAGGTCACCTTGGAATATGAAGATGTATGAATTTCCAGTCGTTGACGATACGCAGCTCGTGGTCTAGGGGCTAGTGTTGCTGCCTCTGGATCACGGGGTCCCGGGTTCGATTCCCGGCACGGGTTGGCCATTTTCTCAGCCCGGGGTCTGGGCGTCTGTCTTGTCGCCATCATTTTATAATCATCATCATTTGTGAGACTGACTAGATTTGACTGTGAAAAGAAATTGGACTGTGTACGCATTGGGAGTTTGTATGGGCGCTGATGACCGCGTAGTTCAGCTCCCCACAAACCAGTCGTTGTTGTATCTAGTGGATACAATATGTCCAAGTTAAACTTTCCTAATAGTGTTTCTCTGTGTCTGTACTTAGAAGACGAATCTTTGTCTTACTCTGAGTGAACGAATTCCTTTATCACGGGCAGCACATCCATTTGTCTTCTTCTACGTTTCTTTTCATACCTTTCCACTGCTTATAATTCTTTATTTAAAAGATTCTATGCATTCCATGGTGTCCTCTTAACAGATTATGATGCATTTCCTTCATGATTTTCGACCTTTTCTAAATTCTTCTTCCTGTTCCTTACTTTCAATAACCATTCTAATGTCTCTCATACATTTGACATAATTCATCTACATTTCCACTAAGCTTTCCGGGTTTATTCACAGTTACATATGAACACTCCACCAGTAATAACCCCAATTTTCGGGAACCTTGATGACGGACCTTTGACACTGAAAATCTACGTCAGTGGCGTGTGACCTGTTACTATTGTAAACTGTCTCCCATAGGTATATAGTCTAAACCGTTTTGTAGCCCAGAACACTCTAACTACGTTGCAGAATAGTTCCTTTCAACCTTATTCAGAGATGTTGAAGCATAGGCGATCGGCAGATCAGGGCCTATCTTACTGTGAGACAGATTTACTTCCAGTGTGGCTCCACTGGTGTCGTCACTCTAAATAGTTACTCGAAAAATTAGTAGCTCAGTATGGGTGGATTTACTTATCTCGTTCTTAGTTCCTCAAATATAGCTTGTTACTGCCTCCCCTGGTGGACTCGCAGTGTTTGTGACCTTTGGATAAACTGATAGTAATATCCGGCTAACCCAAAATACCCTTTTGATTACTTGATGAATTTCGGATTCTGGTCGTCTGTCTTCACAGTTTTATCCGTTGTTCTGTGCTCTCCTTCATTTTCAGGAATTCGCACTTATCTGCTTACGACTTTATTCTATGCACCCTTAACCTGTCCAAGATTTCCTACAGCTTCCCATTATGTTCTTTTAATGAACTGTCATAGCAAATCATATCATCCAAATATGCTAGAAACTTCGTCCCTCGCAAGCCTGCAAGTGCTGCATTAATTATTCTCTGAAATGTACAATGTGAAGCAAACCGATTGCCCTGACTGAATAACTTAGAGTCCAGGAAGAGAGGACTGCGCCTGCCCAAGTTCAGAAGTGTCAGTGTTCACAATTTTAGCGGTCTGTGTAGCTTCAGCTTGGTGTTTACGTCGTCAAATAGAAGCAAAATAATTATTAGGAGACAGTACACGTACAGAGAGTAAAGGATATGGGAATATAATAGTCATCGAGGAAAGGGATGCAGCTGTAGGGAAGGAGTAGAAGGAAAGGTTACAGGAGAATATCGGCTTCGGGCAAGGAATTAGAGACGAGGAAGACTAATTGAGATCTGTAATAAAATCAGCTAGTCATAGAGAATAGTCTGTTAAAGAATCACAAGAGGTGGAGGTATACCTGGAAAAGGACGGGTGATACAGGAAGATTTCAGTTTCATTACATCATGGTCAGACAGAGATTCAGAAATCAGATACATGATTGTAAGGCGTATCCAGCAGCAGAATTAGCTCAGATCACAATTTAGTAGTGATGAAGACTGGGCTGAAGTTTCAGAGAGTAGTAAGGAAGACTCAATACGCAAAAGAGGATACGGAGGTATTAAGGAATGACGAGATACGCTTGAAGTTCTCGAAGGCTGCAGATACAGCTATAGGGAATAGCTCAGTAGGCAGTGCAGTTGAACAGGAATGGAAAGCTCTAAAAAATGTAATCACAGAAGCTGTAAAGAAGAACATACGTACAAAAAAGGTAACTGCAAAGAAACTGCTTCAATTGGTCGGTGAAAGAAGCAATTACAAAAATGTTCAGGGGAATTCAAGAATACAGAAATACAAGCCGCTGAGGAATGAAATAAATAGAAAGTGCAGGGAATGCAAAATGGCTGCACGAAAATCGTGAAGGAATCGAAAAGGAAATGATTGTACGAAGAACTGACTCAGCATGTAGGGTAGACAAAACAACCTTCGGTGAGATGAAATGCAAGGGTGGTAACGTTAAGAGTGCAGCGGGAATTCCACTGTTAAATGCAGAGGAGAGACGGATAGGTGGAAAGAGTACACTGAAGGCCTCAATGAGGGGGAAGATATGTCTGGTGTCATAGAAGAAGAAACGGAATTCCATTTAGAAGACATAGGGTATCAAGTATTAGAATCAGTATTTAAGAGAGCTTTGGGTGGCTTAATATCAAATATGGCAGAAGGGACACATAACATTCCATCAGAATTTCTAAAATCATTGCTGGAAGTGGAAACAAAACGATTATTTTCGGTGGGGTGTGGAAAGTGTGAGTCTGGTAACATACCATCTGACTTTCGGAAAAATGTCATTCACACAATACCGAAGACGGCAAGAGCTGACAGGTGCTAGAATTATCTTACATTCAGCTTCACAGCTCATGTAGCCAAGTTGCGGACAAGAATAATATAGAGAAGAATGGAAAAGAAAATTGAGGTTGTTCAGACGAAGATCAGTTTGCCTTTAGAAAAGGTAAAGGCACCAGAGATGCAGTTCTGACGTTTCGGTTGATAATCGAAGTAAGACTAAAGAAAAATCAAAACACGTTCATACTACCTGTCGACCTGGAAACAGCGTTCGACAATGTAAAATGATCCAAGACGATCGGAATCCTGTGAAAAATAGGGGTAAACTACAGGGAGAGACGGGTAATATACAATATGTACAAGAGCCACGAGGAATAACAAGCGTGGACGACCAAGAACGAAGTGCTCGGATTAAAACCGGTTTAAGACTAAGGCTGTAGTCTTTCGCCCCTAGTGTTCAATCTGCACACCGAAAAAGCAATAATGAAAATAAAAGAAATATTTCGAAGTGGAATTAAAATTCAAGGTCAATGTATATCAATGATACGATTCGCTGATGATATTGCTAAAGTCAGTGAAACTGAAGAAAAATTAAACGATACGCTGAATGGAATTAGTACAGTATTTGGATTGAGCGTAAACCGAAAGAAGACGAAAATAATGAGAAGTATCAAAAATGAGAACAACGAGAAACTTATCTCGATTGATGGTCAAAAAGTAGATGAAGTTAAAGAATCGTATTGCCTAGGAAGCAAAATAACCAGTGATGGACCGAGCAGGATGGACATAAAAGCAGACTACTATTGGCAAAAAGGGCATTGCTGGCCAGGATGAGTCTACTAGTAACAAACATAGGTCTTAATTTGAGGAAGAATGTACGTTTGGAGCACAGCGCTGTACGGTAGTGAAAAATGGGCTGGGGGAAAACCTGAATGGAAGACAGTAGATGCATTTGAGATATGGTGCTACAGACTAATGTTGAAAATTAGGTTTACTACTAGGGAAGGAATGAGGAGCTTCTGCACAGAATCAAAGTCGAAAGGAATAAATGGAATACGCTGACAACGAGAAGGGGCATGATGGTGGGGCATATGTTGAGACATCAGGGAATATCTTCCATGGTGCCAGGGGGAGCTGTAGAGGGGAAAAATGTTGAGGAAGACAGACACTGGAATATATCCAGCAGATAATTTAGGACACAGGTTGGAAGTACAAGCCTGAGATGAAGAGATTGGCACAGGAGAGGAATTCGTGGCGGGCAGCATCTAACCATTCATGAAAGGAATGTCGAGATTCATTGCACGTCGTATCATTTCTTTTGAAAATAATTATCATACACGTAGAAACGATGGAAATATGAGAACTCATGGTCGATAGAGTTACTACAAAGACGATCGTTTCACATCTGTTTTGGTGAAGTAGTGTACATGCTGAAAGTTTACGAACGTAAAAGACGAGTGTTCGAATTTAACCGGAATCAGTTGTCTTTTTTCCTCATTTAGACCTGTGCAGGTAATACTTTAAACCTTAATTCGCTACAAATTTTGCAGTTGTAGGTGTCTGTATGTCCCACTTCCCTTCAGTAACTTCCGTTTTATAACTTCCGTTTAAAACACAGAGACAAATAGCCATTTTAAAAATATTAATAACTGGTGTATTTATTTCTAATTACTTCCATCCCCACCTGGATTTTCTATAGTTTTCAGTTAAGAGAACCGTATCATCTGAATGGCATATTTTTCTAAGTATTTACGCAGGGTTTACACGAGCAAGTGGATGTGCTTTTCAGTATCTGTTTATTCCAGTTTGATATTTGTTCTTCAAATAAGATAGGCCTAATCGGCCACGGTGTTAATAACAAGCGACGGATAGTATCTTGGTAGCGTGTGGGCTTACTGTCCTTGTAGCTGTGATATGTGTCGGATCGAATCTCACCGCACCGTTCTTCTTTTATTGTCGCGTTCCAAATGTTTCTTATTTATTTACTTTTTTAGTAAAGTATATTTTTTTTACGTCTTATCCAGACGTATGAGGGGTCCCATATCACCCCAACTGCACACGAACCACCCCATTACAGTGCCTCCACCAGCTTGAACAGTCTGCTGCTGACACGCAGGGCCCATGGATTCATGAGGTCCTTTCCACACCCGTCGAGATACAATTTGAAGCGAGACTCGTCCGACCAGACAACACGTTTCCAGTCATCAACAGTCCTATGTCGGTGTTGGCGGGCTCAGGCGACGCGTAAAGCTTTGTGTCGTGCAGTCGTCAAGGATACACGAGTGGGCCTTCGACTCCGAAAGCCCATGTCGATGATCTTTCGTTGAATTGTTCGCACGCTGACACTTGCTGATGGCCCAGCATTGAAATCTACAAGTTTGTGGAAGGGTTACACTTCTATCTCGTTGAACGATTCTCTTCATTCGTCGTTGGTCCCGTTCCTGCAGGACTTTTTCCGGCAGCAGCGATGTCGGGGATTTGATGTTTTACCGGATTCCTGATAAGGTACACTCGCGAAATGGTCGTACGGGGAAATCCCCGCTTCATCGCTACCTCGGAGATGCTGTGTCTCATCGCTCGTGCGCCGTCTGTAAAACCTCGTTCAAACTCGTTTAAATCTTGGTAACCTACCTTTGTTGCAGCAGTAACCGATCTAACAACTGCATCAAACACTTGTGGTCTTAAATAGACGTTGCCGACCGCAGCGCCGTATTCTGCCTATTTACATACCTCTGTATTTGAATACACATGCCTATCTATACCAGTGTGTTTGGCGCTTCAGTGTATGTGGATGTACCGGTATATTCTGAATGTTCCTTTTGTGTTCTGGCAATTGCGTTCTGGTCTTACCGTTTATGTATGTGACAATTTGTCGTCCTTTAGATAAAATACGTCAAAATATACGTCCTGTTCGCATCAATCTTTTTTGTTCAAATTATAACAAATCATTATGTTCATAGTATCAGCAGACCGATAATACTGAAATTAAAGTACAACTTATATCATTGGAAAGTAACACATCTCTGTTTAATTTTTGTTTGTTGTATGTCCTGTAAAAAGTAACTTATTGAGTTAGTCTTCTTCTGTTCCACAAATGTCACCAGTCCGTCAGTTTGGAAGATGCTGTATGAGCTTGTCATTTTTAATGAACTGAAACATTTATGGAAAAAATTCTCCATTTTGTTTCTAATAATCTCTGGAAATGTATCTATATTTTACAGCTGGTTAAACCGTTGCGAGTGATCAGCATTTGTGACATGGTAGTCGCACACCGTCAACTTGCTGTCGGATGTACATTCACGGTTTCACAAGTCGAACCTGCAGTCTAATATTCCTTTCATGAATATTATTATTTTTGACATGCAAATTACTCATTACTTAGCAATTAGATACAATCTCAGTCCTATGTCATCAGGCATTTCTGCCCGCTAAGATGATTTCAGCACCTGATTTTGACCACAGTGGGAGAATTCAGGTTATCATTTCTACACGACACGGGAGGAACTTTATTTTTAATCATTCACCAAAAATTTACAGCTCTATGTTATTCTTGCCCTACTCCAGCTGCAGCCAATGTGATGTTTCCCACCTCTTGGACAGTAAACCTTCAAATGTTCACTTCATTATAGGTCGCGCAGCATGCGGTGGTCGATGCACAGTGACCGGTTTTCGTCCAAAGAGTGGCGCTAATTCTTTCGTTTTTTCAGAAGTGGAGGCCAACAAGTGTTTCCTACCTTCCGGCCCGTCAGCGATGTCAGAATCGACGCGCACGCACTGCAATCATTCTCAAAAGATTTTACAGAAACTATCTGGTAAAAAAATTATTTTCTGCTTAACTTGTAGTTTCGGATGCCTGGTTCATTATGATGCGCCCATCACTGCGTTAATTGTCATAGTTATAGTGGTATTTACGTGGAAATAAGACACTGCACGAAATTAGAAAAAGCTTGCAACGAAATATATAGGTCGCTATGATTTTGAGACTGATGCATATTACATAATATGTTGCTGCGTATGAAATGTAGCTAACACGTTTGATTTATCTTTAGACTTGGTTGGAGGTCTATCTGGCACCATTCTCGAGAAAACTGATCTGACGTAGGGCACTCATTGCGATCGCACCCCGACAGATTAAAACATCCACAACATTCCACAGATTTCATAAACGGTGTGAGATATCGAAGTGGTATTTTGGCAAATGATAGCACACAAAGAGGAGAGTATTTTCCCGTATGGTTGCTATGCAAACTTCCATTTTCTACCGTGTTATTCCACTAACTATAGACTTTCCCGATGAAAGAATGGAATTTTTAAGGACCATCGGTAGCTGGTGAAACGAGAAATTCCTTGGGTTTTGGAACAACACACGTGAAATCACTACACGTTTATTTTGTGCCGTAGATGAGCTTTTTCATAAGATGCTGACCTTAATTTCCTCATTTCTTCACTTAATAAACTTAATAAACCACTCTTTCAGAATTCTCTCGCAATTGCGTCTGCACAAAATGTTAGTGAGTTTTAGAAAATAAGCAGATTTTAACATGGAAACAAGAGAATTGTGTAGGTTTTACCTTAAATTCCCCGCTCGTGGCTCCTCTCTCGAAGTTACAAATGGTTAATAAACCACGCGAAAATAAATCTCTGCATTTTCGTCGGAACTGTTTTTAGATACATACCAAAGAAAAGGTGACAGATCTTTCTGAACGGTCGCCACGCAAGTGGGGCCATGGAGGGACCCCACTTTATATTCACCAAAAATGTGAGTGTAGGTTTCAGTTTACAAACGTACCTCCCCTGCAACGTTCGGCATTTCCCCTACAGTACTCAGAGACCCCCCCCCCCACCTCTGACGAGCTCCCCACGCTACCCCAGCTGATTGCACATCTAGCGTTCACGGCATTTTCCTTGCACTATTTTTTAAGCATTTTGTGGGACTCACTAGAAAATGCTCTGTTTTGATCGTTTCCCTAACTCGTGCAATGCGGCTTCTGTACGTGCGCATATTGTTTGTTGCTTCCTGCATGACTCGTGTTGGCGTCACCTCCTCTGTCGCTTCACCCAGTACTTACTGCACTTTAGCTTGCACTTTCTCGTACACTGATGACACATGTCCCCCGTTCTATGCCTACCATGGATTTGACTTCTTATCTTGAAATAATTATCTCCCTTTCATTACTGGGATTCGACCTTCGACCCTGCCTCTACGCTGATCCCCCCCCCCCTTCCGACGCTCACTATGAAAGAAAGTGAGGAATGGTGTGCTAGTTAGTTATTTACATAAATCTCACCCACAAGAAACCAAGGTTGATTAAACTGTACGAAATGGAGTCAATGGCGCTAATTTCAGCTCAGCAATGGGTAAATTGTGGTGGTGTTGGTGGTTTGGAATGGGGGGGGGGGAGGGTTGGAGGTGATCAATTAGCTGTCTTAATTTTGCACAAGGGTGGCCTGTTATGAAATGAAATTCAGCGTTACGATGAATTCTTGAGTATATTAGCGCAAGTTGATTTTGTTAAAAATATTGTCCAATAATTCAGTAAAAGCTACTCCAGATGTATCGACAGAATAAATAAACAAATAAAATTGGATGATTTATGGTTCGCAAAGTTCAGTTCACGAATATATTAAATTTTATCTGATTCAAATCTGTGACGTAACAACAATTATTCCATTCGTGCCTGGAATGAATGTAAAGTAGTTGTGCAATTACGGCAGCCTCAGTAACCAGGTAGAACTTAATGTGGAACTGTTGAGGGTTATTGCATTCATTGTGTCCTGTACCCCCGGTGCCACCTTTAAATCTCACCACCGCTGGCTCCAAGAGATGCCGATGGCTCGCTTAATGCATTTGTCTGCTGTGCGAATTATCCTCCTGGGAACGTGCTGACAAAGAACGTTGTCCCAGCTGCGCAAGGAACCCGAAGCGTCTGTACCCTGTGTCAAACGTGAAATGTTTCTGTTGCAAACAGAGGCCAAAGTGTCTTCTCTGCCAGAAGAGCCACAAGCCGTTCTATTCAGAGCAGAATCCGAAATCAGAAGTGGAGAGTACATTAGTTCTGCAAACGTTTCCTGCGCCTCAGGCAGCAACTGCCGATTGCAAATTAGCATTCTTTATGCCAACGAAAAAAATAAGTAGACACCGATGTACTCCACCAACGTAAAAAAAATGTGCCCTTCCAGTCAAGTGCACTGAAACTTCTCTTTAAACCGTGTCTAAAATTTTTCGTCGCTCTCTGCCGCTGGGACGTAAAAAGCGAAAAAGAAAAAATCGGCGGGCGAAGCATGTTACCGTCACTTCCAGGGACTGCCCACTCTCTTGGAAGCCTTTTGAGATCATCGTCTCCCTATAAAGTTTTGTCCGAAGAAACGCTCAAAAGCTGGCTTCTTGTTTACAAAATCATCTTAACAGCAGAAAAACGTTCCACAGGTATCTTTAGTAGAAAAAATATTACAGTTTCTGCAGGCTGTTTAAGTCTCTCCAGGAAGCGGATAGAGCACAATAAACTGCTATCGGCCCTTCCCTACAAGAATCGAGCAGCAGTAAACCAGCAGGGTTTGGGTTCTTCTGTTGAACTGCCCTTGTTGTTATGCGTCTGGCAAAGCATGCTGAAATCGTCTGAACCCATTCCCAGTACACGAATGGAAAATCTACTTGTGTCGGGATGGAAGAAAAGGAAGAAATCACCATGGCAGTCACTTTTGTTGTATTGCAGTTGGAAATAAACGTGCATTTCCTCAGTCTTCCCCGTTCCGATGGGATTTAATTTGAAATGTAATTAATTTGCATACCGGTCTGTCTAATTTGCATATAAAATATAGCTAGTTTGCATAATGACATGTTGTAGAATGAAAAGAGGCAAGTCCAGCTGCTTCAAAACTTTTTAATCCATTAAACCTTTTCCTCTCTAAGACCTATTCTTTTCTGGCGACAAGCTGTCTGAAAGGTAACTAGGTCAGCACTATTCGTCTCGCCGGCCTGTGTGGCCGTGCGGTTCTAGGCGCTTCAGTCTGGAACCGCGTGACCGCTACGGTCAGGCATGGATGTGTGCGATGTCCTTAGGTTAGTTAGGTTCTAGTAGTTCTAAGCTCTAGGGGACTGATGACCACAGATGGTAAGTCCCATAGTGCCCAGAGCCATTTTTGAACTATTCGTCTCACTATTTACCTTGGAGCTGAATACCCTACTTCTTCCCCCACCACCCTGTGACATACGTGGTATCATTACACCTCTGTTTCTTGTGCGACTTTACTCTGCTATCGGTGGATCCCTTTTCCCATCGTCTGTTCCTATCCATTTTATTTTATATTATCTTATTTATTTTGGAAATTTGTGGTAAGCTCCTATGGGACCAAACTGCTGAGGTCATCGGTCCCTACTACTTAATCTAACTTAAACTAACTTACGCTAAGGACAACACATACACACATGACCGCGGGAGGACTAGAACCTCCGACGGGGGCAGCCCCACGAATCGTGGCTATTCGTTTTTACTTCATATGCAATTTGACACTCAGACTGGCTCAAAACATGCCTCCCCTATGCCTATTAATGCGTTTTCTGTTGACTGTGGTTTCCATTCAGTTTACCGGCGTCTTACCAACTTGCAGCATTACTTCGGTCTCTGGTACAGCAGCAGAATACTAATTCTATTTACTTTATGATAGTTAATCACGCCTGTTTCCTCAGGAAGTCGCTTCCTACTTGACCATCATACGGAATATCCGATCCTATTCCTACGATACAAAGCTCGTACTTCGTTGGCACTTTCCCTGATATTAGTAATTGCAAATAAGTGGTTCCGAATGTATCTATTGTACCTTTTGTCACACCCTTCAGTCTGCAGACGTCTTCCCTGATAACTACTGCTTCCTTTGAGAGTCTCTCTTCTTTTGTAATGCTTATATTTGTCCCGGTATCTAATAATACACCTAACTGCTTTCCTGATTCGTAGCAACAGGCTATCATAATTTCGTTTCTTGCTTCGCAGTCTATGACGATTAGTTTTGGCTATTTCCTAGTGATAATACGCGACCGCTCCGTTGTCCCAACTCTTGGCTTCCCATTATACTTTTGGATACAATTCCCAATTTGTCATTGCACTGAGATCTAATATGTTCGTACCGGTTGCACTTCTAACACCTAGGTGTTTTAGAACCTAATGCTAGATGCCTGCATATTTCGCACATTTCAGAAATAATTATCTTTTTATATTCGACCTTCATGCGACCTAGTTTACTGCAGGGGTAACAAAAATTCTGGAAGCTCTTTGCTCCTTCCTTCTTCGTGGATGTTGCTACCCATTGTTCCATGATGCTCATTTTCGGCACCGTGCAGCTTCTAGCCATGTTACCCCTTTGTCCACCATTATATCTATCGTCCAGGTTACTTCGAATTTCAAATTCCTTAGAATCCATCGTTGAGAACTATCCCTTTTCTTTCATGGACAATAACGCTCTTCCCTCCTACAATGTTACTTCCACAGCGACACCTTGGCTAATACATGCTCTCCGGCTTCGCATAACTGTCTGAAACCTGTAGCTTGCTAGCCCCGTCCTAGTAACGCCTCCTAGTAGTAATTCATAGTTGTGCCGTCCTTGTTACTCTGGTGACTGCCTCTCTGAATGCTTTTGATAATTCCTCTATTCAATCTGCCGGTGGTGCAACAGATTACCTTAAGTTTTGTCCGGCGCGAAATATCTTAGAGGGCCAAAAATTTGTTTTGAATTTATCTGAATTATTCTCATCCATGATTGATCTTATTCGATTCGTATTGTTAGGAATGGCCCCGGACAGTTAATTTCGTCCTAGTAACTACCCTAATTTTGGACTTTATGTATCTGAAGTCTCTAAGTTGGGATTTAGCTTCACTAAAGGACTTACCTACTATTAGAAGAGTGTCATTGGCACGACGGCTCTGATGTCTGAACTGTTGCCGGAAGTCATCTTACGTGAAGACGATGTTACAGACTCTTAAAACTATTTCTTTGTCGACTGGCCTTCCATATAAGCTGCGTCCCATTCCAAGAAATTTAACGTATTTTTAGAACATTTCAATAATTTTTCTAGTTTCGTGTGCGACGGTCACAAATTAATTGAAGGACCATCTATTTTCCATCCTGGTCGTTATAAAATTACTGTTATTTACACCACGATCAGTCAACGGCCTTACCACATTGTTAACCCCCGTTGCCACAAGATCTCCAAGTTAAATAACGTTGGGCTTTGCTAGTACTTGGGCTGGTGAACGTCCGGTAAATGTCGGGTGTCGCTGATTTTAAGGACGCACAAATAGCCCAAGTGGCCTCCAACTGAAAGGCATCCACCAGGCCAACGTGCCACTTCCTTGTTTTTTTCTTTTTTTACACTGCACGATCAGGTCATTTCGGACAGTGCCATTTTCAGTTGCGTTCTCCCATATTATTTAAAAGCTGGACACCTTATACTCGTTAATACATTAAAATAACTACTGCCATAGTGGTGTACATACATAGATATAAAACCCGTCCTACTACTTAGACAATACATTGTCCTACCTGGGTTGATTCGACACTAATCCCAGGGTTTGTGTCTAGTGTTCTTGTGACCCAGATATTTCTTACTGCAATATTCTCAGCTACTTAGGTGCCGGCCATGATTTGTGTATCCAATCTCTCCATTGTAGCAACAGTTAGAGCACTGATGTGAGACTTACAAAGAGAGGCCCCCAGCTGTGCGATCGACTTTTTGAATCTATCTATGCGGTGATGTGAGCTAAATCCCATGTATCACACACTGCAGCTATTCACCCTGGCTGCCCCTTGTTTGCGAATAGCTGACGAAACAAATTTTCGGAATTTTTTTAGGCACTCAGTACCATTAAAGAAGACAAGTGAAATAGTCCAGTTGCATGGTGAATGAATAGAAAATCAGCTTTCTATGTAGGGGGTTATGGGTTCACATGCTCTCATGTGGGTAGTCGATTTTGTTTTTAAATCTTTATCGAAATGACTTTAATCATCATTTTTATACAATTAATTGATTTAAACGTATTTTTTTAAGTTCCTTTCCTTTGTCACATAATTTCGATCATAATACCAATTTCTTCATTTGATCTCCTTTTTCTTCCTATCATTTTTTCTCCACTTAAAATTTTTGTTCATATGTTTTTAATTAATTTTATATATTAAATACGATTTAATTTATCTTCTTATATTACCCTGTTTTTTCGTCCACATTATTGCGTTAATTACATCTATTTCTCATTTTGCATCAATTTCGCTTTAATTGTAAACCCATCTTTCATTTCAATTTTTATCTGCCTTATTTTGTCCATAGTGCATTAGGTATTTAGGCTATGTTTTAAATCCCTGTATGACGACTACCGTGCAAAAAAATGGCAGATCTGGTACCAAAATACATTAATCATACCATTGCACGAATGTAAATATATTATTTCGTCTTTTGTTTTTCAACTGATCGATCGGAATTTTCAAATAATTGAATATTGCGAAAGATAAATATAATTCAATTCACATTCACAAGAATTCCGATTGGAAAAAGGATGATATAAAGTAAAAAAGTTAAACAAATGGAAGAAAAGATCATATGGTGACTGAAATATGTGATACAGGAGTAGAAATAAAAAATTACATTTAAACTGATTAACCGAATAAAAATAATGACCTAAGAAGTTTCCACAAAGATTTAAAAATAAAAATGAAACTCTGTGCGCCTGACAAGTTTCGAAAGCACAACCTCGTGTCTACGAAGCTGTTATCCTATCCATTACACCACACAACCAGACTACATAACGCAAATTTTCCTAACACTATTGAGCATCACACAAAATTCCGAATACGTTTTTCGTCAATTACTCGCATACGAGGGCCCACCGGGATGAATGGTGGCAATATGTGATACATGGGGCCGCGCGGAGTGGCTGCGCGGTTTGAAGCGCCATGTTACAGACTGCGCGACCCCTCCCGCTGGAGGTTCGAGTCCTCCCTCGCCCATGGGTATTTGTATTAGATTAAGTTAGTTTAAATAATGTGTAAGTCTAGGGACCGATGACCTCAGCAGTTTGGTCCCTTACGAATTCACGCACATTTGAACATTTTGATATATGGGATCTTAGTTTCAAAGAGTCGAAACTTCCTGGCAGATTAAAACTCTGGACCTTTGCCTTTCGCGGGTAAGTGCTCTACCATCTGAGCTACCCAAGCACGACTCAGTTTCATATCTTCTGGAAACATTCCCCAGGCTGTGGCTAAGTCATGTCTCCGCAGTATCCTTTCTTCCGGGAGTGATACTTCTGCAAAGTTCGCAGGAGAGCTTCTGTGAAGTTTGAAAAGTAGGAGACGAGGTACTGGCGGAAGTAAAGCTCTGAGGACGTGGCGTCAGTCGTGCTTGGGTAGCTCATATGGTAGAGCACTTGCCCGCGAAAGGCAAAGGTCCCATGTTCGACTCTCGGTCCGGCACGCAGTTTTAATCTACCAGGAAGTTTCATATCAGCGCACACTCCGCTGCAGCGTGAAAATCTCATTCTGGAAACTTTCAAAGAGTCGATTGTACCACTGGGGACATGTCCTTGTTAGTTTCAGCCGGTTTCTTTCTTTAAACGACTGAGAGTCCTGTTAATCTATCGGTGGTCATGACGCCGCAGAATGTCCACAAACAATAGAAGTGTGTACTGTTGCTACTTCTATTTCATCAAGGTCACGTTCAACTCGATAATCTAAGTTGCCAGCCAGACTGTTTACTAATCCAGTATAAGAACCTGATCATTTTTGATCAAAATCTCTGCAGAAAGCCCCTGTGCTCTCCGTCACTTGGCTAAGAAAGGTTTCACCAAGCTTGTGACTTGCTCCTCTGCAACTACTTTTTCCTCTTCAGTATCTGGCCTACTTTCCTCCTGTGACTGCTACCTAACAGCAGTACTCTTCTCTTTACTTGCTTTTTCTACCGTCCTAACATTAAATATATTCTTAAAAATACGCTGAATACTGCTCAAACCTGGGATAAGCTATTTAACGAAGTCAGATAGCTAGTCAAACAGGTTATTAATAGGAATTTGAAATGTGGTTTCTGAGGTTTTTCTTTCCTTTCGCTTATTGTTTGGTACCTTTTTGCCTTTAAAATTATTTAATTCAAAATTTGCCATTTATAATTCTGTCTGAGGGGCACATAATTTTCTTCCATGATCGACGGTTCTCTTGTCTCTACTGCTTAATCTGCAACTAAATGGGAGAGCTTCATCTGATACTTCGGTCGTCTCCCCACTATAATCACCCATATGAAACACCAACCCAAAGTCCTGACATTTTTCTCCAATACTGATTTATTTACGTCGATATCGACATTTTTAACACATGGTGCTAATTTCACAGTAAACAGAAAAACACTGACACATACTTAAACTGCAGTCAAGTAAGAGATAGTTAATACGAGGATCATTCACTAATTAAAAAAATTCATCTGGGAAAAAAACTGTTAGTGGGGCAAGTTTGGTACTTTGATGTCTTTACGTTGGCATCACTGGGAGGAGCCCTGATCATCTGAGGTATTAAAATTGTTGTGTTTATAACCTCAAAAATACATTTCAACGTGGCGAGTCCGTTTGAAACATCTATATGAATTGAACGACTTTCTGTTACTCGTTTTTTACTTGCTGAAGGCGAGAAAGCAGTGAATATATACTTTATAATGTCTAAAGTTTATGGTGATGGTTGTATGAATCGTGTAAATTTTTACACGTGGGCAGAGCAGTTCAAAAATGGTCGGGACTCAGTGACTGATGAACACCGTTCTGGCCGACCAGTTGCAATTTCAACTACCTCACTTGAAAGTCAAATTGGTGACACTATTCGTGCCGACCGCCACCTGAGTGGGGAGATTATAGTTGATAAAGTTTAAGTTAGTACTGGTACAATTCATAACGTTATGTGTAACAAGCTCAAGCACCGCAAAACATGTGCAAGATGGGTCCCAAAGGAGTTGACGCGGCTACACAAGGAAACAAGGTTGAGAGTGTGCACAGAGCTAAAAGAACGTTATGAAAGAGAAGGTGAGCACTTCCTCAACAAAACTTTAACTAGTGATGAAACTTGGGTTCACTATTATGAACCAGAAACAAAAAGACAAAGCATGGAGTGGAAGCACACGAACTCACTTGTCAAGAAAAAATTCAAACCACAAGCATCAACAGGAACAGTTTTGGCGGTGTTTTGGGGTGCTGAAGGTCCAGTTTTCTGTGATTATCTCGAAAAGCAGCGTACAATTAACAGCCAATACGATTCGGATTTGCTTTTGAAGAAGGTGAAGCCAGCCATAAGCGGAGAGGTAAGATTCTCCAGCAACACCCAACGCACGTCCTCATAGTGCTCAACTAACCCGTGAAACCAACCCCAAAATGGGCCAGAAAGTACCGCCTCATCTCCCTTACAGTCCTGATTTAGCACCTAGTGATTTCCATTTGTTTGGTGCACTAAAGGAGGCATTCCGTGGGAAGACGTTCCAGGACAACGAGGACGTGAAAAGTTTGTAGGAAAATGGTTCAAACATCAAAAGGAGTTCTTTGCAGCCGGAATAAGAAAGTTTGTAGCCCGTTGGAACAGGTGCATAAATGTTCAAGAGGATTATTTTGAAAAGTAGAAAAAGTATTGTTTTGTAAAATTAAACGTTTTTTTCTCCAGACCAATTTGTCTCTTTAATTAGTGGATGAGCCTCGTATTTGTCATCCCAATAGTTGCGCAGATAACATTTTGGTATCAGGCGGATGTAAAGACGAGACTGTAAACATAGCATAGACAATCGCTTAAAGTAAGCTTTACATGGGAGAAGACACCAAACGAATGAAGAGCAAAAAGCACTAGATTTTATAACAAAAATCTTAACCAGACACTATCAGGAAATTGTGAAAAGCATTGTAACGTGTCCAAATCGATATAACGACTGAACCGCAGGCGAATATACGTACACAAGAGAATGTAAACATTTGACACATATTCACTAAACGTAAGTTTTAGATTGCAGAAAACAAGAAATGAATGAAAACTAATAACACAATATTTTTAACAGCAGTCTAATCGGAACTATCAGGAAATTATGAAATGACTTAAGAACTATGAGACGCCTTAATAACGACGTCTTCTATAGGAACTTGTGTCTGAATATGAAAAATTATAAGCTACACAAACCAATGACAGTATTTGTAGGTTCCCATGAGCAACATACGTACTGACTCAATATTCCAAAAGAAGTTTATACAGAACATCGTTTGATGTCCAGTTAGTGACATTCCTATGTACACTGCAAAATGGATATAACCAAATGGTAACCAAATACTTGATACTGAAGGTAATAAAATTCTTTGACTTAATCAAAGTAGTAAGTTGGTTATGGTGTTTAACTTGTTTATCTGTGGATTAAAATATCCGACAAAATGCAAGCGAAGCGTCAAGAAAAGTACCTCCTCGCAGTATTTTTCAAAACATTAAATGAATTTTCAAAAAGATGTGCTCTCAGTAAGGCATATTGATAGTATTACACGTCTATGAAACGCTGGCCAAGAGGTAGAAGATATGCAGTTAGGATAAAAAGAACAGAACTTAGAAAAGGTACTGTTATTTATTCATAATACCAAAATAATAATGACGACACACAAGATCAATTATGATTATGGAAAAATAGACAAGCTATAATTCAACACGAAAGGAAAGGATGAAAGAATATTTGCCTATATAATGAGACATTCGTACTATTGAGGTTACTTCTCCGCAACTGGTTAACGACAAGTTCAGTACAGACGGACCTCAAGCTCGGACAGTAAGTGTGAGGAAGGAAAACAGCAGTGTTTCAAAAGAGTTATCCCGGGATCCGTTTTAAGAGGAGTAGGGAAATCATAGGGAAATTGAATCAGTATGAACCTTGGTGACATGAACCTCACTCCCTTTGAATGTCAGTCCAGTGTCTTACCGCTGCGGCACGTCATTCGATTTAGGTTTGAACGAATAGGAGCTATCATGAAAGATTACTTAAAGATATCCTAGAGTGCATCAGAGAGAGTCTAACAGGCGAAAGAAACTGGTTCACAGCTCCAGAAGTTGTAGAGGAAGTACCAATCACCTTCTTCACTTTCACAGACGATAGATGGAGAACACTGACGAGGAGAAGGGACGGGATGGTGTAGACATCTGCTAAGACATCACGTAATAACTTCCACCAATTAGAGACAGCTGTAGCGAATAAAATCTAGTGAGGGGGGACAGAGAGTGGAAAAAATCATGCAAATAATTAACTAGACGCTGTACCGTATCTATGACAAATATTTCCTCATATGCTTCTGTGTTGTACTATTATTTAAAATGTGCCAGAGCGTCAATCCCCTGTGGTCCAGTTGTGGGGCGGCGTTTAAGAAGGGAAATATTGTTGCTGTATAAAAGTTTGCATGTTGAATCAGTTTCTGGCTATTAGAATGTTGTTAATGCTGTCTTTCGCCGTTCTCAACACTGGCTCTCTATTTACTTATTAGGCACCCAGAAAGTGATTTAACAAAACGTGAAGCCTGTAATTAGAGTTCCTAGTGCCCACTTCACCTGAGAATCCCATTATAGCTGCAGCTTATAGCTCTGAGGAATTAGGAGATTGTCCGGGATTTCTAATCAAAAACGATTTTCCAAAATAGTTGAGTATATTCTCAAAGTCACAAATAAAAAAAACACAAGTATCCTTACAACCTAACTAACAGAGCAGTTCAGAGTCTAATGCGCTGATGCAACTATAAATGTCCGAATTAAATGTTATAAAGAATGCTCGCCGTAATCTGATGAAAATATTTCATCAAACGCCACGCTAAATTATTGGTAGAATGTCTGTCCCGCGACGGCACGTGAAAATACGACAATACGCACACTGAAGCTAGATAATGAAAATCGTCCCAGAATTAACACATCACTTGAAATGATCTCATGGTTCTGCGTATCTCTAGTAACTTAATACGGCACCCGAGGCTGTTTGTCGCAGTGATACCGATGCGACGCGACTGCCGACACAGATGGCGTGTTATTCAGCGTCTGGAGAGAACTGGGGCCTTGCTTCCTCGCGCAACGCTCTTATATATAAAGCCGTGGTGCGGACGGCTAAGGGAACGCCTGCTCAAATCGGCTCTCCCGCCTAGCCGCTGGGCTAGTAACGCACCACTTTAAGTTACATAATAAATTATAGCTTCTCTTGCTGATGGCCGAATAAGCTCTTAATTTAACTGTGCATTCAGCACGCAGGTAAGTATTGATAATAAAATTTTGACGTGGCTAAGTTAAATATTTTGGGCGAGAGAATTAATTTAATTACACTGCACGCAGCAGATGAGCTCTGAACTGTCCCTTTTGAGATCCGCTATCTCTATAATTTTATAGGTATTCAAAAGAAACTTTTCACATCTTCATAGTCATAGCAGACCTCCAACCTATTTAAATCTAAACATCCTAGCCTTATTTACTACCTTACTTAATCTATCTTGCTTCCTTCAGTTTTGAGACGAAAACCAGAAAACCATGAATTTCCACTAAAATCTTAATCTGCGAAATCCAAAGTACTGTTTTTATTAAATCATTATGAAAGATGAATCTAAATATAAATTTTGAAGTCTCTAGCTCTTTTCTGTAGCGCCAATGATTTTTACAGAAAAACGTCCAAATTTCGGAAATGGCTTAAGTTATCGAACTGATACTCAACACACATTAATTTAGTATTATTTCTGACATGCCAGAAAAGTTTTAGGTTATTTGCTTGATTTTTAAGGTATTGCGCAACATTTATGACGTCAGAGCTAGTTACAGTAGACTGGCTGGCACACAATGGAAACTGATGTGAATTTACTACAGCGTGAGTAGGCTGCTTCCCTACATCACCCTCTACTTTAATTTTTTTGTTTATGAATGTTAATGAATGAAAAAAAATTTAATTACAAAAAGGGAAGCAAGAGTACAGTGTAACTTCCTATGAAAAATTGAAATTGAAATGTAAACATATAGACACATTAAAGAAAACTGATTACCTACATTAATTATTTAAATTGTGGGCATGTTCCCTGCCCTTTAAACAATGTCATTACTCAAAATTTTAAGCAAAGTCAATGAAATATTTTCGCATACATATTGCCTTAGACAAACAAACACATAAAATTGAAAAATTATGAAAATCTTAGATCCATTAAATACATTAAATACATTTTTACATTCACAAATTCAAAGAAAATAACATGATACATAAACAGATGATTATCTCTTAGCAGTCTTTTCTAAACCTGAAAGAAAAGTTCACACATAATTTTTACACACGTGGTTGTAGCCGCTTTGGCTGGCGTCCTACACTTCCATTCACAAGGGTAGAGGAGGGGAAGTTGCTATGGTGTGCGTCCTTCTCGATCACTCTAAATTACATGGGGAAAGGGGAGGGGTCACTGTGAGTTGTGTCCAAGTCACTCCACGCTTTCACGCAGCTACCAGGCTGCCATTATCTGGTTTGTCCTGTAGAACAAACAAAAAGAGTGCCTCAGACTCTGTTCACTTAATATCTAAGGGTGGGTCACAATGAAATGGGGATATATACATTTTATCCTTCATTATTTTGCTGGAACAAAGTTAACAGAACTTCTTCAATTTTTACTCTTACGGTTACTTAATTGTCATAAAATCGTTAAACAAATGGCTCAAAACGCCTTTAGTCATGTACTAGAGAAAATTTATGCTCCTAAGGCATACAATCATAAATCATATTTAATCTGAATTTATTATTTCTGGGCCGGAACACTGAACCAATGCTCGGTACATTCCTGATACATTTGTATTTTATTCACTTAGCTGACTCATCTTTGATTACCTTATTTTCAGAGATAGTATGAGTATGATTAGTGGTTGTTTTCTCAGCTTCTTTGTACATGTGAGTAACTTTTGGTAATAGTACAGTTGTGAGTGTTCAAAACACACTACGTTTAGTTGACTACTAAATCCACTTATTGGTCCTCTGCTGTTGTCAGTTCCACATCTGCAATTAGGTACTTACTTACTTTGAAGTGTATTCATGCTGAGCTAAAATAATGTTTTACATCTGCCATTAAGTTACTTATTTACTTTGCTAGTGTATGTACTTATTTAACACTCACTCTATTAATATTTAAAGCATAGGATAGCACATTTATTTCATATTCATAGTGTATTGCAGCTGATCAGTTTGCTCACGTGGCACTCCATTTCCACTCGATCGGACACTGAAACCACAGGTAGTCTCTCTCAGACCTATCACTAAAATGCATCAAGTAATTATGGACGAGCGTAATGCTAATTTCCTTAAACCTATAGGACACCATGAGCTGCTCTGTCTCATCTAACATAAGGGTACCTATGGTCGCATTCATGCCTCCAACTCATAACCTCAATACGTGTAGGTGTATCCTGTCACACACTACACCAAAATAATGGCCAGCTCCAACCTTATAAATACTTCAGGGACATGTCCTTCACGTCTCAACTACAAACACTGCTCAATTCTATTACACTGCCTTTCCTTGCTAGACTAGGTGAGTTTAATCTTAGAAATTATCTGCATGTTTTTCATAACACTAAGCAATCTCTTTCTTACTATTTATTAGTTAGCTCTAATGCATACACTAGGTTTCACTACCACTTCAGATCCTGCTTGTACATGAATTTGTACATCTTGTTTTTAAAAAAAATATTATAGTGGGACCATTTCCAATAAAACAACACTTTGTACTTACTATTTTACCAGGGTTCTATACATACTTGTTACTCAAATACATTTTATCTTAATTACGTCATACTTCTCTATTGTTTGTCACTATTAGGTTTGTCATTTCAGGTTTTGTTCTTCACTAATCGGTGGATAGAATGGTTACATAATTCATGGCTTGATAGCCATAACAGAAAATTTTCATGTGTTGGGAAGAAGAGATCAAAATTTTTGTAGATAGAAAAGATGAAGAATGAGTGAGACCTGAAACGGGAAAGAAGATCTCACACAGCTGGGACTGCACAGCTGCCACACTGTGTAAAGGTTACAGAACATCCTCCTCCCTACAGCATTCATTGGCTGAATGCTGACTTGATAGTCATGACGGAAAATTTAATTTGTTGGAAAGAAGAAGTCGAAATTTTTGGGGATAGGAAAGATGAAGAATGAGTGAGACCTGAAAAGGAAAGAAGATCTCACACAGCTGGGACTGCACAGCTGCCACACTGTGTAGAGGTTACAGAACAACCTCCTCCCTACAGCATTCATTAGCTTAATATTGGTTTGATAACCATAATGGAAAATTTAATGTGTTTGGAAAGAAGAGGTCGAAATTTTTGGGGACAGGAAAGATGAAGATTGAGTGAGACCTGAAAGGGAAAGAAGATCTCACACAGCTGGGACTGCACAGCTGCCACACTGTGTAGAGGTTACAGAACAACCTCCTCCCTACAGCATTCATTAGTTGAATGCTGGCTTAATAGTCATACCGGAAATTTTTCATATTGGAAAGAAGGGATCGAAATTTTTGGGGACAGGAAAGATGAAGATTGAGTGAGATCTGAAATAGAAAGAAGATCTCACACAGCTGGGACTGCACAGCTGCCACACTGTGTAGAGGTTACAGAACAACCTCCTCCCTACAGCATTCATTGGCTGCCTATGAATCTGCCCCGTCGATCTGAAAATACTTTATGATGCCTTTTTAGAACCTGTCTCAGTTATTCCTTCTGATTGGCGGAAATTTTATCGATTTCTTGCAATTTAGCTTCTGTTTTGTCCACAATAATTGCTTCTTCTTCTGTGTTTAGCTTACTGTTACTAAGATTAACATCCTCGTCCCAATATCTCCTATTTTTCAGAACTCGTATAGGCAGCTCCCAAGTTTCATCATCAGTTACTACATGTTTATCACTAAAAGGGACTGTAATTACTCCGGTTATTGGCAAGACCATTTTTAACTGGCTTCTTTCAAAGTCAACAACACTCTGATATTTTGACAAGAAATCTATCCCAATTAAAACCTCAATACTGAGATTGTTTACAATTAAACATGGATGATCAATTAAATTACCATTAATGTTAAAGGGCAGTAAAGCTTCTTGCTTTACTGTTTTTGACACCTTGCCAGTAGCACCAATTATTCTTAGTCCTGATACTCTCATTACTGTAAGCTTGTCTTTACCTGGTAATGCATCAAAGAAGGACTGTGATATTGCACTCACCTCACTTCCACTGTCTAAGAGACAACGTACATTGATACCAACATATTCACTATTATTATAGGGTGGCTTATTCTAGGTTGTACAGGTGGTTCCTCAAATTCATCTAATAGTTCCTTTTGGATTTGTCTCCAACTAAAGTGATCAACATCTGTCTTCATTACATTTAGGTCACAGTGTGTAGGGGTTTCCTGAATTACATTTTCAGCCGCCTTTTCCAGTCGGTCTATTAATTTTAAATCGAAACACCGCACGACTTCATTACATTTAGTTTGCTGAACATAACCCAAATTCCTGTAGTCTGAGCGATTCTGCGCCTCCAGACGGGGCATAACACTAGTTACAGCTAAACCACTTTCACCATTATCGTCGGTTTCCTTCTCAAGTGACAACTGGTCACAGCTACTGGGTTCATCGACCCTCAACAGCCTACCCTCTACATTCTCACTTATCTCCTGTCCTAAATCTATTAGCACATTATCAACATCCTGCACAGGCACTTTAGATAAGAGCACATCATCTTCATCGTAAATATAAGCATGAATTTCTTCTGCTTCTTCACCTGACAATTCAATATTTTGTAGCTCTTCCCTATCGTTACACAGCGGCTCCTTCTCTTTCTCTTCCCACTTAGAAAGCGTCTCTAACACGGTATCTATCAAATATTGTGAGTGATCTAATATTTCTGTTGTATCCTTAGGTGCTACCGACTCTTCATCCACATGTTCAGTTTGAGTATTCTTATCTGTCTTACCAATTCCCTTAACTACTGGCTTAGGAAAAGTAACCGCCTGGTGAGCGCCAGTGTCCTCATAGACGGGAACTAGTTTTCCTGCCTTGGCCTACTGCTGTTTCCTTTAGTTTCATTATAGTTAGCTGGCATAGCATTGCTTTCCGTACTGTTGTTTACATGCATATTTCTGTTTGGAACAAAATTATTATCCCTTGGACGCCATTGTTGGTTTTGATAATTATTTCCCCAATTCCTACCTCCCTTAGGATGGCGAACACCTACTGTTCTGATGTCTACATTGCCATTTTGCTCGTTCCTAAAATTACTACTATTGTTATTAGCATTTCTGTTATTACGTGCTTGCTCCTCATTGGCAGCAACACGTTCTACACGTTCCAAATATTCAATGAAACGTTCAAGATTGTCTCTAGGGGCAGATATAATTCTAGTTTGCCAATACCATGGCAGTTTGGCTTCAAGACCTAGTATAATCATTTCAGGTTTCAGCTTTTCGGCCAAATGTGACAAACGTGAAATCCATGACCTAGCAAACTCTTTAATTGATTCCTTGCCTGCATTGAAGCGTTTTCAACTCCAAAATTCTCTCGACACTTCATTTTGTTTATTACTAAACCAATACTCATTAATAAAAGCTGTTTTACACTTTAACATAACATCAGCTGACCAACGCATGGCGTCACCTGCTAAATGGCTTCTAATAAATGAGATTTTCTCTCGTTCAGACCAAGTTGGTGGAATCACATCTTCAAAATCGTTCCAGAAATCTAGCGGGTGGATATTTTTATCTGGATCGAACCGCAAGAACTGCCGACACCCGATAAAAGCGGCGTTTGCAGCTACAATTTGTTGTATACTACCATTACCAGAAGTTACTGAAGCTACTTTACTCTCAATGTTAGCAATGTTAGTACTTATATTTTCTACTTTCATTTCAACATTATCTACTCTTTGTACAATATGAGTAGCATCAGTTTTGATTGCATCTACATCTGCTTGACATATGTTTACTTTTATATTAACATCTTTAAATCTATCTGAGCACAGTTCAGATTCCGCCTCGATCTTTTCTGTTAACTTGTGCTCCAGCTTCGCATCTTCCATTTGGAAGTCTTTGTGAACCTCAGCAACTTCGGATTTAACTGTTTTATACATCTCGGAAAACTGTTGAGCAACCTTTTTCTTAATATCCTCATGATTGTAATCAATTTTATAATTCAAACTGTCTAGATCCTCTTTCAATTTATTACAACCAGCCTTGAAGGTATTGTCCATTTCCTCCAATCGTTTATTAAAATTAGTTTGGCTGGCTACAATCTCAGACTTTAATTCAGCATTCATTCTAGGTGACATTTCTGCATGACTGCTTTTGACCTCAGTTATTTCAGATTTTAATTCAGCATTATTGGATTCTAATTTATTGTCCATTGCCTCAAACCGTTTATTAAAATTTGTTTGACTGGACACCATTTCAGACTTTAATTCAGCATTGCTGGCAGCTATTGCTTGTAATATAACATTTAAATCAACAGGCCCAGCATCTTTGGGTTGTCCACTACCTGCCTTTTTATCACACTCAGGTGACGAAAAACTAGCTCCAACACCAGAATCATCAAAAGTAAATGAAACTTCTGATTGATCAGTCATATCTAACTTCTCCTGTTTAAATTCTACTATCTCTGATGACTGTTTCATTTTTAATTCATCAGAGAAACTATCCTCAATTAAATTTACAATTTCTATTTTCTGCTTTACTACAGGGGTCTCTATTATTGAATCATTGCCCCTTTTTAAACTACTGTCAGGAGACAATATTTCATATTTCACCTTAACATTACTACTTTCATGCATGTTTACGCTTGAACCGTTGTCTGGATTTACATTTCCCTCAACAGACATAGGTTCTAATTTCAGTTTAAACTCGGTTTCTTTTGGCGGTTCCATCGCCGACAGTCTTTTAGTGCAGGTTAGTAAAATTTTTAACAGCTTTTCACTTAACTTAGTTCCTTCTGCACGACGTATGGCGTTGCCGGCGCGGCGTACCAGGATTACTGAGGCGACGTGGCACGTTGAACTGCAGAAGGCACTCCGACGGCTGTTGTGTGTTTGCGTGGCCCGTAACCACTGGCTCGGCTCTGGCTGCTGCGGCGGACGACTGCGGTACGGCAAAACTGGCTTCTCGCGATGCCGGCAGCATCGCTAGACTCAGTGCCAGCTCCGTCAATCTAGATGCGTTGTTAATCCAATTGCGTCGTCCACATGCACACGTAACACTTTCACTGTTCTATTACTCAGCTGCGTGTCGCATTCCACTCGCAAATCCGAATAGCTAAAAATCACTTTCACGTAGTTGATTTCCCGGCCGATGCACCATATGTGGGGCGGCGTTTAAGAAGGGAAATATTGTTGCTGTATAAAAGTTTGCATGTTGAATCAGTTTCTGGCTATTAGAATGTTGTTAATGCTGTCTTTCGCCATTCTCAACACTGGCTCTCTATTTACTTATTAGGCACCCAGAAAGTGATTTAACAAAACGTGAAGCCTGTAATTAGAGTTCCTAGTGCCCACTTCACCTGAGAATCCCATTATAGCTGCAGCTTATAGCTCTGAGGAATTAGGAGATTGTCCGGGATTTCTAATCAAAAACGATTTTCCAAAATAGTTGAGTATATTCTCAAAGTCACAAATAAAAAAAACACAAGTATCCTTACAACCTAACTAACAGAGCAGTTCAGAGTCTAATGCGCTGATGCAACTATAAATGTCCGAATTAAATGTTATAAAGAATGCTCGCCGTAATCTGATGAAAATATTTCATCAAACGCCACGCTAAATTATTGGTAGAATGTCTGTCCCGCGACGGCACGTGAAAATACGACAATACGCACACTGAAGCTAGATAATGAAAATCGTCCCAGAATTAACACTTCACTTGAAATGATCTCATGGTTCCACGTATCTCTAGTAACTTAATACGGCACCCGAGGCTGTTTGTCGCAGTGATACCGATGCGACGCGACTGCCGACACAGATGGCGTGTTATTCAGCGTCTGGAGAGAACTGGGGCCTTGCTTCCTCTCGCAACGCTGATATATATAAAGCCGCGGTGCGGACGGCTAAGGGAACGCCTGATCAAATCGGCTCTCCCGCCTAGCCGCTGGGCTAGTAACGCACCACTTTAAGTTACATAATAAATTATAGCTTCTCTTGCTGATGGCCGAATAAGCTCTTAATTTAACAGTGCATTCAGCACGCAGGTAAGTATTGATAATAAAATTTTGACGTGGCTAAGTTAAATATTTTGGGCGAGAGAATTAATTTAATTACACTGCACGCAGCAGATGAGCTCTGAACTGTCCCTTTTGAGATCCGCTATCTCTATAATTTTATAGGTATTCAAAAGAAACTTTTCACATCTTCATAGTCATAGCAGACCTCCAACCTATTTAAATCTAAACATCCTAGCCTTATTTACTAGCCTACTTAATCTATCTTGCTTCCTTCAATTTTGAGACGAAAACCAGAAAATCATGAATTTCCACTAAAATCTTAATCTGTGAAATCCAAAGTACTGTTTTTATTAAATCATTATGAAAGATGAATCTAAATATAAATTTTGAAGTCTCTAGCTCTTTTCTGTAGCGCCAATGATTTTTACAGAAAAACGTCCAAATTTCGGAAATGGCTTAAGTTATCGAACTGATATTCAACACACATTAATTTAGTATTATTTCTGACATACCAGGAAAGTTTTAGGTTATTTGCTTGATTTTTAAGGTATTGCGCAACATTTATGACAGAGCTAGTTACAGTAGACTGGCTGGCACACAATGGAAACTGATGTGAATTTACTACAGCGTGAGTAGGCTGCTTCCCTACACAGTGATAGCATATTTGATTCATGATGAAAAAGTCTTCGATCCCAATTACGAATCCTGCTGCTGCTTAAATTTTAATTAATAATCAGCACTGCCGGCCGAGGACTTCCGGCATAAGAAACCCTCATTCTGCCAACGGCCTTATCAAAGAGGAGGAGGAGCGGACATAGGTTCCGGGCACTCTCTTGTTCTAGGGGTGGGAAACTGCCCCTAAAGGCGGAAGAATCAGCATTGATCAACGGCAGGACAAAGCAGAAGTCAATGTAAACCACTGCATTAAAGGCACGTAACGTGTATCCACAGGACGTGTGGCCCGTAATTGAAGAAGTGTCATGATGATCTCTCCATTGGCAAAAGATTCCGGAGTAGTCTCCCATTCGGATTTCTTGGAGGGAACTACCAAGGGTGAGGTTACCAGGAGGAAAAGATTGAATAATCAACGAAAGGATAACGTTCTACTAGTCGGGGCGTGGAATGTTACAGGCTTGAACGTGGTAGGGAAACTAGGAAATTTGAAAAGGGAAATGCAAAGGCTCTGTCTGGATATAGTAGGGGTCAGTGAAGTGAAGTGGAAAGAAGACAGGGATTTCTGGTAAGATGAGTATATGGTAATACCAACAGCAGCACAAAATGGTATAACGGGAGTAGGATTCGTTGTGAATAGGAAGGTAGGGCAGAGAGTGTGTTACTGTGAGAGCTTTGGAGGACTTAATATAAATTAACGCAGAAGAGATAGATAACATTCCATCAGAATTTCTAAAATCTTTGGGGTAAGTAGCAAAAAAAACGACTATTCTTGTTTGGGTGTAGATTGTATGAGTCTGGCGACATACCATCTGACTTCCGGAAAAGCATCATTCACACGTTCCCAAGACGGCAAGAGCTGACAAGTGCGAGATCTATCGCACAATCAGCTTAACAGCTCATGCAGCCAAGTTGCTTACAAGAATAATATACAAAAAAATGGAACAGAAAACTGAGTAAGCGCTAGATGACTATCGGTTTGACTTTAGAAAAGGTATAAGACACCAGAGAGGCAATTCTGATGTTACGGTTAATAATGGAAGCAAGTCTAAAGAAAAATCAAGACACGTTCATAGGATTTGTCGACCTGGAAAAAGCGTTCGATAATGTAATACGGTGCATGCAAGATGTCCCAAAATCTGAAAAAAGTTGGAGTAAGCTATAGGGAGAGTGTATCATATACAATATGTACAACAGCTGGGAAGGAATAATAAGAATGGACGACAAAGAACGAAGAACTCATATTAAAAAGGGTGTAAAACAAGAATGTACCCTTTCGGCCTAGTGTTCAATCTGTACATCGAGGAAGCAGTAATGGAAATAAAAGAAAGGTGTGGAGTGAAATTAAAATTCAAGGTGAAAGGATATCAGTGATACGATTCGATGATGACATTGCTATCCTGAGCGAAAGTGAAGAAAAATTACATGACCTGCTGAACGGAATGAACAGTCTAATGAGTACAGAGCATGGACTGAGAGTAAATCGGAGAAAGACGAAGGTAATGAGAAATAGTAGAAATGAGAACAGCGATAAACTTAACATCAGGATTGATGGTCACAAAGTAAATGAAGTTAAGGAATTCTGCTACCTAGGCAGTAAAATAACCACTGACGGACGAAGCAAGGAGGACATCAAAAGCAGACTAGCAATGGAAAAAAGGGCATTCCTGGCCAAGAGAAGTCTACTGTTATTAAATATCGGCCATAATTTGAGGAAGAAATTTCTGAGAATGTACGTCTGGAGTACGGCATTGTGTGGTAGTGAAACATGGACGGTGGAAAACCGGAACAGAAGAGAATCGAATAATTTGGGATGTGGTGCTACACACGAATATTGAAAATTACATGGAGTGATAAGGCAAGGAATGAGGAGGTTCTGCGCAGAATCGGAGAGGAACATGTGGAAGACACTTATAAGGAGAAGGGACTCGATAACAGGAGATCTGTTAAGAAATGAGAGAATGACCTCCATGGTACTAGAGGGAAGTGTAGAGGGCAAAAACAGTAGAGGAAGACAGAGACTGAAATACATCCAGCAAATAATTGAGGACGTATGTTGCAAGGTCTACTCTGAGATGAAGAGGTTAGCAGAGGAGAGAAATTCAAGGCGTGCCGCATGAAATCAGTCGTAAGACTGACGACGAAAAAAAAAATTCATAGCGTAAGTGCAAAATGACAATTCGTGTAATAATATTACTTTGTGAACTGAAGAGCCAAAGAAACTGGTACACATGCCTAATATCGTGTAAGGCCCCCGTGAGCAGACAGAAGTGCCGCAACACGACGTGGCGTTGACTCGACTAATGTCTGAAGTAGTGCTGGAGGGGACTGACACGATGAATCCAGCAGGTCCGACCATCATTTCGTAAGTGTACGAGGGGTTGGAGAAATCTTCTGAACAACATGTTGCAAGGCATTCCAGATAGGTTGAATAATTTTCATATCGGGGGAGTCTGGTGGCCAGCGGAAGTGTTTTAAACTCAGAAGAGTGTCCCTGGAGCCACTCTACAGCTATTCTGGACGTGTGGGATGTCACACTGTCCTGCTGGAAGTGCCCAAGTCCTTCGGAATGCACAATGTATGCAGGTTATCAAACAGGATGCTTACGTACGTGTGTCCTGTCAGAGTAGTATATAGACATGTCAGGGGTCCCATATCGCTCCAACTGCACACGCCCCACACCACTTCCGAGCCTCCATCACTTGAACAGCCATCAAAGGTAGACGAGTGGGCCTTCGGTTCCGAAGGCTCATATCAATATTTCGTTGAATTGTTTGCACGCTGACACTTGTTGATGGCCCAGCATTGAAATCTGCAGCACTTAGCGGAAGGGTTACACTTCTTTCACGCTGAACGGTTCTCTTCAGTCTTCGTTCGTCCTGTTATTGCAGGATATTTTGCCGGCCGCAGCGATGTTTGAGATTTTATGTTTCACCGGATTCCGGATATTCACGGTACACTCGTGAAATGTTAGTACCGGAAAAATTGCCAAGTGATCGCACCTCGGAGATTCAGTTGGTTCAAATGGCTCTAAGCACTATGGAACTTCTGAGGCATCAGTCCCGTAGAACTTAGAATTGCTTAAACCTAACTAAGCTAAGGACATCACACACATCCATGCCCGAGGCAGGATTCGAAGCTGCAACCGTAGTGGTCGCGCGGTTCCAGACTGTAGCGCCTAGAACCGCTCGGCGGAGATTCTGTGTCCCGTCGCTCGTGCGCCGACTATAACACCTCGTTGTAACTCTCGTTGAAACTAACTTAAACCTTGATAACCTGCCATTGTAGCAGCAGTGACCATACTAACAACTTCGCCAGACTCTTCTTGTCATACATAGGCGTTGGCGATTGCACGCCCTGCTCTGCCTGTATTTGAATACGCTTGCCTATACCAGTTTCTTTGACGCTTCAGCGTGTTTAACAGTTAATTCCAGGTTTTGCTAATAGTGAACGTAAATTCAGCTGCAATACGAGTAAATGTATTGAGTGGTAGCAAAAAATACCCACTACTGAACAAGACACACAGAAGAAAATGTGGGGGTAAGACAGGAAATTTGGTAGTAGGGTAAAAGTCATTTATGTGGGAAATCCAATTTGTGAATTCCAACAAACGGTTCTATATGTGGTACAGTGACAGAGAAAAAAAATGGAGAAATCATACGATTTGTTTGCCGCAATGTACTCTACTAGTTCCCTATTCACCCTGTAAACTAACGATGAGCCAGTACTCCCAGATAGTAAACATTTTCTTTGCGTGTATGATCTAACCATTTCCATAAGAGACCAAATATTTAAGGCAGTTGAAGGAAAAATATATAGAAATCCCGGCCTGTATGTCAACAATTTACAGGCATAACGCATTCATACATATTTCAAAACCTGAAGTATCCCCTCCAACTACGATCAAATTTGATAGGATAAGAACGTAAAATGTACTTATAAATCCAAATATCTGGGCATTGTCTTAGACACGTACAAGTACACTGTGAGTATTTAGACAAAAAGGCATCAGAGAGAATCCACATCCAAAGAAAACTGCTGTGCATGAAATGGGGGGGGGGGGGACGACGAGAGGGGGGAAGATCATATTGTCCTTAAAACAACAGCCAACGGCATATATTACCCACTATGTAAATATTGTTTTTAGTAGCAGCTCACCCAAAGCAAGTAGATGAAATCCGTAATGTAACGTACACCACAATATGAATCTGCATGAGGGAGCACACATGTAGGCAGTCCGTACTAAGCAAGTGGGACTTCAACAGTGCGACGAGAAGTTCACAAATAGAAGAATTTCAAGCGGCTTTTGACAGACGACATATTCAGTTTATCACAACGACTAAAGTGGAGGAGAAATCTCTCATCACTGCCTCGCATAGAACCCCTCACCTGATGTTCACTTCAAGGGGGTGAGACTCCGGGATTCATCTTTCATGACGTAATTGGAGAATGCTCTGTGGTTCATGAGCAATCTGGTGACGGGGACGAGCATCTTATGTAAACGGAAATTACGGTTAAAACAAGAAGAACATACGATGGTATGTTCGAGTTTCCTTGCATCGCCCTGAAAAATATGTTATTAAAGATTTTACTAAATACATCGACAAATGGAAAGAAAAAATTGCTGTTCTCTATTTCAACTTATTATTCAGAATAGAGTAATACTCATCAGTAGTCCAGATGTGTTATTTATGTAACGACATGTTTCGGGGTGATACGAGAACATTATCATGTTCATAAAAAGTATATCCCATAATGCACAGTCAAAAATAATAAGCAAACTACTGAAAAACATGCAGAGTCACACACACACAAATATACACACACTATACTTAACAAATATGCTCATACCTAACACACTTCAAGATTATTAGTTTGACGTCATATAAGCTACAAAACATTGCTAGTAAATTTCTTTAATGTCATTACTGATCAAGTGCTCTTACTGATAACCGAGGCCACACACTAGTTAGCTGGAAGCTAAGCGGATTTCAGACCTGAGAAGGAGGCTCTTGCTTACATCGAGAACGTAGAAAACGAAAGGTGTTCTTTCCTAATTATCTGTCATGGTTAACAGTTGATTTTCTTCCTCATCCCGGAGATCCCTCTGCGATTCATTTAATTTAAAAAAAACACAAAGAAATATATTTCAGAAAGACGTTCCTGAAGGCACTAATAATTCATTGACGGTACTATTCCTGAGAACTCTTTTTTCTGGACGTAATTCGGTAAATTCGATTTCGTGTCTGATACACTGTACAGAACGTGATTACAGGAGCCTCGATCGCTCAAAGCTAGAGCCAGAGATTGGGCCTTACATATTATTGCTTTGGAGAGCAGTCAAAGTCGAATTCCTTTACTGTGCATTTCTAATTAGTGGTGTAGGTTGGTATAAATAGTCTGGAGGAAAGCGGTACCCTTATATGGAGCGCTTTACTTGATCTGAAACTCTATACTGAAACTGAAATCAAACGTTTTTTCCATGTACATCGCCCCACCGAATTCTGTCGTGTTTCGCGTCCCGGCCCTCGTGCAGTAAAACGGCGCGCCATCAGCGCTTTATATCATACGCAACAGGCACTGAGCTAATTTGGCAAACGCGTTTAAAAGGCAAAGCGAGTTCTTTTTATAGCTCCCGCTGCGTTTGCTGTATAAAAGCGCAGCGGCAGGAACGCTTTCATCAGCTTTAGAAATATAGCAACTCCGTCAACCAGCACCGGGCTAACGCAGATGGCACGGCTCAACAGTAAGTAGCAAGAAATTTTCGCTGAATCACTGCTTCAGACCTCCAGTTTTGAAACCTGGAAAATAAATGTGTACCTCTCTAAAAGCGTGTGTGCACCGCTAAGTGCCGGAATCGGTTCGTGGAGAGCTGGGATTGTACCCGATAGGTTACTATATTTCACTTCATGATGTTAAGATTTCTTTGGCATAAGAACATTAAAACTCACTATGACGGACGGTGTAACTAACAAATGTCGATGAATAGTTATTAAAAATAAATCGTAGGATATTGTTGCCTGGATTTCACCTAAATTCGTATATTTTTGTCAAAGAATAGTCGTCAACATTTATCAGGCTGTACACTATGAAAAGAGAACCGATTATGCACCTGAAAAGGGGAAGCCCTGAAGACTTAAGTTTGACGTCAGTCTTCTGCAAATAATGCTTGAGAAATACTTCCAGTCAATTTATACATTTAACTTCTCACCCTTGATATATGTCCAGTTACAAATCCCTTTTATGACTCAAGAGACCAAACAGTGGTGGGCAACATTTATATTTCTTCGAGTTGCTAGATATTTTACAGATGTAAAGTGAAAAGCATGTTTAAACTTCGACTCATCGGTTCATAAGCCTCTACTTAACTCGTCTGTGTCTGCGATGAGGGAAGTGAAGCGATTATGTGGCACACATTAGTCGCAGGTTATAGTCTGTACTCTGTGCGAAAAAAAATATCCATTTACCAACTGATTAGACCAAGCGATGGAAAGGGCTTTGTGTAAAGGAGAAAAGAAGATTAAGGGATCTATATGTAAGTATTTATTTGTAATATTTACAGTATTGTGAGTAAAATAAGCTGCTAATCACTGCAAAGATAACCTTTAGTTTCAGACAGGCACGAAAAACGAAAGCAACAAGCTAGAGTGAGGCATAGAAGGGGCAGGAATAATATGATATGGGTGGGGAGAGAGAAGAACCCTGTGCGGCTGGTCCCGGCGGAGGTTCGAGTCCTCCCTTGGGCTTGGGTGTGTGTGTTTGTCCTTAGGATAATTTAGGTTAAGTAGTGTGTAAGCTTAGGGACTTATGAGCAGTTAAGTCCCATAAGATTTCACACACATTTGAACATTTGTTTTAGAGAAGCACCCTGCCTTGTGGGGCATGCGGGGAGAAAAATGTGGCAGGACTAGGCTACTAGGCGCAGCACTGGATGACTTTGGGAAAGGGGAGAGGGAATGGGGAGTGGAAAAGGAGAGGAGCAGAGAAGCGGAGAAGGCCAATGAGTGTGTTGGTAGAGAGTGGCGGACAGCGAGTGTGAGATGATGTAAAATAGGAGGAGATGATAGGGCTAAGGAGGTGGAAGGTGTTGGGTGGAGGTTTGGGGCAGCAGATGATCGTAGGTTGGTGTCAGGATACGTTTGGGAGTAGAGATTGTATTGTTAGGATAACTCCCGTCTGTGTAGTTCAGAAAAGCTGATAGTTGTGTTCAGCTGCATGTTGTGCCACAGGGTGGTCCACTTTACTCTTGGCTACAGTTTGCTGGAAGCCAGTCATCCTGGTGGATGGCTGTTTCATAATCCTACCAAAATACAAATCTGTGCAATGATCACAACACAGCTGGTATATGACGTGACTGCTTTTACCAGTAGCCCAGCCTCTATTGGGGCAGGATAAGCTTGTTACAGGACTGGAATAGGAAGGGGTGGGTTGGAAGATTGGACAGGCACTGCACCTGGATCTTCCACAGGGATATTATACCTGTGGCATGGGGTTTGGATTGGGAATGGCATACAGAAGGACCAGGATGTTATTAAGTTTGGGACGGGGGTTAAGGAACACCACAATACGAAGGAGTGGAAGGACCATGGGTAGTGTGTCCCTCATTTTAAGGTATGATGATAGATTATCGAATCCCTGAAGGAGAATGATGTTCATTTGTTCCCAATCAAGGTGGTATTGTTGGGTGACAAGGGTGATTCTCCCTTTTAGCTGGTTCTTGGCTCTGGTGGAAACACTGTGGGTGGTTTGGTACAAGGCACAGAAAATTTGTTTGCAGACTAGGTCAGGGGGATAGTGCCTGTCTGTGAAGGCCTTTATGAAACTTCATACTGGGTAAGGGAATTCTTGTCACTGAAGATAAACCATTTTCTGGTGCACAGGCTGTATGGGATGGATGTTTTGGTGTAAAAGGGATGACAGCTGTCAAAATCCAGGTTGGTGGTTGGTGGGTTCAGTGTGAACAGAGGGGAAGAGGTCAGCATCCAGGAAGGTGACACACTGGGCTGAGGAGGACCAATTGATGCAGATGGGAGAAAATATGTCGATTTTGTTAGGGTATTGCGATAAGGTGTCTTTAACGTGAATCCAGATTATGAATATATTTCTGTCAACCTGAAGTAGACCAGGGGTTTGGGTTTTGGGAGGATAGGAAGGATTCCTCTATATGCTCCTTGATCAGATTGACATGTGCCACAGTTTGTTTGTTTACCTCCCCTTCAAAAGAGAAGTAGTTGTGTGTTAGGGTAAATTCAATAAGGTGTGTGAGGAGTGAGATAGTGGATTTGGAGTCTGAAGTACATTAGGAGCGATAGCAAGGCTGTGGGTGTGAGGGATGTTGGTGTAGCATGTAGAAATCGAGTGTGCAGGCTGTCATATGGGTGGGGAGGGAAATGGATTCAGGGGAGAGGTTCTGGGAAGGATTTAAGGCTATAAGCAAGAATTGCAGGTTATGTTGGACTTCTCAGTTGGAGTCACTATTTCAGAGTTTACAGGTGGAGACGTCAGACAATTGGCATAGGCCTTCTGCCAGGTAGTCACTGTGATTCATAACGACATAAAGGGACTTTTGTCTGCAAGTAGTATAATTAGATCAGGATCTGTTTTGAAGCTGTATGTGGCTATCCCTCATTCTGCTGAAAGATTGGTGTTCTTAAGAAGAGACCTGAGGAATGATGGTGAGGGCAAGTTGGAGAAAAGGAATCCCTAGATGTTGACCAGGGGGGTGTTTAGGTGTTTAGGTGGGAGGGGTGGGATCACGGTTGGATGGTCGTATGTGAGTATTATATGGAGGTATTGGTGGCAAAGAAGTATTTATATCGCAGGGATTGGGAGAAGGTGAGTAAATCACTGACACTACGGTTAAATTTGGGTGTTGAGCTTAAGGTGAGGCCTTTGGATAGGAGTGAAACTTCTGTGGGGATGATGATTCTGGTGGAAAAGTTAACAACACAGTTCCGGGATTTTTTTTGGCCCTGGATTGTGGGAGGGAGCTTTGGGAAATGTGGCAAGTTGGAAAAGGTTGACTAGCCAGGGTCTTTGGGGCTGTGAGGGGTTGATGTGGTACACTATTGGTATGATAGGGGTTGGATAGTGGTGGACCAAGGTGGCAGTAGGGTGTCAACAGTTTGGATAACTTTTAGATATAGTGTCTGGAACGCTCTTCCTGGTGCTGGAGAGAAAGCAATTCAATTTCGGAGATGCGTTGTAAGTAGTTGGGATTGCATAGTAGCAGTAGCCTGTGGAGATACTAAAAGATGTTTCTGGCATACCTGTGCCACGGAGATGTGGTTTTGCAGTACCATGTTTGTGAGGGACAAGAACTGGCGAAATCTGAAAACGTGAAAACATTACGAAAAGGGTGGCCTCTGGGCAGGATTCCATAGTTCAGACAACTTTTATGAACAGGTTGTAAGATCGGATTTTAGCCAGGAACTGGTGTAGAGAAATGTAGTAGAGGTCCAATGTGGCAGGCAGGGAGTTGGGGAAACGGGAAAAGACGTAGTAACTGGGAAAACCAAGGCTGTAGGTGGTTGTGTGGAGAGCCAGAAAATGACGTATAAAAATACTCCAAAATACGCAGATATACGTAACAATACCCACAAATACGTAAAAATAGGCAAAATACTTGGGAAAACTTAGAAATATACCCAAAAAAATACATAAAAGCTTGGGGAAAATCTCGGAATGCCTGAGGTATGCAAATAATTATGTAACTGTGAGTTATAGAAATTGTAATTTGTAAAGTAATGAAAATCAATAACAGCTAACGCCTACCCAGCCAGAAGTATATAAAAATATAAACCATAACGAACAACCTCATCCACTGGTGCAGGATATTTACTCAGAGGGAATATAGATTAAGCTTAATAACGAACAGTACCAAACTTCGCTAGTTATACATTCATCAGTAACTTTATAGTCATTCAGATTCCCCATAAAGTTAACTAACTGACACTACAGAGCAACATTTAGAAAAGCAAATATTTCTTTCTCATTTAGTGAGAGTAGCAACTCCCAAACTTTGTAGTCCAACAAACACACTTAGTCCTTCCCATGAATGACAACAAGTCAGAAAAATTCTAGTAACAGGCATGACTAGTGATGAAAGACTAAATCAGATTGCGCTTAGCGTTGTCAAGTAAGGAATGGACTGTCGCCCATAAACGAAGAACAAATAACGAGATATAAATCGACTGACAGGAAAGTTGTGAAACGTACATTAGCCACCCATAATTCTTAATAGACAACTTGCTAATGAATATTTGTCAGGAATTTAGCGTATGGTATCAAGCCACACAATTACAAGCAATTCGTAGCTCACACTCAGCGTTCAGTGTGCTAAAAATGTAACGCACACAAATACAGCTTCTTAAACTAAAGTAAAACAGTTACACGAAAATGATAACAAGCAAACATCTATGAATACCACGCGCCCAGGCTGACCCCTTGTCTGAAGTTTAATCGCACGAGGCAAGGAATCCATCAAATACAGTTAGCCTTACGTGTTTATTCAGTTTCATGTGCTACGTGTAATGCAGACATCTCACAAAACTCCGAAATTCCTATTCCACACCTCCTCCTCATTACAATACACAGTCTCTCAGGTACTCCGGCCACTTGTCAGCTAATTCTGACCAAACGCACGGTGAAGTTTCCACCACAGCACCACTGCTGTGTACCCTGATGAACACATCCTCTCCACTGAGTGGTCAAAACTAAAGACAAGGAGACGTCTTCCTATCCACGTCGAGTTCCGCCACTGGCCACCGCAACGCCCTCGTTCAGACACGGACGGAGCCGACACGTGTAGCAGAGCAGAGGCTCGATGCAGGAAATTTGAGCGGTGGCGCGGAGGGTGTCACTGATAACGGCACAGTATGATTTCATATTGTAAAACTGGATAATTATGAGATGAGACTCTCATATACAAACTGTCATATCTACAGTGCCTAGTGTTATCGAAGGAATTGCGACGACCGATGCCAGAATCCAGTGAGGGCAGTTATAATGTATCTAACCATAACGAAAGATGTTCGTAATTTTTTCCTTTTATTTGGAAGGTAAACTTTATTATCTTATAACAGCTTACAGTAACTAGTACAGATTAATAAGAACCAAAGACATAATATTTGTGAAATAGCAAATGAAAATACACTACATTCAAATTTTTAATTAGCTTCTCCTGTTGATGATGAGATGTTTAGAGAGCTGGTTGTCCCAAGCAGACATATTGTAAAATGAAATGCCCATGTTGTTAAAGGAAAAACTCCTATACATATTTCTCCGTAATACTATGAGGGAAGAGTTATTAATGTATAAGAGTCGTAGTATGGTGGAACATAAAATCACGACCGATCGCTGAATCTTGGCTACACAGAAACAATAAAAGATATGTTGAGTGGAGCACAATTGACTGACAGGAACTGAAAACTATGAAATTAAGAGGTGAAAGGCGATCTTCACTATTTTCAAGCACATCAGCACCAACGTTTATTCGGAAAGGACAATATACATGATCGCCGATACTGTGTGTACAAAATGTGACTGTAACACTTTTATCCAATGTTTCTGTCAGTTTCCTCGAGGGACACTTTAAAACAATATAATCAAAAGAAATTGTTCAAGTGGCTCTGAGCACTATGGGACTCAACTGCTGAGGTCATAAGTCCCCTAGAACTTAGAACTACTTAAACCTAATTAACCTAAGGACAACACACACATCCATGCCCGAGGCAGGATTCGAACCTGCGACCGTAGCGGTCGCTCGGTGCCAGACTGTAGCGCCAGAACCGCTCGGCCACCAGCGGTCGGCCAATATAATCACATTTTATTCAATAGACAATCTGAAGATGGTTTCTACCGGAAACTCAATAAATGAAGTCAAAGATCTGTCAGATGGTGGCTCCTTATATTTAATTACTAATGCAGAAATTGTGTAACACTCCTATTCATTAATAATATGGTCGCATTCTTATTGCGTGAATTAATGCCACAATAATAAGTAATCGTTCTGTAAGTGTTTTATCTGTAGTTTGACTATGTAATTTGTAAGAAGAGGATAATGCTTTGGTGTGATAGGAGAAATTTTAAGTGTGCAAATTTTGTTGAGACGGAAATGACACATGAAAGCGAGTCAGTTAGACCGTTCACGTGTAGCAAAGATTGTTTCGAGACGCTGCAGACGTTTCGCAATCAAGCTCTTACACATCCTCGTACATACAGTCCCGAACTCTTCCCATGCGTTTTCCATTTTTGATGCCTCGAGGAAAGGCATTCGTGACACTCATTTTCCTTCGGACGAAGAGGTGTACACCTGGGTAGAATCACGGTTCCGTAAAACCGCAAACATTTTTCACTGGCTGTCTTGAAATAAACAGTTAACTTACTTTTCTTCCCTATGTCGTTATTATAAACTGCCCCTTATAATATTCACTATCCTATCGCAATTCATCAATACGTTATAACGGCTTTCTCTCTCTCTCTCACTCCCTCTCTCTCTCTCTCTCTCTCTCTCTGTAATATTCTGGTGTTGGGGAGCTCAGGATAGCCACTGAGCAGGGAGGACAACATCGATGACGAATGCATGTACGTTGCTGCTTACAAGTATACCAAGGGAACCACTTAACAGACACAAGTGCGTACAAGAAAGAGAACCACGCGTCATCTGGCAACCCAACAGGGGCCAACTAACAGTTCAAACAACAGTCGTGCAGCCGGCCTTAAATATGAGAACCACTTACCACTATACTTGCTCAAGTGTCCACACAATACACAAACCTGACTTAGATTTAAACAACTCTAGCCGATGTTATGTCGCTTTTGAAGTGACTAACCACACTACTGGACAGCTGAGCAAAATACTCTAAACACTTCTGGTTCTTAAGTGAATTCTGAGTAGTGTGCATCTCGACTCTGCTGTCCGTGTCGGCGCCATGGCAAACGCAACATCTACATAAGTGACTTCACGCCTTAGCAATTCACTGAGTTAAACCTCTCACCCAAACAGCTAGAGGAGCCGCATATTGCTGGCTAGCTCTATTCCACAGTACGTCACAACAGGGAACCACATGTATACCCGCTGCAAGCCTCAGGTCGCGAAAACAGCCGCCAGTAGCATAGCTTTGAGGAAGAGCGCCGCGCCCTGTAGGTAGCGGGATTTTAAAATCTTCCGAAGGCAGGACCACTAGACTCAATGCCAAATCATTGAGTTAAAACAGAAGAATAACTTATCAATCCAAACAGTTGCATGAATATTGTTCTTATTTTACATTTGTACCTGTTTTACATCAGTGAGAATGTGGTTGTATGTTGTTGATAATTCTTCCGGGTTATATGGCCGTGGTCCATGGAATTCTTCTATTCCTAACGTTTCGTCCAGTACTACGTTGGACATCTCCAGAGGTATGGCTGGTCCTGCTGAGCCATACCTCTTAAGATGTCCAACGTAGTATTGGACGAAACGTTTGGAATAGAAGAATTCCATGGACCACGGCCATATAACCCGAAAGAATTATCAACAACAGTACCATCCGGTCGTGAAAGCCTTCATTGTATGAATGTGGTTATATGTTTGGAACTAGTGACCTGTCATAGGCAAAAGCAGACATGAGAGTAACTGTGTATAGGTTTGACGAAAGTATTTGTTTAGCACTAAATTATTTTGGTCAAACTGCAGCAGCTTTAGTGGTAGGATTCTGTGTATTTGTTACCTACATCGACAGCACGTAGTCATTCAAGCGTACATAAGCGGTTTTCGAGTGTACGAAATCAGTACCCGGAGTTATTCTGGTGATCAACCGACTTCTCAGTCCGTATATTATTATCTATTAAGCCTAATGGGCTGAGGCGTCAACAGAAATTTGGATTGAGGAGCGATTCGTACTAGGATTGTCCCTGCACTTATCCAAACCGCAATGGTATGATGGAATAGAGGTTAGCAGGATCTCATTATACCTGCCAAAGAGATAAAAACACATTTTGATGTTAATAATTAGTTACAGTTAACAGCCGGCTGCTGTGGTCGCAAGCGGTTCTAGGCGCTGCAGCCTGGAACCGAGCGATCGCTACGGTCGCAGATTCGAATCCTGCCTCGGGCATGGATGTGTGTGATGTCCTTATTTTAGTTAGGTTCAAGTAGTTCTAAGTTCTACGGGACTGCTGACCTCAGATGTTAAGTCCCATAGTGCTCAGGGCCATTTGAACCTTTTTTTTTTTTTTTCTTTTGCTGTGGTCGAGTGGTTCTAGGCGCTTCAGTCCGGCCGGCGCAGCTGCTGAGGTCGCAGGTTCGAATCCTGCCTCGGGCATGGATATGTGTGATATCCTTAGGTTAGTTAGGTTTCAGTAGTTCCACGTCTAGGGAACTGATGACCTCAGATGTTAAGTCCCACAGTGCTTAGAGCCATTTGAACCATTTTGCAGTTAACAATAAGTAAAAGAAGAGAAATGATTTGTTATTTACTGACTCAATAAAAGCAGTGGGATTCATCACACACAGCTATGTACTACGTCAGCAACATCTCTGAAGTCTAGAAACTGAGTTGCATTTTTCTTGCAAAGTACCTCTCATGAACGTAAGGAATATGAGACCTAGACACCGAGTAGCAACATGTCTTCCGAGAGCCATCTCGGACATTCCCAATGAATACTGGGTCACTGGCCACTCCATGATGAAATGACGATATGGATACCATGTGAGGGAATATTCTCCCTTTTGTAGGACTACATCATCACAAAATGTGCCACCGTAAGGACTCTCTCATCACAAAGAAATTTTATTCCTAAACCTTCTCAGTTTTTGAGCATAAGGGGAGACGTGTTGGTCTGTATGTCCATCAAACATACACGAGGAACCGTGCCTCTTTCAAGTATATCAGACGAACAAATGTAGTGCCCTGCCTTCGATTTGAAATGTGCACCGGGACTCTTTAGAGTTATCTACAGTCTTCCACTGCTCACTGTAGTACTGGATAACTGGATCATTGTAATGATTAACCGAGCGCGTGACAGCCAAGTGTGTTGAGCAGCTATCGTTGTTTCCTCCACCCGTTGCAGAACATTCTGGACTGCGAACATGTATTAAAAACTACCAACATATTACTGGGCAACATCGACAAACATTTAACTACTACTTGAATTTTTCTTTCCCTATTACTCGCTGTCTGTCTCTTGATGGTTGCTAGCGATCATCATACATCGAATAAGTGATTTCTCGACATTATCCAGCCAAGTTCTGTTGTTACAAATTTGTCCTAGATACCACAACATTCTCTGACCCCCACCTCTACCACCAGAATTGCGCAAACTAAAACATAAATATTATGAAGCCATGGGTTTACTTCACATAGCTTTATGTAGAAATTGTATTTACAGCTGAATTTTCGTCTGAATTAGGGTTTGATTTACCAAAATATTTAGTTTTTGCTGATATTTCCTATTGTGCAGGGAGCACACATTTTTCGTTGGGTCTCCTAAGAAGTTTATATGGTACTATGAAACCTCTTATTAAAGGAAGTCAACAAGAACGTACAAGTACATTCAGTATCAATAGCAGTAATGACTTGGTATATGCGAATTTAAAGTAGCTAGTACAACGTCGGGAAAAGGCAAGGTGACTGAAATGATGTAGTCACTGTAAATTAAGGCAGACGCATAATTAACAACGAAACTGGTAACAGAAGCAATAACGTTCCAGTGAATTACGGCCAGCGAACCAGTCATTTGTGAGATGATTAGCGTATTTTATACTGAAATAATTGGCAGTTCGCACATTACTTTTTAAAATACTTTATATCGCAAACGACTCATTTGTTGAACCAAGTTCACTGGTATACTTTTTCTTCTGTTATCGTATCCACACCCTGTGACACGTTTCGATTTTTATTGCAATCGATATATTTTATTTTACTTGACTTTTTATTTCTTTTTTGAGTCATCAGTCTTCCGACTATTTTGATTCTCAGTTGTTTGCTGGATGTCTTCCTCTACAGTTTTTACAACTTACAGCTCCCTCAGTTACCACTGAAGTTATTCCCTTATGTCGTAAAATATGTCCTATCATCCTGTCCCTTCTCGTTGTCTGTGTTTACAAATGTTTCTTTCTTTGCCGATTCTCGGAGAATATTTACATTATCAGTCTACTTAATTTTCAACATTCTTCTGTATCATCACGACTCGACGCACTGATTGTCTTCTTTTCCGGCTTTTCCACAGTCTATCTTTCACTGTCATGCAGTGATGTGCGACAAACATACATTCTCAGAAATTTCTTCGTTGAATTAAGGTCTATGTGTACTAGTAGACTCTTCTTGGCCAATAATGCAGTTTTTGCCAGTACTGGTCTGCTTTTCATGTCCTCCTTGCTTCGTCCATCGTGGGCTATTTTGTTGTCCCCATAGCAGACTTCTTTAAATTCGTCCAGTTAGTGGTCCTCAGTTCTGTTGTTTAGTTTCCTGCCTACTATCATGCCATTTCTGCTACTTGCCATTACATTCGTCTTTCTTCAACTTAATTCTGTATTGGTTGGAGTGTTTATTCCATTCAACAGGCCCTGTAATTCTGCTTTACTTTCCCTAAGGATATGTCATTAGCAAATCTTATAACTCATATCCTCTCACTCTGAATTTTACTCCCACTCTTGAACCGTTATTTTATTTATCTCATTGCTTCTTCGCTGTATAGATCGAAGAGTATTGACCAAGGACTACACATCTGACTTACATCTTTTTAATTCGAGCTCTTCTTTCTCTGTCTTCCAATCTTATTGTTCCCTCTTCGTTCTTGTTCACGTTGTATACTGCCCATCTTTCCATGTAAAGTATTCCTGTCCTTACAGGATCGTTTTGTTGTCCGTCTGCCTACCTTTCTGTCCACATGTTAAAAACCCTTTTTCTCATGAACGGGTAAACGTATCAAGTTGAAATGCTCGTATTATTCTGAGGTTTGTAGTCCTTTGGCAGTTTAAAAAATTTAAGTTTTTAAGTTAATGCAATCAATCAAGCGATACGGCCATTTATGTTACATATTTTAATACTCGCAAACTGACTCGTCAAGACGTGTACGGTACTTCCCAATAGCCAACAACCGTTTAATTTGACAAAAAGGAAAGTATAACAGTACAACCAAAGAAAAAATCCAAAAACTCTAAATTTGCAATGACACCGCACGAAAATTTTTTTTTCACGTTTCTTATCTCTATGTCCTTTTGCTCGTCTGTTAAGACTTATTGTTTCTAGGAACAGGTATACGCATGAAGTTGAAATTTGTATCACATACTAAGTTCTATTGTCCCTTGGCGGAATAACAAACGTTAGCTTCTGTGTCAACGCAGTCAAAAGTTTTGGTCATTCATGTCACCCTTTCAGTATTGTCATATACTACCTCTATCTTCATCTACAGCTTGTGACGTTGGCATATATATCTGTACTACCGTTGTCGACGTTAGTTTGCTGTCGAATCTGATGAGAACAACTCTATCACTGGACAGTTCATAGTAAATCACACTGTGTCCTACCTTCCTCAAGTGATTCTTGTGATTCTTGAACGACAAAATACATATATTACCGTTGTCGGCTTTAATTGTTGTCGAATATGGTGAGCAGTAACGCACTGTTTGCTCTACCTTTCTCATCATAACGAAACCAACTACTTTCATACCATTTTCTGCTTTATTTCATATTACCCTATAGTTGTCTGACCAGATATCGTAGCCTTCTTTCCACTTCGCTTCACGGACACCCACTAGTATAGATAAAGCCTTAGTATTTCCCCTTTCGAGTTTCCTGGTTTTCCTATGAATTTCAAACATTTGACATTCCACCTCCCGATTCGTAGAATGCTAAGCTTTCTTTGGTTATTCAGTGTTTTTCTCATGGCTACGTTAACGTTAACACATGCCCGACAGCCCGACATTATTGCAGAAATGCGTTGGAATATGGTCAGGATTAGCGGTAGGAAAGTAAAACAGAGTAGCACTAAATGAGCTATATTCTCACCAATTTTAATTCAAACGAATATCTACCAGACGCTGGAGATCCCGTTGTTGTCGTGATTGTCTCTAATCGGTCTACGTTGTCTGGTGTGAGGTTACATCAACAAAATATTTTCAAATGTGCTTTTTTAAAAAATGTAAGCAAATTTTACTATGGGGAAATTCCTTAGCAACCCAGAAAAGTAAAACAAAATAGATTAATTTAACTTTAGCACCTATGTGTGGTACGTAAAATTTGATTAAATAAATATAAATGTCGTTTGACTAGGGCTTCCCGTCGAGTAGACCGTTCGCCGGGTGCAAGTCTTTCGATTTGATGCCACTTAGGAGACTTGCGCGTCGATGGGGATGAAATGATGATGATTAGAACAATACAACACCCAGACCCTGAGCGGATAAAATCTCCGACACAGCCGGGAATCGAACCTGGGCCCTTAGGATTAATATTCTGTCGCTCTGACAACATTTTTTTCAGACACCTTAACCACTTTTTTTAATTAAGAGTCCATCGGTCTGCCAACACTTTTTACTTTTTTATTTTATGTACTTTTTATATTTTTGAAGCCAAATCCTCATTTTTCTTACTTTTTTTGAGAGTGCTGGCCACTTTTTTTTCTGGTCGGCTTCCAATTTTTTCTGTAAGCCAGACGCCTTAACCACCTTTGCTAACATAAAAGAAATAAATATTTAGTCTTAGCCGGCCGCGGTGGTCTAGCGGTTCTAGGCGCTCAGTCCGAAACCGCGGGACTGCTACGGTCGCAGGTGAGAATCCTGCCTCGGGCATGGATGTGTGTAATGTCCTTAGGTTAGTTAGGTTTAAGTAGTTCTAAGTTCTAGGGGACTGATGACCACAGATGTTAAGTCCCATAGTGCTCAGAGCCATTTGAACCATATTTAGTCTTAATATTAACGAAAGGAAATTAATCTTCTTCTTGATAATGGGAAGACAAGTATATTAAACTGAACGTGAAGTCTCCCATCTTCATAAGGAAAACATAGAATATTGTATCCCCTTGAAGTTAAAACTTTTTTTAGAACATAAAACTTCTCTGCTTATGGCATAAGGTGATTAAAAAAGATACATAAAATTTGATGTCTAATTCCTTCATGAGGATTTAGTCCTGTGCGTCCTGTCACGGATTTGATTTCTTTTCTGTAGTGTCTCGTGGAAGGGTCAAAGACATTCTGGTGCCAGTTATCTGTAATCGTGCAAAGCTGACAGCTCTGAATTCCGTACCAATCTTAATCTATTATTGTTCTCTGTATCATTTTATTCCATGATTCTATTTAGGAAGCATGCGTAATTTTTATTTTTTTCGTAGTCTTTTGTTCGCATGAGATGATGGTACCGAGTCGTTAGATACACCCATAATATTCTTCGCTTTTATTTTCTGCCTTCAAGACATAGTGCAACGTGTGCCCTTTTAGCCAGTTAACAGCATTGCTTTTCGTATTAGGATATGGCACTGCGTCTGGAGTCAGAAAATATGCGGCGGTGAAGACGGTTGCAGATGTTCTGTTAACGGTCACTAATTTCTGCTTAACTATATGCCAAATATCTCTTTCTCTTTAACACACGAATCGGTGTTCTTCAATGTCAAGAAGGTTGTATGACGCACACAAGGGCGAATTTGTGAGATGTATAGCATGCAATTTGGAATTAGTTGATATTTTCCTGTTGACTGCATTACACCAAGTTGCTTTAAGCTTAGAGGGTAAGTTCCCATCGTGGATATTTTTCCAAAATGCAGACCAGTCGTTGTTAGGGTATTTTCTTTCAATAATATTTCCCTCCACAGCTTCCATCAAATATGTATAGATGTCCTTTACTTTCGTCAACTGCTGTTCTGAGAGCCTCGATAAGGTATAACTGTACTCAACGAGAAAAGGTTTTAGGTGACGAAAACAAGCTGGTATATGCTGAACATCTATTAGCGGCTGCATGCTTGCAGGAACAATTTCACTCAGCATGTGGGCTGTTAAGCTGCCCGGCAACTGTTTCCATTGCTTGTACATTCGACACACGTCTAACGCTCGTGACCTGTAACTGACACCAATGAGGTTTAAACCTCCTTTCCTTGTTGGGAGTGTTAGAGTATCGAACTTCACTTTGAAAATGTTGCCTTGTGTTACAAAACTTCCTATCGTGGACAAAATTCTTCTGGCTGTTTCTAATGGCATCAGAAAAGCTTGTACAACATAGTTAAATTTGGATGTTATATACACATTTACTAGAATGGTTGTCTGTATCTCGTCCAGATGCCTCTTACTGTTTCCTTGTACAGATGCTCGTATGCTTGCAAGTAGTTTTTGTTTTATAATTGACGGCAATGTTGTGTTGGATGTTGCCCTAAATTCAATATCTAAACAGTTCAATGTGAATACTTCTGTCAACTGTCCAAGATTTTGCATGCGTATTCCTCTGCCTACGTTCATGATGCCTGACTTCCTTTTATTTAGTTTGGCGCCAGAAGCAACTTCATATGTGTGTACAATCTGAAGGGCTTTCGCCACTTCATTTATAACCAGGTCGCCCACGTCATCTGCGTAGGCGCTGCACGCTATTTTCTTGCCGTTTATACGCAATCCCTGCAGGTGATGCGTGAGTGTCGCAAGGAGAGGTTCTATTGCTATTGCGAAAAGGGCCATTGACATTGGGCAACCTTGTCGTACGGATCCAGTCAACTTAATCTCTTTACTTAGTTTTCCTTTTATCATTATTCATGCTATACTGTTTTTTTTTTAATTTGTTAAATACTCCTTACCAATCGTGGTAGGAATCCCATTATTTCCATGATACCGAGGAGATAATTATGATCTACTCTGTCAAACGCCTTCTCGACCACTCAGCTACCGGGAGCGGACGTAAAACGTCGTTTAGTTCAAAAATGGTTCAAATGGCTCTGAGCACTATGGGACTTAACATCTGTGGTCATCAGTCCCCTAGGACTTAGAACTACTTAAACCTAACTAACCTAAGGACATCACACACATCCATGCACGAGGCAGGATTCGAACCTGCGACCGTAGCAGTCGCGCGTCGTTTAGTAATGAGGACTAACCGGTACTTCGAAAGTGATCTTAAAACATTCAAAACCCACTACCGTAAAAAAAGTAGTACATCGTTTCAGAGGTTTCCAGTTCCTTCCAGATTTATTGTAGCAACAGCGCGTATGGAGTTCATGAGATGATTACATTTGCAGGTCAGTAGAACAAGAATTTCAGAGGTACCAGGTATTGGCCCATGCAGAAACACCCATGTCAGTACCTAGTGTAGTCTCCATAGGCGGCAATGGATTCGCTGACTCTGGAATCCAGTTGATCGTACATATGGTGAATATTGTCCAGGGATACGTCACACCACGCCTGCTTGACTTGTTTCTGCAAAACTGCTTTGCAAGAACAACTTGAGTGACAGTTCTCCGAAAGGACTATCCTCCCACTCGGAAGACCACAATTTGACCCCTTTCAAACTCCCATAGCTGGCTGTAGGTAACACGAGTGCCACCCGGGGTGGCCGAGCGGTTCTAGGCGCTACAGTCTGGAACCGCGCGACTGCTATGGTCGCAGGTTCGAATCCTGCCTCGGGCATGGATGTGTGTGATGTCCTTAGCTTAGGTTTACGTAGTTCTAAGTTCTAGGGGACTGATGACCTCAGAATTTAAGTCCCATAGTGCTCAGAGCCATTTGAACCATTTGAAACACGAGTGCGCCTCTATGGCATTATTGTCTACTTGCTTCACAACTTTGAACCACACCAAGCCTTCTGGCTGTGAATATCCACTATTAAATGGCAGCCATGGTTGGTGTTCCGGTAGCTACGCCACACCGAGCAAGGCAGCGCGGCGTTAGCACGCTGGACTCACATTCTGGGGGAAGGCGATTCAAACCCAAGTCCGGCAATCCAGAATTTGATTTTCGGTGATTTCCCTAAATCGCCCCAGGCAAATGCAAGGATGATTCCTTTCAATTGGCACGGGTGACTTCCATCCCCATTCTTGAATTCTTGGTACTATCCGAGCTTGTGCTCCGTCTCTAATGACTTCGATGTCGATGCGACCTTAAACCGAATTTTTTTCCCTTCCCTTGCCACTACGCTATCTGTTGACAGACGTCGTTGAAACCACTATCAGTACATTTATTATCCACCGATTGGCATATGCCGTCATCGGATAGAAATCGATGTCGTCTTTCGTGGTGTATTGATTATTTTCCAGCAGTATGCATACAATTGTATGTTAATTATCTGTTATCTCAAGTGTCAATAAGTACCAGTCACTCACTACCGATATCATTTTCCATAGCTTTTGAGGCAGTGATGCACACTAGATTATTATCCTCCTAAATAATATCCTCAGTAAATGACAGTTTCGGGTCAGAGGAGTTGATCAACTGCGATCTTCATTTACACTTTCAATCATCAGATTTTACAGGTGTCAAATAACAACATAGCAGCGGATACTATTTTCAGTGATCTATCTAATTCATTTCACTGCGTGAATCACAATATCCAAGCATATAAAGTAAGGTTTCATGGAACTGATGATACAGTCAAACTACGGATAATATCATATCTAACCAAAAGAATGCAGACTGTTGCACACAGTAACTCAAAGTAAGTAGGGAAGATTGATCTGATTTGGGAGATATCGCTTAGTGGTTAGTAATGAAATGTGGGTTCCATGTACACTATCTGGTCAAAACAATCCGGACATCTGTTAGAGGACAATAATATAGTGGCTGTTCATTGTTCGCCTTTATGACGCTTTCAATTACGTGTCCTTATGTCTGTGGAGATATGGGCAGCTCGTTCTTCCTGAAGAACCGAAACCAGAAAACGTAGTGTGTTGGACGCTGGGGTCTGGCCCGAAGTGGCCGCCTTGAGTCATCCCATTGGGTTCAGGTCGGGACTCTGGACAGACCAGTCCGTATCAGGAATGCCATGGTCCAGAAACGATTGCCTCACAGATGCTACATTGCGACAGTGCGCATTGTAATGCTGAACTATCATCGTCTTTGAACTTCTCCTCAACGCAGTACAGAATGCTGTAAAATATGTACCTATCGTTTTCTGATGCTCAGTAAGGTGACGATTGCCCAAGCACGAAATTGCCCCCATAACCTAACACTGTATCCTCCTTTTCTTTTGGCACTACACAATGGCAACTAACGTTCATCAAGCATTCGCGAAACTCAAGCTTTCAATCGGATTTCTGCAGGCTATAGCGCGATTCCCTTAAAATTCTCGTTGTCCTCCACTGCCCAGCTGAATAACTCTTCACACGACGCCAAGCGCCTCTAAGCACTAACTGCAGAAATGTGTGATTAACGAAGAGCTGCTCGAACCAAGGTACCACATACTTTTTGACTCCCTATGCACAGCTGGGCTACTGGGCTGGTGGGATTCTGGTAGAGCTTTTGAGCTCACAAGTGATTCCTTCCGCTGATTTCATGCAATATTTTTGCGACCATCCTCTGCAATGCTCGAAGATCTCTCTACGTCGTTGCATGAGGTCTTACTCGTCTTGGTTGGACTGCAGTTGTTCCTTCTAGTTACCACTTTACAACCACATCACCAACAACAGGCTTAGCCAATTTTAGAAGGGTTAAGACATCCGTGATGGATTTGTTACTCAGGTGAAATGCAACGATAAGTCCACGTTCGAAACCGCTTAACTCTTCTGACCGACACACTAAGCTATTAATGTTTCTCAGTAGACAGCACATTACCCCCCCCCCCCTCACCTTCTATTATACAGGTAGACCCACCGCTCATGACATTTAGAAGTAAATTCCGCATTACAAGGGTGTGGTCGGATACTTTTGATCAGCGTGACTATGTTCTGGGGAACTCATTAGTAAGAAAAATATTTTTCTTCCTCGAAAAGGTGCTGTCACAGTAGTACACACATCAAAACAGTTTTGCATCACTCCGGTTCCCTGAACTCCTGAAGATACACGTTGACTGTGAATATTGCATCACCGACACAGTCCCTTTCACTGTTCAGAGATGTCACTAAACCCGCTCAAGTATGTAAACAATCAAGTATGAGCAGCGCCTATTAGACGGAGGGGGTCCGACAGCCGATCAGTTCCAGCCATTCCACCAGGAATGAGGTTCACGGCTCATGTGTTCTGTAGTTCAACCGTGCCTAGACGGTCAATACCGCGGTTCGATCGCGTCCGCATTGTTACTTTGTACCCGGTAGGGCTCTCAACAAGGGAAGCGTTCAGGTGTCTCGGAGTGAACCAAAGCGGTGTTGTTCGGACATGGACGACATACAGAGAGACAGGAACTGTCGATGACATGTCTCGCTCAGGCCCAACAAAGAACTGCTACTGCAGTGGATGACCGCTAACTACGGATTATGGCTCGGAGGAACCCTGACAGCAACGCCACCATGTTGAATAATGCTTTTCGTGCAGCGACAGGAATTCGTGTTACGACTCAAAATGTGTGCAATAGTCTGCATGATGCGCCACTTCACACTCGACCTCCATGGCAAGGCCCATATTTGCAACCACGACACCATGTAGAGCCATACAGATGCGCCAGCAACATTCCGAATGGACCGCTCAGGACTGGCAGCACGTTCTCTTTACAGATGAGTGTCGCATATGCCTTTAACTGTCGGAAACGTGTTTGGAGGCAACCCGGTCAGGCTGAACTCCTTAGACACACTGCCCAGCGAGTGCAGCAAGGTGGAGGTTCCTGCTGTTTTGGGGTGACATTATGCAGGGCTGATTACGGCGCTGGTGGTCATGGAAGGCGCTGTAATGGCTGTACAATACGTGAATGCCATCCTCTGACCGACAGTGTAACGATATCGGGAGCATATTGCCGAGGCATTCGTCTTCATGGACGATAATTCACGCCGCCATCGTGCACATCTTGTGGATGACTTCCTTCCGGGTAACGACATCGCCCGACTAGAGTGGGCAGCATATTCTCCAGGCACGAACATTATCGAAAACCTGGGATAGTTTGAAAAGGGCTGCTTATGGACGACGCGACCCGCCAACCACTCTTAGGGTTCTACATCAAATCGCCGTTGAGGAATGGGACAATCTGGACCAACAGTGCCTTGATGAACTTGTAGATTATATGCCATGACGATTATAGGCATGCATCAGTACAAGAGAACACGGTACTGGGTATTAGAGGTACCGGTGTGTACAGCAGTTTGGACCACCACCTCTGAAGGTCTCGCTGTATGGTGGTGCAACATGCAATGTGTGGTTTCCATGAGCCATAAAAAGAGTGGAAATGAAGTTGATGTTTATCTCTATTCCAATTTTCTGTACAGGAAACGAAGGTGATGCAAAACGTTTTTTGATGTTTTTATGTGGGACATACTTAGAATCATCTTGTAGATATCTTTTCGTGGAAGCGGGCATTGTGACTACTGGTTTATCATATAAAGTGTATTTCCTCATGAACCCTGTAGTAAACAATCCACAACAGTCCAAAAGGAACAATGATGTTTACAATAACAGTACCAGAAGAGAAAAAAAGACATCCGTTAGGTTGGCTTTATCCTGAAAAGGATTGCAGAATACTATCACCACATTACTCGATCGTTTACACAATATTTTAAAATTTCTGACACGTAGAAAATTAAATTTGAGAACAAACTGCGAAATTTTCTCCGTGACAAGTCCTGTTCTGTAGCGGAATTTCTGTTCTTGTAATATGTGGAATATTACTTAAAAAAACAAAGGAAAGAAAGAATGAAACATTTCAGTGGTCGGTGTTCAGAGACATACTGAGTGATTCAGCTGCCCCATGCCATGGGGTTTATGCAACTGCAACATCTTCCAATACCACATTCATGATTTTCATATTCTCTCACTATCTACGCATAAACTATTAGTTCTACAGAAAAATGAACAGGCCCTGTTTTGTATAAACGTTTTCGCTCGAGACCGCAACTCGTGGAAATTATTGAAGATAAACGCCAAAAAGTGGCCTTCAAACACGTTTTCAATGAATAAGTCGAAAACCGTGGCCTCCAATGAAAACTTACCGTAGTATAAACCGTAACTGCATTAAATTTCCTACAGAAAGGTGGCGTTCACCTTTTCTGTAGGATGAAGGGTTTGCGCATAGCGAGCGAGAAAATATGAAAATCTCGCACGTAACTTTTTGAAGGCAGTGCTGGTTGCATAAAACCTATCGATAGGGGTAGCTGACGCACTCTGTATGCTTATGAATGCAAAAAGACCCATTCCACATAACTATGATTAATCACAGAAATTCTCCATACAACCTCAATTTAATTGAGCTATTGGACACAATCCAAAAAAGTTTCATTACTTTTAGTTCAGCATTACCTACGATTGCAAATCTGGAGTCTGTGACGTGAGGTCCGCAATATGTGCTACACGTGCACGTGCGCTGCACAGAGAAAGCGCCTTTTATCAGTGTCTGAGTGGCCCGGTACATTCCCTTTAAAGCAACACGATGAGCATCGTTACGCGTGACAGCAGGGAGAGTTTCTGTGCACAGCGAGACTCGACAAAGGCGCTAAGCAAGCTTCCGCGACGCAGGGCTTTCATCTCTGATTAAAGAAGCTGCCAGCCAGCCGGCATTGTTCTGCGTGATCTTTATAGCCGTGCGAGCGCGGCAGACCTGTCTCCGGCAGCAGGGGGCGCGCGCGCGCGCCGCGCGGCTGCCTGCACAGTCCGTCGCCTGCAGCGCCGCTCCTCAAACGCTGCCATTGATTCCGCATCACCACTTTGACCGGCAGTTTTGCCGGTTTGCCTGCTCCGCTTCACGCCCCAGTAGCTCGTTATACAATCTACAGTTATAACTTCTGCTCCTTTGTGAGCGATCGCCTGTATTTCACTTGACTGCCTCTGTTTCTGGACGCTGTCTTGGATAAATGGCGTAGGCTTTGTACCGATGCTGCTCAACCCTCCTCTCATTTCGCACATTTCCTCCTAGAGAAATGAATTTGATGTCTCAAAATTATACGAAATATCCAGTTTTTCCTAGAGCTTGCGTAATAAATATAAAGTTGTTTAAAGCGTAATTTCACTTACTGGACTGATAGAGCTCTTTCAGTTTTACCACTTCAATGTATAATATTTATTAGCGTAAGGTGAGATCTGCCAAATCACATACACGATGCCAGTTTAATGGGAAGCAGTTATTACAGGCAAAAAGTGCAGTGTAAGGTAATTGTAATGTTGCACATATGGAGTAGTCTCAGCTGGGCAGTTGGGGCGTTGAGATCAACAGCACTGGTTATGATTTTTTGTCACGATTTCGCATCTGTTTGTTCAAGAACAGGGACTTTTCAGGGATTTGTTTCCTTTCCAAATCAATGTTTAAATTTCTCCAGAAATCTGACACTCAGCAGGTTCAATTACGCCGCCGACCGCGGCTCGTGTTATTCTACTTTTCTCGATTTTCTTTAGATTATCCTTCCAGTCTAATTTGAGGTAACACTGTTAACTGGCAGTAATAAAACGACATTTTTCGGTTGGAGTCGATGTCAGGAATTTCATATGAAAGGCACTTGGTTTTGGCTCTCTCTTCCAAGTTGTAGATGTTGTTGTGGTCTTCATTCCAACGACTGGTGTGATGCAGCTCTCCACGGCACTCTGTTCTGGGAAAGTCTCTTAATCTCCGAACGAGCTTCCAAAATGAATTCGTCTCTTGGTCTCCCTCTAGAATTTTCACCCACAGATACCTCCAATACTAAACTTAAGGTTGTTTGATGTTTCAGAGTGTTCCTAACAGTCGATCCCCTCTTTTAGTCAAGTTTTGCCACAAGTTTCTTTTCTCCCTAATTCTATTCTGTACCTACTCATTAGTAGCACGATCGAGACATCTTATCTTCAGCATTTTCATACAGAACCACATATCTTCTATTCTCTTAGTACCAGAACTGCTTATTGTCAATGTTTCACTTCCATACGTCGCTACACTCCTACGCCTTCAAAAAAGTCTTCCTAACACTTAAATTTATACTAGATGCTAACAAATTATTCTCCTTCAGAAAAGATTGTCTTGCTGTTGTCGGCCTACAATTTACGTCCTCTCTACTTCGGCCATTGCAAGTTGGTTTACTGTCAAATAGCAAAATTTATGTAGTAATTATAACATCTCAGTTTCTAATGTAAGTTCCTCAGCGTCGCCTACTTTAGTTCGACTAGATTCCGTTACTCTTGTTTTGTTTTTGTTGGTGTTCGTCTTCTATCCGCCTCTCAAGACACTGTCCATTCCTCATCCAAGTCCTCTACTGTCGCTGACAGAATTACTATGTCATTGGTAAAGTCGTTATTTCAGCTCCATGAACTTCAGTTCCTTCTCCTAAATTCCTCTGGTTTCCTTTGCTCGTAACTAAATGTACAGACTGAATAGTAGGCTACAACACTGTCTCAGTACCATCTCAACCACTGCTTCCCTTTCATTACATTGTATTCTTATTGATTTTTGTCAAGTTGTTAATAACCTTTCACCACCTGTAGTTTACCTTTTCTGTCTTCAGAATGTCAAAAAGTGTATTCCAGTTAACTTTGTCAAAACCTTTGTCTAAGTCTACAAATACTACACACGTAGGTTTGTCTTTCTTTAAACTTTCTACTCAGATAGGTCGTACAATAGCTTGCTTCGCGTGTTCCTACATTCTGCAGAACCTAATATCCCCCGAGGTCGGCTTCTAGCAGACTGTCCATTCTTCTTACACCTGTTACCACCTGTTTCTGTGGAAAAGTAAGTATACCATTCTTCATGGAATCCAAAGATATTCCCCCTGTCTCTTACATGTTGCACACCAAATGTAATAGTTGGGTCATGGATGGCTCTCCCATGAATATCAACAGTTCTGAGGAATTTTGTCTACTCATACTTCCTTATTTCAACTTAAGTCCTTCTGTGTTCTATCTAATTTTCTTGCAGGAGATATCTATCTTTTTCCTTTATCCTTCTATAGACAGGAATTTGCTCTTTAGCCATTCCTGCTTAGTCATTTTCCACTTTCTGTCAATCTCGTGTTTTAGATGTGCGTATTCCCTTTCACCTCCTTAATTTGATGCATTTTTATATTTTCGCCTTTCATCAATTACAATTCCTCCTGTGATATCCAAGGATTTCTCCTATGTCTGTTCTTTTTACCTATTTCATCCTGTGCAGCCTTCACGATTTCGTTTCGGTCTTCTACCGTATTTCTTTCCCTTTTCCAGTCGTTGCCTAGTGCTCACTTGCAAATTCTCAACAACCTCTGGTTCCTACAATTTGTCCGATAACCATAATTTCCTACCTTTTTACAACTCCTTCATAGTTCATAACTTATGAAGTAAGGCCATAGTCTTCATCTGCTCCTAGACATCTCATTGCGATTTCCTTTTACCATTATATAGTCAGTCTGAAATAACCAGTGTCTCTAGTTACATCCACGTGCCCAGACTTCTTAAGTACTGTGGCAGTGATGATTAAATTAGACCCTGCGCCAAATTTTACCTCACTTGTTCCTCTTTCGTTGCTTTCCCTCAATTCACATTAAACTATTATTTTTTTTCTATCCCCCATCACAATTAGATTTTTCTCTCCCTTAACTCTCCAAATAACTTCTTTACCTCATCATTCTTTCAAGTTGTAGAATCCGCTGGCATATAAACCTGTACTGCTGTGGTGGGTGTTGGTTTCATGTTTATTTCGCCTACAAATGCATTGCAGCTTACCCGCAGTCCTTGTCTCTTACTCATTATTAGACCTACTACTACGTTCCCTCCGTTTGTTTTTGTATTCATATCCCTTTGTTTAACCTCACCAGCAGTCCTGTTCATCCTGCCATCTACTTTAATACTTCCCATTACATCTAATGTCAACGCATCCATTTCAAATTTTCTAATCGAACTACCCGATTAGTGGATCTAACATGTCACATTCTGAGTCGTTTCTTTTCCTTGATGATAACGTCATTCTGAGTGGTGTCCACCAGGAGATCCGAACGAAGGACTTTCTTCTACTGTAATATTTAATCTAAGAAGAAGCCACCATCATTTAATTATACCGTCTGTATGCCCTCGGGAATAACAATGACTGGCTCTAACCATACAACGCTGAAATAAAATTGAAAATATCCCGTAAAGACGGGGAAAGAGTGGAACGTTCTGCAGGCATGATGGCGTCGTCTAATATCCCACTAAGTTTCAACTTGTTGACTATAAAGATAAATATCCGGTACATATTTTTCCTCGAAGAAATGTATCGTCACAATTGAATTCATGGCATTTGTTTAGCACAAGACGTAATGCTTTATTTTATGAGTAATACGAAGGTACAATGTTTTCTACAAGAACGTTTATAATAAGTGTGTCATAAGACGAACAGTGACATACTGTCCACAGGCTACGTTCGTATCACAAAAGAAGCGTCTGTGAAGTAACAGTATTACTCAAAGACTAAATTCTACATGCAAACAAGCAGACTTTCAATTTTTGGTTGTATAACATGAAAATATGATTTAAACTCGGTCCAAAAAAATTATTAACTGGATAACAACCAAAAACGGAAAAAGATGGGCTCAACTGCGTATGGGCACATTGCGATGTGACAGACTGAAATGGTAGCCTGCTTTGGTTTCAGTGCGAAACTGCCTGTCGGCTCGCCACTCACACGTTAGACACGAGCCTTGGTGGGAGGGTATGGAGCGTACATCGCTAAACGTACGGCAACAAACGATCCATCAACTTAATGATCTCATCGAGTTGCTTATTTTTTAGATACAGATTGATCCTGAAAGAAAAGTATATAATTATTTAGTGCGTGAAAAGTAATCTGTATCGCCTTTTTGCAGTTACTGTAAAGACTTGGAGGTGTGTACCGCGTTTCAGGTGTGTACCGCCTATAGAACGAATTGAAAGCAATTTTTTTTTTTTGCAATACGCGTTTCGCTTCATTTATTTGTCAAGCATCGTCAATGGCCTTTTTTACATACAATAAGCGTTTTATGTGATAGATATAATATGCTGCTATATTAAATTTTGTCTTGTCTTTCTCTTATTTTTTAGGCCAGCTGGAGCATGGAAACTAAGGAATACATCTCCAGGACCACACACATGATGTAACAGTGCAGCAAATCGTAAGAAACACTGATCGACAATTTCACACTGTGCTACAAAATTTGATTTTAACCTAAAACCAGGAGAAAGGCACGACAAATGTAATATAGCAGCAAATTATATCCATCACATAATACGTTTATTGTATGTAAAAAAAGAAACATGTATTACAGGCCACTGATGATGCTCCCCAAATAAATGAAGCGAAACGCTCATGGCAACAAACTTCCCTCAATTGGTTGCATAGAGGGTACATATCTCCAACAATTTATCGCGCTTTAGGGAGAGACGCAAAACAGTAAAAAAAGAAAAATTGCACTGTAAAGACATTTGACTAATCAAACAACACAGAAGATCGGCGTAGGACATGAAATACGAGTCGAATCGATTTAGCTAATCACATGTTTATTTATCCACTTCATTAGTTGATGAGAAGCATCTGAGCTAATTCATTAATTAAAGTCAGCATAAGGAATTATAACGAAGAAACACACAAATTAGTTGCCGTATTTGGTGGTAAATGTAACCACATACTGCAAAAAACATTTACATAGCCTAAGTTCTTACTTAATTATTTAGACTTTTGCACAGATTTGCACGTAACTTAAATTCCGTCAATGTTCACTTCCTTTAGGACTGATGAGCCTCATATATTTATGCATTAATTGTTGAGAGCCCAGTTTACTAAAAACAAAACATAGTCTCAATAATGTGAAAATTACTTTCACTTTAATTATGACTGTAACTATTTCTATTAAAATTTATTATGGCAGCTTCTTGGTGCAAATATCTTGGTGGTTTTTTTTAAGACAGTTTATTGGTGTTTGGGTTGTTGCAATTACGAATGTCACAGAAGGCCACAGACACATTGTACAACGTTTGTGGATAAGGTAAGCATTTTTGTATTGGTAGTAATCTCAAGGCATCAATTTGCTAGAACGATAGGTTCGTGGATAAGGTAAGTATTGTTCCCTGGTACTTATCTAAAGGAATCGGTTTGCCAGATTCCAACTTTTCAACTAGCTTTAAAAACATATCAATCGAAACGAACATCTAAATTGTAATTTCGTAGCAGCACTCTAAGATTCTGTTGCTCGACAGAGAAACATGAAAAATGAAAATGAGATTACAACATAATAAATCATATATATTATCTGCAACTTGTCTGTTAAGGAGATTTTCGTCTCATTTAAGCATTTGGCCGAAAGACACTGCCTTCAGGAATTGTGAAACGAGCTCTGTTGTCCAGGACCGTGTGCCACAAAGAGCGCAGATTCGCCACGCAATGGGGAAATTCACAGGCGCCTATTGTGCTGAGTGAGACCTAAGCGCTCAAGTGTGCAAGGGAGACAGTTGAGAACCTATGTTATAGGGAATCGCTGTAGAAGCTGTTTGTGGCCAGGGAGTCGTAGCAGTGTTAAATATGGTGGACCTAAGATCGGCCATAAAGGGAAATATTTTGAAAACTAATTAATTGTATAGCGATTCAAAGAATGAAGCCAAAGTAACTTTAATTTAGTATCCTTCATAAATTTTCATGGTGATCCCAATAAAACTTGAATATTGATCATATCTATAATGGTTTAGGATTTACTGTTAACTGAAATTAACAAGTTTTGTAACAAAGACCTGATTGCTAAAATGTCAACGTTTTGGTTGATCTTAACGTTCGACATTTCATATAGAAGCGCATCATTATAATGACAAATGTTGTAAATATCAACTCTGTAACTTTATTTGTTTAAAAGATATAGTACATTTAAATTATCAGTATTTACAGTTAACCATCAGATCATCATTTCCTCCACACAAAACACATTGAACGATGACAGCATGACACCTTATTGAATCATTAGGTAACAGAATATTTGTTATAAAGTTTAGTGCATAATAGTTATTTTTGCCCTCTATTTATTTATCAGAAAGCACATTGGTGCAAAGCTACTGGCGATGACCTTCAAACCTAAGAAGGAAATTGTATTTGTTTTATGTAAAAGAATTTAACATTTATTATGTAATGGATATTATTGTTACTTTATTTAGAACGTGAACGTAGTCAGGCTTTGATTATTTAAATATGTTAAAATGTAAAGTAATGTAGAATAAGATGGACGGCTTCCGGAAAGGGAACTGAACTAGTCAGATGAGCGAGGATGTTCGGAGCGAGGGAAACGCGGCCGGGGACGGGCAGAGGGGCAGTGCTGGTGGAGACGCGAAAGCTAGCTAGAAAGTTAAGCGACCTAGAAAATTTCGCGTTGTGTAGTATCGCGGGACTTAGTCTCTCAGCGGTGAGCAGCATCGCGTCTAATGTGAACTCTAATTTTTCGGGTAAGTAACGAGGTGGAGTATTGGATTTGTAATTTGCGATGAGACTGTGAATGATTGAACTGTGTGAAATGCATATGCGCTCGACTGTAGTAGCAAATCTAAATACGACCACTTTCGCTATTAGTTTCCTTTCTGAATAAACGTTATTCTAACCAAATCGCGTCTGTGGGGCCTCCATCATTTACGGGTCGTTAATTTAGCGCCAGATACTATTATTACTGTCGTTATATATTACATTAACGTCGGATGTATGATACAGTTTTGCAAACTGCCACACAATTTGACCAAAGGATCACAAGTGTCTAATTTATGGCATGTATTGCAACACGTGCGTTTCAACCCCTAGACGAGTTTGAGCAAAGACATTTCGATGAAGAGGAACCGCATGTGAGCCCGAACATCTTTGGGATGTTAGCTCACAAACTAAGTATATTAAACAACGGAACGGTCAATAGACGTGAGCGATAAGGAACATAAGCCCTTAAGTTTCTTTTTATTTATTTTAGAGAGTTCGATTCTTCTTGCAATTTCTGAGAGTGCTTTCGATCGAAGGAAATGCGCTCTACTTCAGCGAACACTGTGCAGAAGAACAAGAGACATAAACCTTAAGAATTATTTTCACCAGGAGTTCTTTACTCAGATTTCACTGAAGGACACTGATATTCGCATGTGCTTCGGTCACAGTGAAAAAGAAGTAGCCCCGAATTCGTGGAGGAAGCGTAAATTTCCTCAACTTTACCTAACCAAAATATTTGTTCAGCGTCTTGTGACATCATTGTCGACAGGGCAAAACTTTCCTTCATTCCTTTCCATGTAGATTTTTAATTACCATCAAAAGGAATAAAATGTCATCGCCCAGTAAACAGCAAACAACCTCCATGAACTGTATTTGTAGAACGTCTCCTCCTTCATCACACTTCGTCAGTTAAACATACTCAGCTTTCGTTATCGGCCGCAGTATTAAAGTATCTAAATTAAATGTGAATGTCTCTGAAAATAGGAAATGTATTTAGTGGCTCAGTAAGGAATAACTTAGGAACTGAATTATTTTACTTTGCAATGAAGGACTCACGCGTTGATGGAATAATTCCCAATAAAAATAGCAATACATACTTTGTGATGTTAGTGCTAAGCCCGGAATTTGGAAAATTCTAAAATAAAGGCTTCATTCTTCAAGGCAGTCGTCTCCCCGATAAGTGCATCGTGAACAGTCGATTTCTAATAGCTATGGCAAATAAACCAGGGATTGTGGCAGCCATTTCTACAAGATCGCAGTAAGGTCCGAAAATCGTGATGGCGTAATTGTAACCATTGAAAAGCATCTCACGGACATGATTGTGGATCTCCTTTATTGCATAGGTTATGGCAAACGTCTTATTCTTATTCTTCTTCTTCTTGCAAACAGTTCTGTTGAGTTGACTTGACAACCCGGGACATGATGTTCCCTTTTTTGGAATTCATTAATCATATGCATGATTACTAGTGGGCTCAGTAACAATTCTCACAGCATAACAAATTTCTCGTTTTCTTTTGGAATGTGTGACTCTCGTGGAAAAATTCGTATGACTCTGAGTGATCCAGGAATGTTATACGTACAGCTGTATCCAGAAGACTCTGAAAATGCTGAATGCCTACGCAACCATATAAACATACTGTCAAGTCTGCAACCTGCCGGTGTTGCCGCGAATACCTGGGTAGTATCGACACCTTGACAGATTAATATCAACTGCATGAAATACAAACAGAATAAAACTCGTGTTGTAAGAGAATAACCATTTTATAGTATTACCATGTACCAAAATATGCACAGAGAATGTTTTTCGAAAATCGGTACACATTTATCCTTGCAGCAATATAATGACACGGTCGACTTCACAGCTGTTCTTTAGCAAAAGAGATAATATTTTTGTTACAAATAATACGAAGATGAAGTGTATTCTAGAAGGGTGTGTAGCAATAAGTATCTCATAAAACGGACAGTGATACACGAGTCGAATCGAATTAGCCAATCACGTTTTTTATCTACTTAATTAGCTGCAGAGAAGCACCAGAACTAAATCCTTAATTAAAGTCAGCATAACTAATTATGAAGAACAAACAGTATTGCAGAAAGTGCTGCAAAATGTAATCACACTTTGTAGACGTGTTTTGTTTAGAATGAACTTCAATCATAGTTTCATGATGCAAATTCTACAGATGTGCCCTGAAATTTAATGTCTGCTTGTCTGCGTGTAGAGTGCAGTCAATGAGTAGTGCTGTTACTCCACAGACGCTCTAAACGCAGACAAGCAGATATTAAATCTTGGGTAGCATCTGCAGATTAAATATCACGAAAATCTAAGCTGAGTCCAAACAGCTAAGAACGGAACTTAACTTGGTGACATGACAAACTAGAACAAGCTCTGATGTGGCTTGCTTTGATTTGATTGCGCCACAGCTCATCTGCGCGTAACCTTGACGTTAGAAGGGATCCTGGCTGGGAGAATGTGGGACATGAACCACTGAACGTACAGCAGAGAACGACGCGCCAAGTTAAAGAGCTCAACGAGCTACTAATTATTATGGAACATGTTTTATGCTCAAGAATTATGACTTTTTGGAGAACTAATATATCCTCTTTAAATATCAAAGTTGATTCTGCGAACAGAGATCCGTTCCTCAGTCTTATGTTATGTTCCTTGGCTTCAGGAAGGCATTTGACACCATCCAGCACGATTATTTAAGAAAAAAAATACCATCTTACAGTGTATGGGACCGGATTTCCGACTGGATTCAAAACTTCCTAGCAGACAGAACTCAACACGTAGCTCTAGTTGAAAGCGTTGAAGACTGTTCGAAGACGATGCGGTTGTCTCTGAGACAGTAGCAACGCCAGAAGACACTATCGATCGACAGAATTATCTGCAGAGGACTGATAAATGTTGCAGGTTCTTGTAGCTAACACTGCAACACTGCACGTAAATAAATGAAACACATTGCACACACATAACAAAAGAAATCGACTACTGTACAGCTACACTATTGATGACAAACTTCGAAACAGTCTCCAGCGTGAAACACCTAGGAGTAACTATCCAGAGACACCTTAGTTGGAACGACCACATAAAACAAGTAGCATGAAAGCAGATGTCAGACTGAGATTGAGAAGAAGAATCATAAGCAAATGTAAATCATCGATTAAGGACGCGGTTTACAAGGCGCTTGTTCGACCGATCCTTGAAAAACGTACATCAGTATGCCATCCTTACCAGGTAGGACAGATAAAACAGATAGAGAAGATCCAACAAGAAGCGGCGAATTATGTCGCGCGATGGTTTAGTCATTGCGAGGGTGTTACAAGGGTGCTTAACCAACTCCAGCGCCAGACTTCAGAAGAGAGGCGTTGTGCATCATGGAGAGATTTACATAGAAATTTCGAGAGCGCATTTTCTGGGATGAGTCAGATAACTTAATACTTCCCCCCACATACATGTCACTACATGGCCACGACATGAAAATAGAGCTGATAATCATCCTTATCACGGTCCATTCGCGACTGGAGCAGGGTATGGGAGATAAGTTAGTAGTCCCAAAACTACCGTCCCCCTCATACCGTTATGTGAGTCCGGAGAATGATGCCGATGTAGATGTAAATGAAGATTTTGATGTAGAGATTGACTCTGGAAGAGAAAAATATACTTAAATACTGTAAAGAGAATCGAACTCTCTAAAATAAATAAACAAAAAAACTTACAGGCTTATCGATATTAGTGATGTCTGTTATGTCGTACATGTTCGGACTTATATGTCTCATGACTCACTTCTGTTGACCGTTCAACTGATTGATATAGGTATCTGGAGTTAATGCGCACGATTTACCATATTGTTTCCTTATTTTTAACTGTGCCAGTTTATTTGTCGTGCAACATAATCTTAGAGCGCTGTTGTGAAATTACAGTTAGGATTTTCGTTCAGTTGATGCGTTTTTCGGGATAGATGCTAGAAAATTAATTACTTGAGATGAGTACCAACAGAACAACGATTACCTACAAACTTTTCACTTAAGCTGATTCCCTGAAATGAGTAACAACGTAACAGTACTCACGCTATGCACCGACGTTGCATAGTCCGTCTGTGCTCCTCTATGACACTTCTAAATGCAGCAACATAAACACAAATGAGCTGTCTTAAAGTAAAAAAAACACCAAGAAATTTTCAGCAAGAAGTGATATAATAAATTTTAGGATAAACGGTTAACGGTTAGTCAACAATCATACAAAAGGCTGGCTTTTGCCCACCGAATTTCTGTCGCTAGCATATCCAATGTAACAGGTTACCTTCCATCTGAAAAGCGGTTGCACTCAGCGACTGTTATATTGACTTAAAATTATAAACTGTGGGTGAAGCCCGATCAACAGGGACTTACATGTTTTGAGCGAAAATAATAGTGCATTGAAAATGGCTAACTTCCAGCTGAAATCTAGATCTGCATAATAAAATCCAAGCAAGGACGACTGATTGCTGCAATCTATAATTTACAAGGCAATATCCAATGTAGTGATAACATTTTGTAAGGCAATATGCTGCTCTATAGTTTGTAAGGCAATATATATCATAGAGCAGCATATTGCCTTACAAACTGCTATCACTACCTTGGATATGCTACGGACAGAAATTGGGTGGGCAAAAGCCATCCTTTTGTACGATTCTCCACTTGCCATGAAACTGCAGCGTAACCGCGACTCTGCAAATTAAAAGTTCCATGAAATGGATATGTTATACTCTCATTATATGAAGATGCTGGTATATATATATATATATGTATATATATATATATATATATATATATATATATACATAGGGTGAGTCACCTAACATTACCGCTGGATATATTTCGTAAACCACATCAAATACTGACGAATCGATTCCAGAGACCGAACGTGAGGAGAGGGGCTAGTGTAATTAATTATTACAAACTATAAAAAATGCACGGAAGTATGTTTTTTAACACAAACCTACGTTTTTTTAAATGGAACCCCGTTAGTTTTGTTAGCACATCTGAACATATAAACAAATACGTAATCAGTGCCGTTTGTTGCATTGTAAAATGTTAATTACATCCGGAGATATTCTAACGTAAAGTTGACGCTTGTGTACCACTCCTCCGCTGTTCGATCGTGTGTATCGGAGAGCACCGAATTACGTAGGGATTCAAAGGGAACGGTGATGGACCTTAGGTACAGAAGAGACTGGAACAGCACATTACGTCCACATGCTAACACCTTTTTATTGTTCTTTTTCACTGACGCACTTGTACATTACCAAGAGGGGTGAGGTACACGTACACACGTGGTTTCCGTTTTCAATTATGGAGTGGAATAGAGTGTGTCCCGACATGTCAGGCCAATAGATGTTCAATTTGGTGGCCATCATTTGCTGCACACAATTGCAATCTCTGGAGTAATGAATGTCGTACACGCTGCACTACATCTGGTGTAATGTCACCGCAGGCTGCCACAATACGTTGTTTCATATCCTCTGGGGTTCTAGGCACATCACGGTACACATTCTCCTTTGACGTACCCCACAGAAAGAAGTCCAGAGGTGTAAGATCAGGAGAACGGGCTGGCCAATTTATGCGTCCTCCACGTCCTATGATACGCCCGTCGAACATCCTGTCAAGGGTCAGCCTAGTGTTAATTGCGGAATGTGCAGGTGCACCATCATGCTGATACCACATACGTCGACGCGTTTCCAGTGGGACATTTTCGAGCAACGCTGGCAGATCATTCTGTAGAAACACGATGTATGTTGCAGCTGTTTGGGCCCCTGCAATGAAGTGAGGACCAATGAGGTGGTCGCCAATGATTCCGCACCATACATTTGCAGTCCACGGTCGCTGTCGCTCTACCTGTCTGAGCCAGCGAGGATTGTCCACGAACCAGTAATGTATGTTCCGTAGATTCACTGTTCCGTGGTTTGTGAAACCCGCTTGATCGGTAAACAGGTAGAACTGCAATGCATTCTCTGTTAATGCTCATTGACAGAATTGCTCTCAATGATTAAAGTCATCGCCATGTAATTGCTGATGTAGCGACACATGAAACGGGTGAAAGCGGTGACGATGCAGTATGCCCATGACGCTACTTTGACTCAGTCCACCGGCTCTCGCAATGTCCCATGTACTCATGTGTGGGTTCATGGCAACAGCAGCTAACACACCAACTGCACCCGCTTCTCCTGTGACGGGCCTGTTACGGACCCGTTTGCGTGCTACGACCATAGCTGTTGCATACAGTTGGCGGTAGATGTTTTGCAATGTGCGGCTCGTTGGATGCTCTCTGTCCGGGTACCGTTCTGCATACACCCTGCAGGCTTCAGCTGCATTTCGTCGACACTCGCCATAGATATCATCTCCGCCTTTTCAGAGTTCGAATACACCATGGTCACAGTTCCTACAACACTATACTATCACAGACGTCTGGTAACACAGTGTACTACAGTTGGTCTGCGTGCGGAGACGAATGCAGAATAACAATAGCAGCAATCGCTACATGCGGACACTGCGACAGCTAGACCAGTCCACAACAGTGCACTACAGCCACACTCATAAACACGGTCGTCATCGTAAACATGTCCCTGCAGATGCTGCTCGTCGACCGTGGCCCGTGTTTGTTACAACACGCAACTGAACGTCGGAGGTTTCAAGCGTCAACTTTAGGTTACAATATCTCCGGATGTAATTAACATTTTACAATGCAACAAACGGCACTGATTACGTATTTGTTTATATGTTCAGATGTGCTAACAAAACTAACGTGGTTCCATTTAAAAAATGTAGGTTTGTGTTAAAAAACATACTTCCGTGCATTTTTGTATGGTTTGTATTAAACAATTACACTAGCCCCTCTCCTCACGTTCGGTCTGTGGAATCGGTTCGTCAGTATTTGATGTGGTTTACGAAATATATCCAGCGGTAACGTTAGGTGACTCAAGATATGTTACATAAATCGAAAATGAATCGTCCCCAGTGAGACTCGGCAAAACGTTGGACACTTTAACTGTTTCTAACTTTCCCTTTTCTGGCATGCTGTAACAAAGTAAACAAATCAGATGCTACTATAATGTCACATTCTAAAGAATATTTACAAGTTTCTGTGACTCATCGAAAAAATACGTGCCTAATTATAGCACGGACTGTTTCCAAAATGAAAAAGGCTGTAAGCCTCTGCCAAAAGAGTATTAGCCACTTTGTTCCATTCCAACAGCTCAAAGTCGTGATTTCACATTAGCGTAACATTAATTATTTTAAAATTTACGAAGATTTAAAAACTTTCGTGAAAATATTTACGAAAAATCTACTATACTCACTGGCTCAGAAAGTTCCTTGTGATAACGAAACGACCATAAACAGAAACAAAACTCAACATACGGTAAGTGCACCAGAGACCAATACGGAAGACTTAGCACTCCGCTGAGACCTGACCACAGCAGACAGTTACTAGCTCGCGCTTGCGCAGTGAGGCCACTAGTGCCGAATTTAGAACTGGCCCTTTTCCTTTATCCCTAGAATTATCGCATGTCGCTACTAACGCGATCATAATAGTGAGCCCGTTCACGCGATAGACGGCCGATCATGCAGTTGGTTATCAATCGATTACAAGTTGGTTCATCGTGTAAAACGGGTATTACAAACCACAAAATAACATAAAGCTTATACGCAACGAAATGAACGCCGAGGAAAAAAGCGTTTCCATCCTCCTTTGCCTTGTTCTCCTCGAATTAGAGGCGTATTTATTTCAGAATTTCAGAATTTTAGAATGTATTTAATACAGCAATTCTGCAGTATGTTCTGTTCGCCATCACCTATCGCTTCCTCATCTTCCGCCGGCGACTGACAATAAGTAAACGTGGGCGTTACCAGCTAGCTTAACCAACCGTTTGGCGTGCACAGAGCAGACACGTCGTGGATGGGGAGACTTCCGGGAGTTAGCATTCGGTGGCTTCCAATATGAGTGTGGTGTCCGCAGTTTATTTGAATACTGGCGGTTGCGTATAGGGGCGTGTCGTAAAACCCAACCACACAGCTAGACAATTAAACTAGGAGTGAGACGTGGAGCCTATGGCCTTCTCAGATAGAAGCAACTGCAGCAGAGAATGCATTGTCGCGGCCACTGCAGTACATTTTTCTCGTGTCAACTGCGGGAATCTAGATGAAATGGCGGTGATTCTACGTCGAGATGTGTGCAGAAGTTTTCCCTGAAAGTCAGTGTTCGTAAGCGTCCTTATGGCAGTGCTTCGCCTCCTAAATGCATACGTGTGTCACAGAGCCGTTTAACTTCTCAGAAAGCACGTCGTCCCTAGTGGCCCCTTGCACACCTCCGTGCTGTTATGAAATTTGCGTGGACCGCAGAATAGCAGGAAGCGGAGGTGGGGGTAGCTGGAGGCAGCGTTGGAGGCGACCGCAGGCGGCGTCGAAGGAGGGCGACGGCAGTGTTGGAGGCAGGCGGGTGGAGACGGCGGCAATGTGGTAGCGCTGGCTGTAATTGCTTGTACGTAATTTTTCGGTCCCCTGTTTTACGCGTGTGTCTTTGGAATGATATTGAATGAGAATCAAAGAAATTGCTATTGTCTCAGCTTATTAACTGAATACGAATGAATGCTGCAGTTCTATACGGCCACTTTAACCATATAGCGGTAAGCTCCGTAGAGGTGTACATGGACTCGAAGAGTCTATGACTTGGTAAGTAGAAACAGTTTAGTTTTGCTGCATAATTTATCTTACAGTGACACACTCGAACAACATGAGAGTCATTATTTAAAGTATTGTATTGTGGTAACTGAATTGTCTTTTTAGTCTTCTTTATTCCGCCTTGTAACGCTACCTACCAGAGTGATGTCGTCCATGCAGTTTCTCTAATATTAAAAGCAAGATTGTTCGGACAATTGGTTTCTAATTGGTCCAGAGACAAAAGCACGAGGTGATGAGAGAGCTTGTCACTTATCGGTAAAACCGCCCACATTTTATCGTGTCAGGAACTGTTTATCGATATTCATGTGGGCATACTGTGCCGGTCTGGGTGTCTTCTTTTGTTCCGTTGTCTCTTCTGCAGGAGTCAAGTCGGTAGTGTCAGTGACGACTACACACATTGTTAAAATGTTGTAAATTCCTGGGGGAAGTGGGCAGGCACAGTGTGTTTGCGTTCGGTCGTGCTCAGACTCTATACATCAGCACTCCATGTGATACAAACCCTACAGGCAGCTCATTGGTCGCCTTCGACCCGTGTTTACCTGGCGTGTTCCCCTCAAAAACTAGGTGTGTATTTGTAGCAGTGCAGTATTTGTAATACATCTCGTCTTTACGTGTTTCTTGGACATTGTTAAACCTCACAACGTCTACCTTGACGTCATAAATTTAGTTTTTTGTTTGCTGAGATTTATTATTTTCTTTTATTTTATTATTTTATTATTTTTACCAATAGGAAAGTGCATGCGCTATCAATGTAGGTATGATGTAGCAAGAGTTTGTTTTACATGTCTATTGGACTGTGTTACTTGCTGAACATTTAACGCATTTGCAAGAGCGTATTTGTTCTTAAAAACACACAATTAGTTTGTAAATCACTCTCTGGTATTTCTTTAACATTTCAAGTATCTGCAGCAATGTATTTGTTGTTAAATAATGTGTTGCAGTAAGAGCATATATTACTATACACTCTCATATACATCGTGGAAAATGTGTGAAAATGTGGACTAATGTGTAACGAACAGGTAAATTATGGAAAATATGGAAAATGGTAAAAACATGGAAACACATCAAAAGTGGAGGAACCATGGAAAATATGAAAAGATATGGCAGCACGTACAAGGTGGAAAAAATGGAAAATGAAGGATTTACATATCTGCCTGGGGGTGGTGCTTGGTCCCTGCTGGTACCTTCAATGACAAAACTCGCATAATTGTAATACATTAAATTTAATTTTCTGTTAACAAATATAAACCCACTGTACCTCTTCTTAGACTTCAAATCATGAAACTTATGTAATTGTAACAACAATAAAAATAATTCACAACAAACACCAATATCCTGACCCAAAACAAACCTTTCTCCCTATGGTGCACGGAACTCAAATGTAGTATTCCGTGCTATTGCTCTAGTAACAAAAGTGGTAGAGGGGCTGGGAGCCTTAATCTTACTGGTTCATGGGGGCAGACGGTGGTAGAAGGGCGCTTAGACAGGATGTGTAACCTGATACTCACAGTCGGAGCCATCTACTACTCAGTGTCAGGTCTGTGGACTGACCTTTTGGTGCGGGTGGTGACCATGCATATACATCGCCCAACTGCCTCAGCCGTGATACGATACTCTCTCAAGGTCAAGTGTAACCTGGCACAAAGAGGCATCATTAATTGTCGACGTTCAAGGTTATCTGCAACCTAACTGGAATAACTGCTCATATGTTCTGTAATTGCTATCAAAGGAATAACTATTTTTCATTTCGTTCTGTTGTGCGCTTTCAAAATTTCTAACATGTTATTAAAATAGATTTATTTGCCTAACATTGTATATTAATGAAAATTTTAATCAATTATTATTTTAAAAGATGCGATCTTTGAACGTTATTTATAGATCACTATGTGAAACGGCAACAAAAGAGTCTGGACAGAAGTAGAGAGGATGGTTATTGTCGCATGTGAGTGAGGGAATGGCATGTTTCATAGCAGAAGCTTAGTCTATTTTTTTCCGTGTATAATGCGGACTGTTTTTCGTTAATATCGTGGACAGAGTAGACACAGCATAAATAGGTAAAAATGTTTCGTGTCATTGATTAATATTGCACAAACTAATTCGACAGAAACAGAATCAGAACCATCATGAAACAGATAAACCAAGTGGACTGTTTTCGACGCATAGTGTGGACTGTGAAGTTCGTCAGCATAATCTTCGGGCATCATGCTTCTGAAGTTAATATCTTCTTGGTTGTTATTCCGAGTCACATTTCTTCAACAGTTGGTGTTTCGACCACTTTGCTGGAATCTTCTACAAGATCTTGTGGTGTCTGTTTCTCCTGTTACCGTATCCATCACTTTCACGGTATTCCTTGACTTCTCTTAACTGGATTAAATGTTCCTATCTGGAGATGTAATCTTGCTGCACTCATTCTCTCGGGTTATTGGTCCCAGTTTCTCCTATTCTCTAATATTTCACTCAGTATATTAAATATATCCAGCTCTTCCATCCATTTAATGCTTTTATAAATCACGTCTCTGTTGCATGCAGATGAGTTTCTTGTTGTTCACTTCATGATTCACTTCCGTAAACAACCACTGTAATTGCCATGGTCTTCTAACGTTTCAGTACTGATTCGCAGTTTTGATTCCTTTCTGGTTTCAATTTTAAACATCCGTTTATTGTTTCAGAATCACCCCAAAACTTAGTTAATTTCTGCTCTATGCGTTTGTCAGACATATCTTACATCGCAAGCTAAACAGTTAAAGTCCTTCACCACTTTTGTTGTTATTGTTGTGGTCCTGGCTTTCCTGGCTTGATGTAGCTATTTGTGACACTATGCTGTGCATCATAGTTCATAAATCGTTATTCCAGTAAAAGAAATAAAATTAACTCTGAATTTCAAACGGCAACAAGTCAGGTCTCTTGCTTAATAAGAGTAGGCACGAGTTGCTACTCTCACTGAGAAACGCTCTTGTCTTGTAGCCATTTTGAATGCACAATTTCTGTTAGTACATACTCTCGAAGGTTGATTTATTCAATGACCAACACTTTACTGGTTTTTAGCCCTCTGAGATTTACAGGTAATTATATTACTGGACAGAGTAAATGACGATTTGTAAATGATTTTCTTCGTCTTATTGATAATGTTCTTAAGTGATTTCAGATATCATATTATTTATAAGAGAAAAAAGTATTTGCGGTGTTTATTATAAAATCGATTTTTATGTTTCTTGGATGATTAATGTTACTGTCACATTGATGTACCTAGGGACTGTTGCCGATGTAGTGCTTCCTTTACCGCTTACTCAGTGTACGGACTGAGTACTCTCGAGGATAAGCTACAGCCGTGTTTCCCTCCCTTCTCAGACACTGCTTCACTTTCAAATCGACTCTTACAACTGCCACCTGGTTTCTGTACAAGTAATTTCTGTGATTGCATTCCAGCCAACTGTCAAAAGCTTTCTCTAAGACTAAAATTTCTCTAAAGGTAGGTTTGCCTTTCTGTAAACTGTTTTCTAAGATAAGCCGTAGGGTAGGTTCTGCCTCGCATTTCTCCGAAACCCAGACTAGTATTTCCTGCGTTCGACTTCCACCAGTTTTTACATTCTTCTGTAAATAAATCGCCTCATTATTTTGCAATCATGAATTATTAAACATCAATAATATTCACGCTTGCAAAGACTTACTTTCTTTGCTATGGTATTTTACATTCTTTTTTAAGTATGAGCTTCTTGCTTTTGTCTCATATGTCTTGTACACCAGGTTGAACAGTTTTGTCATGGCTGGCTCTCCCAGAATATCAGCAGTTGGGAGGAAATGTCGTCCATTCCATTCTCGTTTCGCCTTATATCTTTCGGTTCACTAACGGATTCTTCTCGCAATACCAAATTTTCCATCTCGTCTTCATCTACTTCCCCCTCGCTCTGTACAATATTGCCCTTAAGTCCATTTTTATTGTATAGCCAATCTATATATTCCTTGTATCTTTCAGCTTTCCTTTTTTTGATTATTACTGGTTTTCCATGAACTGTTGCTATGCGCTACAGCTTTTACTTTCAACAAAGGCCCCTTTCATTTTCCTGTATGCCATATCTATCTCTACGCTAGTTACACATGATTCTATAGACTTATATTTGCCCTCTAGTCATTTCTGGTTCTGTTTCTTATATTATAGGTATTTTAATTCACTTTTGCCTGTTTCATTTGTTGCATTTTCATATATTCACCTTTCGTCGGTCACATTCAGTATCTCTCATATGCGACGGTTTCTACAGGAACCATTTTATACCTATTTGATCCTCTGCTGCCCTCTCTCGGAGCTACCAGCTCATCTTATGCTGTGTTACTTTCTCCTTCTTCGGTCATACGTTGCCTAGTGCTCTCTTCAAAACTCACAACAACCTCTGGTTCTTTCAAATTATCCCTGTTCCGTTTCCCTCATGTTTTATCTTGGTGCAAAAAATTGAAATTTTGTGTGACGAGGGCCTCCCGTCGGGTAGACCATTCGCCTGGTGCAAGTCTTTCGATTTGACGCCACTTCGGCGACTTGCGCGTCGATGGGGATGAAATGATGATGATTAGGATAACACAACACCCAGTCCATGAGCGAAGAAAATCGCCGACCCATCCGGGAATCGAACCCGGGCCCTTTGGATTGACAGTCTGTCGCTCTGACCACTTTTTTTTTAATAATTTTCAGTGAACAAACTAAAAGTACATATATATTCACTATGCAAGAGTTCTTCAAGGTACCATTGAAACATATACAAATGACTGTTAGTTAAACAAAAAAAATATTAAAATGAAAAACATTAAATACAACAAAATATAACATATTCTGTCTTCTTCCATTTTTTTAAGTTTGTTTTTGTTTTTGGTCGATGCATGAGAACGTGGATAAGGGTGTTGCATCATGTGACAGGTAGGCATGGTACACCCCAACTTTGAGGGGGGTCAAGGAAGACGCTGCGGAGAAAACCGGCAAAAGTTTGTCGGTAAGATGGTTTTCGGGTGAGGGTGCTATGCGCGGTCACAACTTTGTACCAGAAGTCAAGGACTGTATGCGGACCACTCTGAAAGAGGTATTCTAAAGCCTGTCCTCGAAACCAGATTGGGGTATGGTGCTTAGCAAGAGGGTAGTGAAATGTCTGGGGCAACAACAGGAAATCCGGGGTTACCGTCGTTGGCGGGGCACGGAGGTAAAAGCCCACGATTCGTTGGATGAGGAGCCATACGTTTTGTTTCAGGGGGCACGTAAGACGGTGCTCGTCGGTGTCTTCGAGCTGACAGTCAGGGCAGAGTGGGGAGGTGGCCAGTCCTATGCGATAAAGTCGACTATTAGTCGGGAATTTTCCATAGACTAAAACATACCAGAGTGCAGACACAGACGACGGTAAAAAGGGTGCATGCACACACCCCCAAACCGTGCGCCAGTTAATGTCAGGATGCTGTAGCACCATGGGGTCGCAAGGGTTGGACAGCATAAACAAACGATAATAATCTTTTGTACGGTGAGGACGGGTGACTGGAAGATCGGCCCGAACGTAGCTGAGTTCTATGAAACAATTGGCGACGTGGTACAATAATGGAGAAATAGGTGCCACATTGATCGGTGGATCGAGAGAAGCTGGTCGGAGGATATCTAAGAGACTGCGTGTTAAGGACGGGACCGGCCCCTGCCAGTGCCGCAACAGAGTGTGGACAAAGAGTGCAGAAGATCGTGCCCGTACGTTGACGAGTCCGAGGCCACCTTTTGCAGGTGGTAGTGTTAGGTTATTGTAGCGGACTTTGAAAAGTGCCCCTGCTGACACGAAATATCCAAAGGCGGATTGGATGCGGCGGCCAAGGAGTAACGGCATTGGGAGGATCTGGGCGACGTGTACCAGTTTAGGGGCGACATACATGTTGACATAGGACACACGTTGGAGTTGGTTTAAGTTACGGTGCACTTGACCGCGGACATGGTGCCGAATCGACTGCAAAAGCCGCCGGTAAGCCAGGGCCACTGTGCGGTGTGTGGAGCTCGTATATTCGATACCCAAGTAACGAAGGGTGGCACTGACTGGGAGTGGGGTCGGCACCATAGCCGGGAGGCAGCGCCCAATGTGCATTATAGTCGATTTACGGACGTTAAGAATGCTACCAGAAAGACGTCCATACTGGTGGATCCATTGGATGGCGTCATTGAGTTCCGTGGAGGAGCGGGTGAGAAAGAAGAGATCGTCCGCATAAGCCCTACAGCGAAAGGTGTAGTCACGAAAAGTGAGGCCCTGCAGTCTAGAGGTAAGTCCAGTGATGAGGGGCTCAAGTGCAATGGCATATAATAAAGTAGACATAGGGCATCCTTGACGCACAGAGCGGCGTATAGGAATCGGTCCTACAAGCCTCCCATTGACTTGTACCATCGAGACCGCGGGAAGTAGTAAACGGCGAATGGCATCGACAAAAAGCAATGGGAACCCCATACGTGTCGCCACCATGAGGAGGAATGGGTGTCGAACGCGATCAAAGGCACTCGTGAAATCGACGGATACCAGTGCTGCACGAAGGCGACAAACCGACGCCAGTGCAATGAGGTCACGGCATTCTCCTAGGGCTGTTTGTAAGGTGGCCCCACAACCACGTGCAGTCTGCTCAGGTGAAAGGACCGTAGGTAAGACGGTGCGTAAGCGCGCTGCTAAGAGCCGTGCATAGATTTTATAGTCTGCATTCAGTAGTGTAAGGGGGCGATATGCAGAGACATGAGACCCTCCCTTCGGTTTAGGCACAGGTAGAAGAATGCCAGTGACGAATTCAGGTGGAATTGGGAAGGACGGAGTAAAGAGTTCCTGAATCATTTCCGTCCAGCGAGGAAGCATTGACGTGGTGAACGCCCGGTAAAACTCCACTGGGAGACCATCTCGTCCGGGAGATTTGTTCTTGGCCCCTTTGTTGATCGCATCTACCACCTCTTCTGCGGTGATTGCAGACATCATGGACGTTGACTCTGCTACGGTGAGGGTCCGATCAGGGGAAGGACGGAGATCATCAGGAATGGGCGTCGCCATCGGTTCATCATCATAAAATTGGCGATAATGTTCAGCAAAGGCAGTCACCACTGCCGCCTGTGTTGTGTGGTGAACACCATCGGAGGTCGTGATGTTGGGGACAAAAAGTCGACGTCGACGACTATGGTCGGATGCGGCATGGATTGTGGATGGGGTTTCGTCGTGGAGGAGGTCTTGTCGTCGGGAACGCACCACGACACCATGCAGTCGTGCACGTTGAAGAGAGAGGAGACGAGCTTTAGTACGCTGTCGTTCCCTATGGGTGTCAGGTGATGGAGGGAGCGCATCGAGCTCACGGAGGACGGCGTAGTGAAAATTTGTGGTGTCTCGATGCCATGCTGCTGCTTCCTTGCCACATTGTATGAAGGCCTTTCTGATCGCAGGTTTGGCACATTTGAGCCACCAATGGAACGTGGATGTGCACTGCGGAAGGCGTCTTTCGCAAGACGCCCATGTAGTGGCAATACATTGTCGGCAGTGTGGATCATTAAGGAGGGAGGTATTAAGCTTCCAGTAACCTCTGCCGCGCCACACTCACTGAGGTGGCAGAGCCAGGGAGCAAATGACGGCGCAGTGGTCCGAAAATGCAAGGGGCCAACGTTCAGCTTGGGCGACTTCATTGCCAAGGTGGGCAGAGACATAAAACCGGTCCAGTCTGCTCGCAGAACGTGCTGTATAATGCGTAAAACCGGGGGTATTGCCATGAATTTTCTCCCAAACGTCCACTAGATGAAAATCTTCGATTAAGGTGAGCAGCGCCGGGCATGGCGAATAACCAGGCACTTGGTTCAAATGGTTCAAATGGCTCTGAGCACTATGGGACTTAACATCTATGGTCATCAGTCCCCTAGAACTTAGAACTACTTAAACCTAACTAACCTAAGGACATCACACAACACCCAGCCATCACGAGGTAGAGAAAATCTCTGACCCCGCCGGGAATCGAACCCGGGAACCCGGGAGGCACTTGGTCCTGCCGATGGAGGACACAGTTAAAATCGCCTCCCATGATAAGGCGATCATAGCGTCCAGAAAACAGGGGCGCCACGTCATGTCCGAAGAAAGTGGACCGCTGCCGACGGCTCGTGGAGCCAGACGGAGCGTAGATATTGATGACGCGCGTGTCGAAGATGGTAACAGCCATGCCTCTTCCACACGGAAGGATTGTCGTGTCCTTGAATGGGATTCCTTCGCGTATGTAGAAAGCCACTCCACGCCCTGATTGATCACATGTGGAAGTGTATGAGTCGTAGCCGTAGACTGGTGGTAGGGTGGCAACGCGTACTTCCTGAAGAAGGGCGACGTCGACGTCAGAGGCCCGAAGCATGTCACATAGGAGTTGCAGCTTGGGTGCAGTGCCGATCATGTTTATGTTCAGTGTGGCAAAACGGTACGTTTGTTTCAGTGGTGGTGGACGCGCATCTACCATCACCAAGGGGAGGGAACCGACAGGAAGTCCCGTCCCATCAGCTGCAATGCCTCGCTTTTGATGTTAACAGGCAGCCTTGTCCGGCGGAGGCAACTCATCCGGAGGAGGGGGCGTATCTTCCTCAACGTCGTCGGCCCATGTTCCTGTGCCGTGGGTTTGTCCAATGTCCATGGGAATGGCGTCGTGGTGAGAGAGATCTGGAGTTGTCGGCGGGGAGACAGGCGTCTCAACCTGCGCACCGATCGTTACATTGTGCGTGGCGACCTCCATGGTGGTCCCTTCCTGCGAAACGTCTTGTTCATCTCGAAAGTTGTCCGCCGACCTCTGTGTGGAAATGTCGGCTGGCTGGGTGTCGTCGTCGTCGTCGCGGGTGGCGACGCTGTGAGAGCCCGTGGGTGAACGGCGACGGCGTTTGCGCCTACGTGGCGAGCGTTGTTTGCGCACGTGTTCCTCAGTGTCGGACGACGGCAAGGAGGAGCGTCGACCTGGTTCGAAGGCGTCGGTGGGTACAATGAAATTGTCAAACAGGTGTTGTGAAGAAGTACTGTTCTCCTCAGCTTCCGGTGCGGGAGCCTGTTCGGCGGCAAGGTTGTCAGGTGGGACGTCCGCACCGTCCATAGGTGACTGGGACGGTGGGGCGTGCCGATCGGAAGGACCGGGCGACGGACTGGACGAAACTGTAGACGTGGCAAGAGCCGCTGCGTAAGTGACCGGTAGGGAGGTCATCGTGGGTGTGACGGACGCTTCCGACAACGGGAGCTGCGCGACACGTCGTTGAATGCAGTCAGACCGTAGGTGACCTTCTTTCCCGCAACCGGAACAGGTCCGAGGTTGGCCGTCGTACATTATAATGGCACGGCAGCCTCCGATACGTAGATAGGAAGGCACGTGTTTCTGCAACTCGATGCGGACCTGTCTAACACCGTTTAAAACGGGATAGATTTGAAATTGTACCCATCGTTCGGCAACATGTTCCAGAACGTTTCCATAGGGACGGAGCGCCTCGATGACGACGTCTGCAGGTAGTTCGAACGGCAGTTCGAAGATCCTTATCGTCCGTGTGCCGAGACCTGCGTGATCGACGGTAACGGGTCCGACGTTGCCGTCGGAATGACAGAAGCGCAGTCCACGTTTTGCCTCTTGAAGCACCTTGTCGCACGCCGCATCGTTGATCATTTTGACGTAGACGGTACTGCTAACTATGGACAAGTGGATACCAATGAGATCCGTTGGTGGTATCTTAACTTCATCGCGTATAAATCGTTCTACCTCCAGGGCCTTGGGTCGGGCGAAGTCGGAACAAAAGTTGAAACGTAATGTCTTCTTCCGATAGTTGTGCGCCATGGTGGTCTAGAAGGGAAAACGGCACTTACAGCGGCCGAAGTAAACACAAACACACCGTGCGCGCCTCGCCCGCAGCGCTCTGGCGCGTGACCGCCTCGCAGCACTGCCGGCGGCAGACTGTCCATTCAGCTACCGGGGGCGGATTCCACGCTTTAAGCTCCACTTCATAAGCAATACATTACGATCGGGCTTCTAATCTGCCACAGTAAAGCCTTACAGTTTAAAATATGGTTCTTATATCTTTGTCTTATCGTTGTAAAATCAACCTGATGCTTTACAGTGCCTCCAGCCTCTTCCGTGAATCCCATACAACTTTCCTTCATAATTCCTAAGCCAAGTCTTAGTGGTGTTCAAATTCAGCTCTGCACTACGATGTGGTTTCCGTTTTCATTGCTTTCCCCGAATTCGTTCTCTTCTTCTTCCCACTACGGAATCGGAGTCACGCATCGCAATTAATTCCCCCCCCCCCCCCCCCACCTCTTAACTACGTGAGTAAGTTCATCATATAGATTTCTGCTCTTCCATTTTCCGTGTTTGAAGTTAAAATTATTGTCATAAGGCCTGTATTTTCATATGACTCAAACATGTTTCAAGACCTTTGAACCATTGCCAGAGGCTTTATTCAAATGTGTGAATTATGAACATATTTTAAGTGAAAACTAATCTAAGAGAATTTTTGTTTCTTGTTGTCATTACATTAATTTTACATTATGCAATAATATCCCCTCCCTCCCCCATCAACCATGGACCTTACTGTTGGTGGGGAGGCTTGAGTGCCTCAGCGATACAGATAGTCGTATCGCAGGCGCAAGCACAACGGAGGGGTATCTCTTGAGAGGCCAGACAAACGTGTCGTTTCTGAAGAGAGGCAGCCTGCCTTGGCAGTAGTTGCAGGGGCAATAGCCTGTTGTAGCCTTGTAACATAAACCAAAACGGTCTTGCTGTGCTGGTACTGCGAACGGCTGAAGGCAAGGGGAAACTACAGCCGTAATTTGTCCCGAAGGCATGCAGCTTTACTGCGTGGTCTAATGGTGATGGAGTCCTCTTGGGTAAAGTATTCCGGAGGTAAAATAGTCTCCCATTCGGATCTCCGGGTGGGGACTACTCAGGAGGACGTCTTTATCAGGAGAAACAAAACTGGCGTTCTACGGATCGAAGCGTTGAATGTCAGATCCCTTAATCGGGCAGGTAGGTTAGAAAATTGAAAAAGGAAAATGAATAAGTTAGAGTTAGATATAGTGGCAATTAGTGAAGTTCGGTGGCAGGAGGAACATGACATGGCTGGTTTTGTGAACACAGGGTTATAAATACAAAATCCAATAGGGGTAATGCTATAGTAGGTTTAATAATGAATCAAAAAGTAGGAGAGCAGATAAGCTACTACGAACAGCATAGTGAACACATTATTGTATCCAAGACAGACACCAAGCCCACTCCTAGCGCAGTGGTACAAGTTTATATGAAAACTAGTTGAAACCTGGTAGTTGAAACCTGGTAGTCAAGGAAGGCCGGATTCGGTTACGATTGTAGACGGGGCCGCAATCAGTTACTGTTGGTTCCCTTTTGCAATCACACACATTTATTTCAAAATGGTAATTTCAGACTCAACAGTAAATAAAGATATCACACGTTATTAATGAAGGAATAAACAACTGTGTAATTAATAGTGCTTTCGTGCGTTACAATTTACCAAATAAGCATGAAATAAAGACACAGTAAATAATCTTTTAAAAACAAGCCAATGTGATCCTAATTAGAATTTTAAGGCAAGCAACCATAGTCACGGCTGAATGCCTTTAACGCCAACAACGGCAATTGTAAAAAAATTAACGAGTATACTGTAAAACGGCAATGCAATAGCAAGGTTAATTTAAAAAGACAGGCTACTGATCACCAAACTGGTGAAACAAAATGATGGTAAACTTCGTAGCACAACCTTTTAAACCTGCTGTAACAACAAGAATAGCAATTACGTAAAAAATAAAAAAAATACAGCAAAACAGCAAATACAACAGCAATGGTTAATTTAAAAGGACAAGCAACAGATCACCAAACAGGTGAGACAAAATTATGGTAAACTTGATAGCAGAATCATTTAAACCTGCTGTAACGCCAAGAATAGCAATTATGTAAAAAAAATTAGAAACATACAATAAAACAGAAAATACAACAATTAAACACAAGGGCCAGGCGTCAGTCACAGACGGTGCACCAGGAATCGACCTCTGAGTAGGTCTGGCAAAAAAAAAGTGCGAGCGATGAGATAGGCAGCCAAGTGTAACTCAGACTAGTGGCAGTCTAACAAATGACAAATGATGATCTTGGTGAGGCTACCTGACGTCCAATAAACCAAATGCAAAGATGTAATATCGTATACACCAAATCCGGAACCAGCAGTCTGGACTCAGTCCACAGAGTACTGTGCTTAGAGCGCCCGGAATGAGAAGGGAATCACTACCACCAGATTAGAAGAATCGCCTACTAACCCAAAATCAAGAAAGCTGTCAAAACTACACGCCTCACTCGGCAGCAGCGGCTAGGCGAGGAAACGTACACTCCCATTACATACACTAAATCCCAGGGCAGGTGATTGGGGCGTTAGCAGTCACGAGGCAGGAAAAATACCACTGACTGAAATTAACAAATAGTAACAAAGTGAACGCAATAAATACTAATTAGAAGTCCAGGAAAGCTAATCAGATCCGCCTTCCCCAAGCACTTCACTCGCTGCTCTTCACCTCGGCAACACTACGAGCAGCAACACGAACCCAAGTCACTGGAGAATGCAAGATCTCACAATGGTGGAGGTTTCTCTACTTGAATCCAAATGCACTCAACTTAAAACTTGCAGAATCCGGTTTACGACGAGGTCGTGCACACTCGTGACCACAGGCCTTCGATGCAGCAGTCCATACATGCCCCCAGCGGACCCAGAGTGTTCTCGCACTGTGCGGACCTGGCTCCTCTTGAGTCCCCAACGAACTGCCCACTGAAAAGACCCGGAAGAACCATGACATCGCCCCAAAGATAGGGCCACAGTTACTACATATTGATAACCGCCGCTGCTGCCACTAGCAGACAGGCAACGCTTGCGAAACCAAGTGGCGCCAGTCAATACGAGAAGAAGACAAACAACAGCAACCATGAAACTTCCTGGCAGATTAAAACTGTGTGCCCGACCGAGACTCGAACTCGGGACCTTTGCCTTTCGCGGGCAAGTGCTCTACCAACTGAGCTACCGTAGCACGACTCACGGCCGGTACTCACAGCTTTACTTCTGCCAGTACCTCGTCTCCTACCTTCCAAACTTTACAGAAGCTCTCCTGCGAACCTTGCAGAACTAGCACTCCTGAAAGAAAGGATATTGCGGAGACATGGCTTAGCCACAGCCTGGGGGATGTTTCCAGGATGAGATTTTCACTCTGCAGCGGAGTGTGCGCTGATATGAAACTTCCTGGCAGATTAAAACTCTGTGCCCGACCGAGACTCGAACTCGGGACATTCGCCTTTCGCGGGCAAGTGCTCTACCAACTGAGCTACCGTAGCACGACTCACGGCCGGTACTCACAGCTTTACTTCTGCCAGTACCTCGTCTCCTACCTTCCAAACTTTTCAGAAGCTCTCCTGCGAACCTTGCAGAACTAGCACTCCTGAAAGAAAGGATATTGCGGAGACATGGCTTAGACACAGCCTGGGGGATGTTTCCAGAATGAGATTTTCACTCTGCAGCGGAGTGTGCGCTGATATGGTACTTCCTGGCAGATTAAAACTGTGTGCTCGACCGAGACTCGAACTCGGGACCTTTGCCTTTCGCGGGCAAGTGCTCTACCAACTTTTTTTTTATTTTTTTTTTTTTTTACGAAGTAAAAGTATGCCCCAGGAGAGGCTCGAACTCACAACCACGGCATTGCTCACGGCTACTGCCTTATAAGTACCGTGCGCTAACCAATTGCGCCACTTTTTTTTAACCACTTTTTTTTCCAACGCCTTAACCACTTTTTTTTTTTTTTTTTTTAAATATAGAATGCAAGCCCTTTTCAGGGTTCTGCGAAGGCCTTCACGGCTACCGTAGCGGCCCTGGGGCACACGAAGTCCCCACCCTACTTCGCCCTTAGCAGCAATCCCCTACTTTGGCATCGCAAACATTCTATATTTTGAAACTTCCTGGCAGATTAAAACTGTGTGCCCGACCGAGACTCGAACTCGGGACCTTTGCCTTTCGCGGGCAAGTGCTCTACCAACTGAGCTACCGAAGCACGACTCACGCCCGGTACCCACAGCTTTACTTCTGTCAGTATCTCGTCTCCTACCTTCCAAACTTTACAGAAGCTCTCCTGCGAACCTTGCAGAACTAGCACTCCTGAAAGAAAGGATGTAGCGGAGACATGGCTTAGCCACAGCCTGGGGGATGTTTCCAGAATGAGATTTTCACTCTGCAGCGGAGTGTGCGCTGATATGAAACTTCCTGGCAGATTAAAACTGTGTGCCCGACCGAGACTCGAACTCGGGACCTTTGCCTTTCGCGGGCAAGTGCTCTACCAACTGAGCTACCGAAGCACGACTCACGCCCGGTACCCACAGCTTTACTTCTGCCAGTATCTCGTCTCCTACCTTCCAAACTTTACAGAAGCTCTCCTCTATATTTTATCCTTGATTCGTCATTGCGTACTTCATCCGATGCCTTGTTTTTCAAATAATATTTTGAGCATGTTACCATACAATGTCTTGTTGTTTCGTTGTCCACATATTTTATAATATTCCAGTAATACATGTTGCTCATAGTCCAGTACGTCGGGCAGGCCGAGTTTATTAATGACATAATTGACATAGTTCCCCAGTATCCAGAGGGTAACATTATTCTTCTGAACAGGGAAAGCAACGCTTTTGGGGTTGACGAGAATGTCGACAGTAAGGTTTCTGCCGTCGGTCCTATTGATAAACGCCACTTGTTGGCGGACTCTGTCCCAAATGACCTGGTAGCCGTTGCATATGAGACGATGCCGTAGGGTGTCTATCACACTACAATGGGGACACTGATTTGTGTCACTCAAACCTATAGGCTGTAATCTTTCATTTGTGGCAACGGTATTATTGACAACCTTGTACCAGGCACCACGCACAGTGGTGGACAGTACTTTATTGTTTATATTCTTCCATATATTTTGCCAATTTCGGGTGGGATATTTTGATTCCATTCTGTTTCGGTTGTCCTTTGTAGTAAGGCAATCCATGATGAAACTACAGTTTCGTTTGGTCCTATCCGCGACAATGCAGTGCAGATAACTGAGTTCTAAATAGTAGAATCGGATGTGCTGCAATTTGTAAGATATTTTACTTATGTTAATAGGTGGTTCCATACTCTCCGGTTTAAGGATTTGGAAAAGTTTCGATGATAAATTATTGTGGCGGTCTTCTAAAAGCTGAAGGGTACGCTTGATATAAAGAGCCGTAGTTTTGCGGCGGATATCGGTCAATCCGAGGCCTCCTTCTCTCGGTTTTAATGTTATAGTACTGGCTGCCACTTTAAATATCTCACCTCTCCAAACATACTTGCAGATGAAGCTCATGATGGTTTTTGATATCGTTTTAGGTATCGGTAGTATTTGACGTACATATACTGCTTTCGAAAGGACAGCGCAGTTGATTAATTGCACCCTTTGGATAATGTTCAAGTCTCTAAGTCGGTTCATTATTAAAGTACCTCGAATACTATGTAAGACCTTCTTCCAGTTGAATGTTGTTGTTTGCAGGGGGCATCGGTAGAACCTCACACCTAACGCAGTGTGATGGTCTACAGACCTGGCCCATTCGAGGGCAGTGTTCCTGAAGCCGTGGAGATTTAGAAAGGAGCTTTTCATATCGTTGATTTGCGCTCCCGTTGCGAAGCAGTAGAGGCGAACAATCTCTCTCAGTCTTACAACGTCGTCATGACTTCTGACGATGACTCCGACGTCGTCGGCGTAAGCGTTGGTAGCGTTACTGACCCCTGAAATTGAGATGCCTTTTAATTCCTTTTTTAATCGTTTCAACAAAGGTTCTAGTGCTACCACAAATAGCATCATTGATAAAGGACTGCCCTGCGGGACACCATTTGCTATTTCGACATCTTGAGTATAGTGTCCATTTATTAAAATTTTGGTTTTCATACCTTGCAATAGATATTTTAAGAAAATTAAAAATTTGTCGTTAAAACCTATATGCATCAGTGTGGTAAATAAATATTCATGGTTTACCCTATCAAAGGCTTTAGAAAAGTCGATAAAAACGAGGCCAGCCTTCGTCAATGTCGTTGAGAAGATACTGATTATGTCCCTGTATTCACAGACTGTTTTAAAAATATTCCGACCCGGGAGACACGTTTGATGGGGACCAATTACTGTATCAAACACCGGTCGGAGTCTGTTTTTTACTACCCTGGCAATAATTTTATAATCAGAGTTCATTAAAGATATCGGTCTCATTGTGTTGAGCTGTTTGACATCCGAATTGTTTCCCTTAGGAAGTAGCACAGTAACGCACTCTTTCATTTCGTCAGGTATGTGCCCTCCACTCAATATTTCGTTGACGACTTGTGTGAATTTATTCCTTATAATATGCCAATATTGGGAATAAAATTCTACGGGTAAACCGTCGGGCCCAGGTGATTTTTTAACAGGTGAGCTTTTAATTACTTCTAAAATGTCTTCAGACAGGATTTCAACGGTGAGGCTCCTGTTGTGTTCTTCAGTTACTATGTGTTCCATATCACAGTTGCTGAGCAGTTCCTGTCCATGATCTGGGTGATACTGGTGATCACTATAAAATTGATTGTAATACCTATGAGCCTCTTTCAAAATATCTTTGTGTTGATTTAAAATACGTTGATCTTCAGAGAGCAATGACTGAATAAAAGTTCTTCGACGGTTTTTTTCATGCTGGAGTAGATGATAGAGTGAAGCGTGTTCATCTTCCACTGTGGTTTGAACTCGTGATTTTATTGTCATTCCTTCCAGCTGTTTGCGTTTAAGACTAAGAAGTTCGGCCTTGACCTGTTTTATACCCGTTCTGACAGCCGCGGACATTGGCATATCATAAAGGTCACGCAGACAAGTATAATAGAATTCGATAGTGCGCCGAGACCAAAGTGCCCTTTCCCTACTGTAAGAAATTAGAGTAGATCTAAGTTTCGTTTTGGCGCTTAAAGTCCACCAATCTATCGTTGACTGGTATTTGTGGCTTTGTCGAAGTGAAAGTTGCCAAGAAGCTTCTAACTGCTCAGTTAGGGCGTTATCTCGAAGCATGGCGATATTCAATTTCCAAAAAGGACGACCCCAGTATGTCTGCTGTTTAGGAAGTCCAATGCCGCACCTTAGTGCTAGATGGTCGGAAAAGAAAGTTGGTATTCGTTCGACGCCACTGATTTTGTTGGCTAAATTTGAACTTACGTATATGCGGTCGATCCGACTTTGCGCTTTAGTGCTGAAATATGTGTACTGGACAGACACGGGGTATTTAACCTCCCAAGCGTCCTGCCATTTCATAGTTTTCACAAGACCGTCTAGTTCTGGGGAGAAATTGAAATTTGGCGTTTGGTCTTTCCGGTGTAGGACACAATTCCAGTCACCTCCGACTATTACATCAACGGGATTTTCCTTTAGTAAATACACTAGATCATTTTTAAAAAAAATTGGCTCTTTCTGTTCGACCACTGCTTCCCGAAGGTACATAAACATTTAAAATCGTAACACCGAAAATCTTAAAACTGATTCCCCGCCCCGATTCCAACATGGTTACATCTGTTATTGCAATACCTTCCTTGACCAGGGCAGCGGTGCCGCAAGCGCTTTCTGAGGCGACATTGAGAATTGCAGTAAATCCCGGAACATACAAATTGGAAAAACACACTTCTTGGAGAAGCGCAATATCGGTATCGGACTGATATATGAAGTCCCTGAGGGCAGCAATTTTAGTTGCATTCTGGATCTTGTTAATATTAACAGTCATAACGTGATACGTTTGATCCATGAGCACGAGCTGTTATTGTTTACTTGACTTTCCGGCGATTAGGCATATGTAGTCCGAATTCACGTGGCATTAGTGGGCTCAAAGTGTAGTCGTGAGCTTGAGACGTTGCGGTTAACATGCCATACCATTATTCGCAGATACAGGTGGCATTGCTGTCTCCGTATCTTCTGCCCATTCATAACGACTATTTTGGGTAGATGGTCTACGTGGGGAATTAGTTACGTCCTGATAGTCTGATAATTCGAGGCCTGGTGCTCCTTCGTCCCGGACATCGTTCTCAGGTGATTTCCGTAGATGCGATGTTATGCTTCCGACCTCAGGTTCCCTCCGGCCATGGTCTGCGATCGTTGTCTGTTCCTGAATGCTCCTCAACCTATCCCGCAGAGCCGGGGCTAAGCTTTCAGCAGCCTGATGTGCCAACCGCTTTTTGCGACGTTTCCTAGCTTTCCGAGGCGATCTTGACCACTCTGGAGACGAATCGGGGGACTTTTCGGACGAATGCGGAGACGAAGTCGGCGATGCAAGCCGGTCCTGTGTCCTAGTCGAAGATCCAACGCAGCTCTTTTCACCAGGCGTGGAAGAATGTTCTACTGCAGTTAGACTCGCCTCTGTCGCAGGGGGCCTGTCAGCCGCGCTGGGGGAAGCAGAACCGTATTCATTGACTCCTTGTGTCGGTTGGATGATCGAATGATCTATGATCATGTCTTGCCCAACAATATTCTTAACTGGATCGTCCGTTGCCGCTACTCTCGTGTTGGTCTCGTCCTGTCGTTCGCAATCAGGCGGTTGCAGGGAGGTATCCACAGTAACCGCAGAAGGTTCTGCTCGCGAGCTACGAGAAGGAGCGGAACAGTCGTAATGTGCAGGTACCTGACTTTCACTGGCGTTGCGCTGGGGCACCGTATGGTTAGTCGTAGCTACGGGTCTACCACAGTCTATATGGCTGAATACACTCTCGGGATGCTCGCATTGTTCCCCCAGTGCGAAAGATGTCTGCCGAGCTGATCGCAAAGGTGACGTGGCAGCAGCGTACGTCATCTGCAGTTGAACTACAGGCCCTGCACCTGCGGACTCTACACTTGATAATTGAGGAACCCTCCGTCTACTGCACTCTGCACGTACGTGCTCTGTCGAGTTACAAATGGCACAGGTACGAGGCTGTCCATCGTAAATGATCAACGCACGGTATCCTCCAATAATTACAAAGGAAGGAATGTGCTTGAGAATTTCCATCTTAACCTGGCGAACGCTATTCAAAACGGGAAACATGTGTGGTTCTGACCACAATTCCGCAACATTGGAAATTACTCTGCCATACGCCCCGAGAACACGATTGATTTCGACTACAGGCACTTCAAAAGGAAGCTCAAATACTCTTACTGTTCGTATTCCCATCCCAGCATAGGATACTACAACATCGCTAACTGAGCCGTCTAAGTGATTAAACTTAAGAAGACCACCACATTGTTCTACAATTGCGACACATTTAGCAGGGTCTGCCAATTTCAAATATGCCGAGATAGTCACAAACGATAAATGAACTCCAACTAGATCATCTTTAGTAATTCCAACTTTTTCTGTGAGCCACAGTTTGATTTCAAAAGCTTTCGGTCGTACGAAATTTCTATCGAAAGCGAATTTAATGGTGTCTTTTCTCATTTTCATCAAATCAATACACAATTAAGTGAGGTAATGCGCTTGCGAGCCGGCCTACCTGGCTCGCAGGAAAACAGCCTTGTTGACACGAAACGTCCGCAGCGGCCGCCACACGTCCGTCTCGCGCCGAAGACGAGGCGCGAATGAGCTGAGCTACCGTAGCACGACTCACGGCCGGTACTCACAGCTTTACTTCTGCCAGTACCTCGTCTCCTACCTTCCAAACTTTACAGAAGCTCTCCTGCGATCCTTGCTAGTTCTGCAAGGTCCCGAGTTCGAGTCTCGGCCGGGCACAAAGTTTTAATCTGCCAGGAAGTTTCATATCAGCGCATACTCCGCTGCAGAGTGAAAATCTCATTCTGGAAACAGCAACCATGTCAACTAAACGATAGGGTCTGGCCTCCAACAGAGGACAGAAACCTACAAACAGCACAACGCGAGCTGCAGCATGCTCACTAGTTGAAGATTGAGATTGCGATGGAATAAATTCATTATGCAATAAAATAAATTATTCAGATACTTAAGGGAGACGAAAATTAGGTTTCAGATTGATTATATACCTGCAAGACAGAGATATAAGAACCTGATTTTAAACTGTAAGACATTTTCAGGGGCAGATGTAGACTCTGACCATAATTTGTTGGTTATGAACTGTAGATGAAAACCGAAGAAACTGCAAAAAGGTAGGAATTTATGGAGATGGGTCCTGGGTAAACTGAAAGAACCAGAGGTTGTAGAGAGTTTCAGACAGAGTATTAGGGAACGATTGACAAGGCAGGGGAAAGGAATAAAGCAGAAGGAGAATTGGTAGCTTTGAGAGATGAAATAGTGAAGACAGCAGAGGATGAAGCAGGTAAAACGGCGACGACTACTAGAAATCCGTGAGTAACAAGAGAGATATTGACTTTAACCGACGAAAGGAGAAAATATAAAAATGAAGTTAACGGAGCAGGCAAAAAGGAATACAAACGTCACGAAAATGTGATCGACAGGAAGTGCAAAATGGCTAAGTGGGAATGGCTGGAGGACAAATGTAAGGATGTAGACGCTTATATTACTAGGAATAAGATGAATGCCGCCTTCAAGAACATTAAAGAGATCTTTGGAGAAAAGAGAAACTTGTGTATGAATATCAAGAGCTAAAATGGAAAACCAGTCCTAAACAAAGAAGGGAAGGCAGAAAGGTGGAAGGAGTATATGGCTCTGAGCACTATGGGACTCAACTGCTGAGGTCATTAGTCCCCTAGAACTTAGAACTAGTTAAACCTAACTAACCTAAGGACATCACAAACATCCATGCCCGAGGCAGGATTCGAACCTGCGACCGTAGCGGCCTCGCGATTCCAGACAGCAGCGGCTTTAACCGCACGGCCACTTCGGCCGGCTTAGGAAGGAGTATATAGAGGGTCTGTACAAGGGCGATGTACTTGAAGGCAATGTTATGAAAATGAAAGAGAATGTACATGAAGATGAGAAGGGAGATGTGATACTGCGTGACGAATTTGACAATGCACTGAAAGACCTAAGTCGAAACAAAGCTCTGGGAGTTGACAACATTCTGTTGGAGCTACTGGTAGCCTCGGGAGACATGTATATGACTGACGAAATACACTCAGGCATCAAGAAGGATATAATAATTCCAATTCTAAAGAAAACAGGTTCTGACAAGTGTGAAAATTACCGAACTATCATTACGGACAAATGGAAAAACTGGCAGAAACCGACCTCAGGGCAGATCAGTTTGGATTCCCTAGAAATGTAGAAACACGTGAAGCAATACTTACTATACGACTTTGAAGATGGGATAAGAAAAGACAAATCTACGTTTCTAGCATTTGTAGTCGTAGGGAAAGTATCTGACAATGTTGCTTGGAATATTAGCTTTCAAATCTGTAGGTGGCAGGGATAAAATACACTCCTGGAAATTGAAATAAGAACACCGTGAATTCATTGTCCCAGGAAGGCGAAACTTTATTGACACATTCCTGGGGTCAGATACATCACATGATCACACTGACAGAACCACAGGCACATAGACACAGGCAACAGAGCATGCACAATGTCGGCACTAGTACTGTGTATATCCACCTTTCGCAGCAATGCAGGCTGCTATTCTCCCATGGAGACGATCGTAGAGATGCTGGATGTAGTCCTGTGGAACGGCTTGCCATGCCATTTCCACCTGGCGCCTCAGTTGGACCAGCGTTCGTGCTGGACGTGCAGACCGCGTGAAACGACGCTTCATCCAGTCCCAAACATGCTCAATGGGGGACAGATCCGGAGATCTTGCTGGCCAGGGTAGTTGACTTACACCTTCTAGAGCACGTTGGGTGGCACGGGATACATGCGGACGTGCATTGTCCTGTTGGAACAGCAAGTTCCCTTGCCGGTCTAGGAATGGTAGAACGATGGGTTCGATGACAGTTTGGATGTACCGTGCACTATTCAGTGTCCCCTCGACGATCACCAGTGGTGTACGGCCAGTGTAGGAGATCGCTCCCCACACCATGATGCCGGGTGATGGCCCTGTGTGCCTCGGTCGTATGCAGTCCTGATTGTGGCGCTCACCTGCACGGCGCCAAACACGCATACGACCATCATTGGCACCAAGGCAGAAGCGACTCTCATCGCTGAAGACGACACGTCTCCATTCGTCCCTCCATTCACGCCTGTCGCGACACCACTGGAGGCGGGCTGCACGATGTTGGGGCGTGAGCGGAAGACGGCCTAACGGTGTGCGGGACCGTAGCCCAGCTTCATGGAGACGGTTGCGAATGGTCCTCGCCGATACCCCAGGAGCAACAGTGTCCCTAATTTGCTGGGAAGTGGCGGTGCGGTCCCCTACGGCACTGCGTAGGATCCTACGGTCTTGGCGTGCATCCGTGCGTCGCTGCGGTCCGGTCCCAGGTCGACGGGCACGTGCACCTTCCGCCGACCACTGGCGACAACATCGATGTACTGTGGAGACCTCACGCCCCACGTTTTGAGCAATTCGGCGGTACGTCCACCCGGCCTCCCGCATGCCCACTATACGCCCTCGCTCAAAGTCCGTCAACTGCACATACGGTTCACGTCCACGCTGTCGCGGCATGCTACCAGTGTTAAAGACTGCGATGGAGCTCCGTATGACACGGCAAACTGGCTGACACTGACGGCGGCGGTGCACAAATGCTGCGCAGCTAGCACCATTCGGCGGCCAACACCACGGTTCCTGGTGTGTCCTCTGTGCCGTGCGTGTGATCATTGCTTGTACAGCCCTCTCGCAGTGTCCGGAGCAAGTATGGTGGGTCTGACACACCGGTGTCAATGTGTTCTTTTTTCCATTTCCAGGAGTGTACATTGAACGAAAGGCTGTTTACAATTTATCCAGAAAACCGGCGGCAGTTATAAGTGTCGAGGGGTACGAAAGGAAAGCAGTGGTTGAGAAGGGAGTGAGACAGGGCTGTAGCCTATCCCCGATGTTATTCAGTCTGTATATTGAACAGGCAGTAAAGGAAACAAAAGAAAAATTTGAAGTAGGAATTAAAATCCAGGGAGAAGAAATACAAACCTTGAGGTTTACCGTTAACATTGTAATTCTGTCAGAGACAGCAAACGACTTGGAAGAGCAGCTGAATGGAATGGACAGTGTCTTGAAAGGAGGGTATAAGATGAACATCAACAAAAGCAAAGCGAGAATAGTGGAATGTAGTCGAATTAAATAACGTGATGCTGAGGGAATTAAATTAGGAAGTGAGACACTTAAAGTAGTAGATGAGTTTTGCTATTTGGGCAGCAAAACAACTGATGATGGTCGAAGTAGAGAGGATGTAAAATGTAGACTGGCGATGGCAAGGAAAGCGTTCCTGAAGAAGAGAATTTTGTTAATATCGAGTATAGATTTAAGTGTCAGTAAGTCCTTTCTGAAAGTTTTTGTATGGAATGTAGCCATGTATGGAAGTGAAACAAGGACGATAAAAACTATAGACAAGAAGAGAAAAGCAGCTTTTGAAATGTGATGCTACAGAAGAATGCTGAAGATTACATGGATAGATAGATCACTTAACTAATGAGGAGGTACTGAACAGAACTGGAGAGAAGAGGAATTTGTGGTACTACATGGCTAAAAGAAGTGATCGGTTGCTAGGACATGTTCTGAGGCATGGAGGGATCACCAATTTGGTATTGGAGGGAAGCGTGGCGGATGAAAATTGTAGACGAAGGCCAAGAGATGAACATACTAAGCAGATTCAGAAGGATGTACGTTTTATTGGTTACGTGGAGATGAAGACGCTTGCACAGGATAGAGTAGCATGGAGAGCTGCATCAACCAATCTTTGGACTGAAGACCACAACAAACAACAGTAATGCAGGATCCTCTGTACACTACCATGTACTGGTAGATTTTCATTTGCTACTAAATGACGTAATTATAATTATAGCTGGTGTGTTAACCCATCCGCATACTCAAACAGAATTTCTTCGTGTCAAGATGTTGCCAACAAATTCAAGAACAAGTTCGTCAGACACATAATAAAACTAATAAAATACAAAGTTAAATATTGATACCATTATGTCGATTATATGACATGCGTGATCGACATACAACATACAAACATAAAACAGCTACTCAATACATCTACAATTTACACTCAAGGATTCACTTCACTGTAGAAACAAAATCAGACACTACATTAAATTTTCCGATCTCACTTTACAAAGAGTAAACAACACGCATGACTTCAGAATAGTCAGGAAATCGGCAATCACGGGCACCACCAATCACACTCTACCAAACCAGCTGTTGCATCACAAGTAAGTAAGCTCAGATGCAAGATCAGCAGATTAAACAGAACACCCACATAAAAACGGAACTACGTACAGGAGCTAAACACAATAAAACAACTAGTAGTGGAAAGTGATTTGATATCCATATGATGTACTGTATAAACAAACCAGCAAATATGTAATCGAGAAAGGAATGGATACCAACACAGACAAACAAGAAGTTACACAGTACAGGAAAACACAACACACAGACAAGGACCACATGCGAAATACGACAGAACAACAACAAACAGAGAACTGAACGGAACATACTCGCCTACACTAGTAAAATAGTTCACAGATTTTGCAAAATATTGAAAAAGTTAGTGGTTAAAATAGGTTACCAGACAGACAACACAACAACTCAACACAGAAAAAGTTCGAAAGACAAAAAACACCCACAGATAAATTCTGCATATCAGGCGTATATGAATTCACATGTAACTCTTGCCAATCGGTATTCTTAGGACAAACCTGCATATACTTAGAACTACTCGAAGGTAACATCTCCCATAGCATATTTGCTCACAGCTCAGCAGCTCACAACCACTATCCAGACAAAATCGAAAAAAAATTCAAAATATTAAAATTCGGCAATATCCTGTTCCATACACTAATAATAGAAGAAAAGTTCACTTACAGGAAGCGTTAGAAGAAGGAAAACAGGTTATAAATATATACACTACACGATGCAAAGACACACTGTTTAACACATTAAACGAGCCTTACAGAATAGAGGACACTAAAAACACACACACACACACACACACACATACCTACAGTCAGAGGGAAAGGGGGAGACAGAGACAGAGGGATAGCAGGTAAACTAAATTTAAATTTGGTGCCAAACTCACATGAGAACACGTGAACATGCATTGAGACTTGACACATAATAATTCCGTTTATACTAAGTTTTGGCACTGTTATTTACAATGAAAATTTTCGAAATGTTTGTATTACTTGTGTGTGGTGCTTAATAGCTCAAGAGACCTGAAATGAAGAAGGGTTTGCCAGAGAAAAACGTAAGTAATAACAAATACAGGCGTGAAATATCTTGACGCTGCCGAACTATTTTACATATAAAGTGTTGCGTTAACTTGCCGAACATATTCGCAAAAACATCACTCAGTTGCGGATTACAAGATACTAGTACATTGTAATGTACAAAGGGTGCTGCGTATCTGTTTAACATAAATTAATGACAACAATAAGCAAAAACTGTCTTCAGGCCTCATTTTCACAGACAAGTTATCGGTTAAAATAAGTTCAAATTTCATAAATTTGGATAAAAACAATGCAGTGTCGACGGCACAAAGGTTCTGGAACACGTTTGGTTCGTATGAAAAAATAGTGTTTTGCGTAACAGCAGACGTAATATCCAATAATTTTGTCCAGAAACAGAGCAAGAATAACAAATCCAAATAGTGAATACTCGCCAGCAAACCCTACAATAAATACAGTATAAAAACTTCGAAAGATATTCCTCAGCGTACAGTTTAATGAAAGTTGTCTAGCTTGTAATTCCAGATTAGATAAAGATTTGTCTGAATATTCTGTCACCTACAGCAAGATAAGTTAGTAGCAAAGTTGAAGCCTTGAAGTTAAAACAAGGAACAATGTGTGAAAAAAATCAGTAGCTCAACATTGACCACAATTGGCAAATAAATTCGCAGTATCAACTGACATTGAGGAAGTCACAGGCAGCGCAAATGCACACGTACAAATCCTAGATCAAGGAAAACAGAAAAAACAAAACCTGAAAACAATCATAAACAGTACAAAAATACCCAGTATAAACAGTCATCACAGTCAGATACATGATATCCGTGACAAAATTATCAACTCAACTGACATGAATCTCACCAAATAAGAACGAAACCTGCTTGGAAAAGGACCAAAACGCTACATTAACACACATGTCCAAAAATCGGAATAAGACCTCATACCAGAATCTGGACACGCTATAAAAGAACAAGAAAGCTTAGCATACCAAATTTTAATGCAAACTTAACAACAGAGATAGCAGCTGCAGTAATAACGCAGGGAACAGAAGCCACACATCCGCCATAATCTCCTATAACAGAACACCTGCAGAAATCATATCGAATAGGTTAAAACACAGACTAAAACAAAACAATGCCATACTAAAAAGAGTGGACAAAGGCGATATCATGGTGATTATGAATGAAAAGAAATAAATACATAAAACTCATAATCTTCTGAAGGACAACAAACATCACCAAACTGACCATTGACCTCACAGCAAGACACCAGAAAAGAATTTAAGAATCCCGTAAAACTTCAAAAATATATTCACAAATGGTCGGATAAAATGAGCGACAGAGAAATATCCAAAAACACAGTCAGAGAGAAAGAGAGAGAGAGAGAGAGAGAGAGAGAGACAGACAGAGACAGAAGAAAAGAAAGTAAACAAAATTTAAAATTGACGCCAAACTCACTTGACACAAAATTAGCACATGCACATGATAACGTTAATATTGTCTTTTCACAAATTGAAAAGTGTTATTTGCAGTGAAAATTTCCATAATACGAAGGCGTGCTTGAAGGTAATGCCTCCAAAATTCTTATTTCATATCTCTAAATTATTTTTACGTGAAACGTTATTAACATTCTCCATATTTATTCTTCATGTCTACATAAGTGAAGCCTTCTGCCGCTAGAAGGCTCTGAATTGTAGTGTGTAACATGATAGTGTCGTAGTGTAGGCGAGATTCGAATTCGTAAAGTTCGTCCACAGAAGGAGCACTCTCAACTTCAGCATGACAATGCCAGACCACAAACGAGCGCTGCAACATCTGCAACAGTCCGAGTTCTTCGTCTCAATGTCAACTACCATCATCTGTATATGTTGACTTGGTGCCACCCAATTTTCACGTTTCCAAAACTTGACAGACATCCTCCAGGATTTGGCTTTGACACTCGTAGTGACAAACCAGTGCAAGCGGAGATAAGGTTGTGTCTCCATCAACAAAATCGTTCTGCACTGACAATATCAAGAAACAGGTCCCTCGGTGGGAGAAATGTGTTCATCGCCGGAGGTAGTTACGTTAGGAAATAAATTTTATGTAAAAAGCTTCAAGAATTTTCGCATAAAAACGCGGGTTTAGTGATTACATATTTTCCCCTATAATTCTCAATAGTTTCTCTCTACTAACTTTATTCAATGCCCTGATAAAATCAATAAGTGCTCAACTGGTTTCCCTATTACACTCCATCTTTTTTTAGATTATTTTCTTAATTATAAATACTACTTCTGTTTTCGACCTACCCCTCTGAAACCCCATCTGTTCTTCGCCCAATAATCCCTCAGCTATAACCTTAAACCTTTTGTCTGTTGTTCTTGCTTATGCTTCGTATGCAATGTCCAGTTAGCTGTTTTCTCAACAGTTCTCGCAGCTATTGTTGTCTTCTTTTTTAAACAGTTGCATTATCTTTGCTTCTAACCATACTTCTAGAATACTCCATTTCTCTGGCATATACAATTATTAATGACTGAAGCGATTTCATAAATTCACTATTGTTACAGCAACTGACATATCAGCGCACACTCCACTGCAGAGTGAAACTTTCATTCTGGAAACATCCCCCAGGCTGTGGCTAAGTCATATCTCCGCAATATCCTTCCTTCCAGAAGTGCTAGTCTAGCAAGATTCGCAGGAGAGCTTCTGTGAAGTTTGAAAGGTACAAGACGAAGCACTGGAGGAAGTAAAGCTGTGAGGACGGGTCATGAGTCGTGCGTGGGTAGCTCAGATGCTAAGCCGGCATGGTACCTCAATGTGTCTGGTCAGAGGGTTACCTGCCCTCTGTATGTTGTTGTTGTCTTCAGTCCTGAGACTGGTTAGATGCAGCTCTAAATGCTACTCTATCCTGTGCAAGCTTCTTCATCTCCCAGTACCTACTGCAGCCTACATCCTACTGAATCTGCTTAGTGTATTCATTTCTTGGTCTCCCTCTACGATTTTTACCCTCCACGCTGCCCTCCAGTACTAAATAGGTGATCCTTTGATGCCTCAGAACATGTCCTACCAACCGATCCCTTCTTCTAGTCAAGTTGTGCGACTCTTCTCCCCAATTCTGTTCAATATCTCCTCATTAGTTATGTGATCAACCCATCTAATCTTCAGCATTCTTCTGTAGCACCACATTTCGAAAGCTTCTATTCTCTTCTTGTATAAACTAATTATCGTCCATGTCTCACTTCCATACATGGCTACACTCTATACAAATACTTTCAGAAACGACTTCCTGACACTTAAATTAATACTCGATGTTAACAAATTTCTCTTCTTCAGAAACTCTTTCCTTGCCATTGCCAGTCTACATTTCATATCCTCTCTACTTCGACTATCATCAGTTATTTTGCTCCCCAAATAGCAAAACTCCTTTACTTCCTTAAGTGTCTTATTTCCTAATCTAATTCCCTCAGCATCACCCGACTTAATCCGACTACATTACATTATCCTCGTTCTGCTTTTGTTGATGTTCATCTTATACCCTCCTTTCAAGACACTTTCCATTCCGTTCAACTGCTCTTCCAAGTCCTTTGCTGTCTCTGAAAGATGTACAAATTCATCGGCGAACCTCAAAGTTTTTATTTCTTGTCCAAGGATTTCAACACCTACTCCGAATTTTTCTTTTGCTTCCTCCACTGCTTGCTCAATATACAGATTGAATAGCATCGGGGAGAGGCTACAACCCTGTCTCACTCCCTTCCCAATCACTGCTTCCCTTTCATGTCCCTCGACTCTTATCACTGCTATTTGGTTTCTGTATAAATTGTAAATAGCCTTTCGCTCTCTGTATTTTACCCCTGCCACCTTCAGAATTTGAAAGAGAGTATTCCAGTCAACATTGTCAAAAGCTTTCTCTAAGGCTACAAATGCTAGAAACGTAGGTTTGCCTTTCCTTAATCTAGCTTCTAAGATAAGTCGTATGGTCAGTATTGCCTCACGTGTTCCAACATTTCTACGGAATCTTCGCCGAGGTTGGCTTCTACCAGTTTTTCCATTCATCTGTAAAGAATTCATGTTAGTATTTTGCAGCTGTGACTTATTAAACTGATAGTTCGGTAATTTTCACATCCGTCAATACCTGCTTTCTTTGGGATTGGAATTATTATATTCTTCTTGAAGTCTGAGGGTATTTCGCCTGTCTCATACATCTTGCTCACCAGATGGTAGAGTTTTGTCAGAATGGCTCTCCCAAGGCTGTCAGTAGTTCTAATGGAATGTTGTCTACTCCCGGGGCCTTGTTTCCACTTAGGTCGTTCAGTGCGCTATAAAACTCTTCACGCAGTATCATATCTCCCATTCCAGCTTCATCTACATCCTCTTCCATTTCCATAATATTGTCCTCAAGAACATCGCTCCTGTATAGACCCTCTATATACTCCTACCATCTTTCTGCTTTCCCTTCTTTGCTTAGAACTGGATTACCATCTGAGCTCTTGATATTCATGCAAGTGGTTCTCTTTTCTCCAAAGGTCTCTTTAATTTTCCTGTAGGCCGTATCTATCTTACCCCTAGTGAGATAAGCCTCTACATCCTTACATTTGTCCTCTAGCCATCCCTGCTTAGCCATTTTGCACTTCCTGTCGATCTCATTTTTGAGACGTTTGTATTCCTTTTTGCCTGCTTCACTTACTGCATTTTTGTATTTTCTCCTTTCATCAATTAAATTCAGTATCTCTTCTGTTACCCAAGGATTTCTACCAGCCCTCGTCTTTTTACCTACTTGATCCTCTGCTGCCTTCACTATTTCATTCCTTAAAGCTACCCATTCTTCTTCTACTGTATTCCTTTCCCCTATTCCTGTCAATTGTTCCCTTATGTTCTCCCTGAAACTCTGTACAACCCCTGGTTCTTTCAGTTTATCCAGGTCCCATCACCTTAAATTCCCACCTTTTTGCGGTTTCTTCAGTTTTAATCTACAGTTCATAACCAATAGATTGTGGTCAGAGTCTACATCTGCCCCTGGAAATGTCTTACAATTTAAAACCTGGTTCCTAAATCTCTGTCTTACTATTATATAATCTATCTAAAACTTTCTAGTATCTTCAGGATTCTTCCATGTATACAGCCTTCTTTCATGATTCTTGAACCAATTGTTAGCTATGATTGAGTTATGCTCTGTGCAGAATTCTACCAGGTGGCTTCCTCTTTCATTTCTTAGTCCTCTGTAATAGAATAAAAAAATAAAATTAAAAAAACTGTGTGAACGGATCAACGACGAACTTGAACAAGTGTCATGGGACATTTGCCCCGAACAAGAGCAACGAACGAAAACGAGCAAAATAAGATCAGCATTAAAACAATGGCAAAGGTTCCTAGTTCCAGTCTCGGTACGGCACACACTTTTAATCTGCAAGGAAGTTTCATATCAGCGCACACTCCGCTGCAGAATCAACATTTCATTCTGGGAACTGGCATACCATCACAAACCTCAGTACTCATATAGAGAAACTCAGAAAGTATTGTACTGCTGCTGCTCAACTTCATTTTTCTGCCACGAGACCGCAGCAGCGTGCAGTTAGGCAAGATGGCGACAGGAGCCAAAGAAGCGTTATATTGAGCTTGAAATCAATTCCCATCAGTCTGCCGTAATAGTGCAACACACTTCAGGATTAAGTTCAGCACAGAAAGGCATGGAGATATGGAAAGATTCTACTAGTATTACATTCTTACGTCATGGTGAGACAGAGATTCCGAAATGAGATATTGGATTATAAGGCATGCCCGGGAGCAGATAGACACTCAGATCGCAATTTTGTAATGACAGAGAGTTGACTGAAGTTCAACAGAATTATTCAGAAGAATGCCCGACCTCTGTGGACGAGCGGTTCTAGGCGCTTCAGTCTGGAACCGCGCTACCGCTACAGTCGCAGGTTCGAATCCTGCCTCGGGCATGGATGTGTGTGATGTCCTTAGGTTAGTCAGGTTTAAGTAGTTCTAACTTCTAGGGGACTGATGACCTCAGATGTTAAGTCCCATAGTGCTCAGAGCCATCTGAACCTTTATTCGGAAGAATGACTGTGGAAGGAAGGAGATGTTGAACTACTGAGAAATTATGAGACGCCTTTGCATCTGATAGACGAAAGGAGAAACGCAGAAAAACTAAGGTTGTCTTTTACCATATATCATCTTCGAACAAATATTCCGTTTCTTACTGTATGTACAACAATGGAACCCAATTAGTTACCGAAATTCCTTATAAAACCTCTATCAACTTAAACGCAAAATACCTAAGGCCCTTATTAGAACCTTATTACACTAGGACCCCAGCGGTGCAGCCAATTGCGCCTCCGGCGGAGCAACACTCACTTGTTGTTCAGACTACGGTAGTTCGGCAGTTCTCGCTAGTCGAACAGTCTCTTTTCCTTGCACACTCTTCTGCGCACTATTTCATTCGCTTCAGTATGTCTAGTGATGTGCAGTGTGTGACTGTGGTAAGGAGTGAAAGTATAGACACTTCAAAACGGAAAAACATTAAGCTGGAAGAAGTACTGAAAGAATACCATAATTTATTGGACACACGAGTGAATACTGAAGATTTTATTTCCGCAATTGAACCACATCCCGCAATCTGGGACACCCGTACTGAAGCTTACAGTAATAAGCAGTTAAAACTAAATAGATGGAATGAAATTATTTGTTCACTCCTACCGTATTTTGAGCAGCGGTCGTTCGATGAGAGTATCAACGTTTGTAAGTATTTCAGCATTATGTTTATTCGTAAATCCTCGCAAGTATAATGTTATCATGATGACTGCAGAGAAAACTGAATGCAAATGGGCTATACTGGACCCTTCACTCCTCTTCCATCAATATCATTGCTACAGTATCCTATACAACCACAGCCAATGCAAATACAGTGCATGCCACAATGGCCGTTGCATAGGATGTTGTTTCATAGGTCACTGTGGCATGCACTGTATTGCATAGGGTGTGGGTGTATAGGATACGGTAGCATCGATGGTGATGGCATGGGAGTGAAGGGTCTAGTATAACCCATTTGCTTTAGTTTCCTCTGGAGTCGTAATGACAACATTACACTTCCGAGGATTTACGAATAAATATAATGCTTAAATGTTATTACTCTCAACCAAGGACCGCCGTTCAAAGTCCAATAGGAGTGAATAAATAATTTCGTTCCAAGCATTTAGTTTTAACTGCTTGTTACTGTGAGCTTCAGAACTGGTGTCGCAAATTGAGAAATGTTGTTCAAATGAAATCTTCGGTATTCACTTTTGTGTCCAATAACTTCTGGAATTCTTTCAATGCTTCATCCAGCTTCATGTTTTGTCTGTTTTGTCTTATCTACATTTTCACTCCTTTCCATAGTGACCCTCTGCAGTTCACTAGATATACGTACATAGCAAATAAAATAATGTGCAGAAAAATGTTCGAGGAAAACAGAGTACTCGATTAACGAGAACTGCCGAGCCACCGTAGCCTGAACAACAAGTGATTGTCTGGCCACTGCTGGCGCAGTTGGCTGCGCCGCTGGCGGTCTAGTGTAGCAGCAACAGCGCCTGCGCTGGCGTGGCTGGCTGCGCCGCCTGGCGGCCTAATGTAATGACGCTGTATGAAGTATTAAGAGGAGGGAAAGAAACACACAATATGTGAAAGACACATACGAAGCAAAGCGACAGCAACCAGCATCTTTCTCGTCTGACCGTACATTGACCTTTATTACACTAGGCCGCCAGGCGGCGCAGCCAGCCGCGCCTCCACAAGCTGGCTGCTGACTGACTGCCGTGTCGGCAGTCACCAGTGGAGCGGGTCGTAGTATCATACGGAGCTACTTTATTCCATCACAATAATATATTGGTATTTCATTGTTGTCGGCATAGGTTTATTACTGTTAGGCGTTTTCTGAAAGATGTTCATTCCAGTTTGGTTGGTTTACATGTAGAGCATTAGAAGAAAACAGATGAAAGGAAGACTAGGCTTTTTATAAGTTGTGTGCCATTCTAGAACGACTTCGTGTCTTGACTAAGATATTTCTAGGCTTATGCTTCTTTACATTTCCGTTTCAGTTTGAACTTCATCGACGACAGGAGACGTGTTTATAGTTGAAACAATAACTGTGACCAAATATTCACTACTGATAAGTCAGTTTTATTAAAGTTTTGTATTTTACTTATATGTTATTTTGTTTTATTTTTATTTATTTATTTGTTTACTTATTTATTTTTCAAGTATTACGAACTGAATGATAATTTTCCACAGCTCTGCTGTAAACGAATGCAGACGGCATATACAAGGATTTCTGATCGTTTAGGAATGTCCGATCATTATACGAAACCCCTGTCTACTGAGGAACTTAAAGCCATATTAAATGAAGATGAACTTGAGGTTGCAGACAGCACTGATTGCACATACATCCGACCAGATATTGATCAGATCACAGATGAAGAAGACATTGATGAAGATCTTCTTGTTGAAGAAGAAGAAGAAACTGATATCGAAGGTACAGTTGAAATAAATGCACATAGTGAGCAACACAATGTGGATTCATCAATAGGGTCAGAACCCAACGTATCTGCTAAGAAAACAGAACAGATTTGTCTGAATGATCAAAAATAAATGAATATCTTCCGAATTGGAAGGTTCAACCAACTTATACTTCTTCACCAATAACAGAGGAGCTAACCAAGGCAGAAAACAAAGAACAGAGCAGAGGGTCTATGGCATTATGAATTTTTTTCACTTTACTTTGATTCACTAGTGTTTTAAGAAATTACTGAATACACAAATAAATATGCACAAGATAACAATCGCCATTCATTTAAAATAACTGTTCCATTGCACAAGCAATTTATAGAAATAATGATTTTTTCAGGATATCACACATTGCCTGCAACAAACTATACTGGTCGAAAGATGAAAACAAAGGATTACCAATTGTAAGAAGCAGCATGAGTCGTATTCTCGTCAATCAAACAAAACATTAATTTGTCTGATAGTGACGAACAGGATAAAAATGTCAAGTTTCCTCAAGTGAGAGCATTCTTTAACATAATCAATGAAAAATATCTTCAATTTGGAACATTATCATATAATTTGTCTTTTGACATGGAAATGATCTCTTATTTTGGGAGTCATTCTCGCACGAAAACCTGCCAGATTTGGATCCAGATTGTGGTTTTTGCAGTTCAAATGGCTACTTGTACAAATTCGTTCCTTGTAGTAGGAAGATGGCAGGCTGTGAAACTTCTAAATTTTCTTTTGGTGAGCAAGTAGTTATATATTGGCTTTCACTTGTTAAAGACCTGTGTCCTCATTGTATATATTTTGATAATTTATTTTCCGCTTTTTCTTTGCCACTGGCACTATTCGTGAGAACTGCACTGCCAAGAGCCCTTTAGAATCCACCTGAAGCCTGAAGAAAAAGGCAAGGGTGTATTTCAGTTTCCTTTTGACTATAAAGCCAAAATCATAATGGTAAAGTGAAATGACAATTCCAGTGTTACAGTAATGACCAACAATGGTAGGTAGCATCCAGTCTTTATCGAATGCAAAATGCTGCAGTCGGAAAGAAAAGAAAAGTTTTTCTCTCCTCCAACCCAGCGTCATATCTCAGTACAATCAACATACGATTCGGGAGGACGACGGTTCAATCCCGCGTCTGGCCATCCTGATTTAGGTTTTCCGTGATTTCCCTAAATCACTCCAGGCAAATGCCGGGATGGTTCCTCTGAAAGGGCACGGCCGACTTCCTTCCCCAACCTTCCCTAATCCGATGAGACCGATGACCACACTGTCTGGTCTCCTTCCCCAAACAACCAAACCAAACCAATCAACATACGAATGTGTTGATTTAGACCAGTTACAGAAATCGAATACGAGGCAAGAAATGGTGATGGCCTCTGTTCACCAATTTGGTAGGTAGTGTAACTGTCAATTAAAGGAATATACAGCCATGTAAATGAAAAAAACTTGTCACGATATGAATGTCGATCATGTGTATGCATGATCGAGAATGGAGGAAATAGATAAACTGCAACCCATCAGGATACAGCGAAATGCACTTGAGGACGTCCCTCCAAAAGCTCTCTTCCGAAAGAAATACGCTGTGATGTTGTAGGCCATGTAATAATAGAGGAGGGAAACAAGGCAAGAAGAAGATGTAGAGAATGTCAAATTACAACAATTCATAATAGAAAATGTAATCTGCGTCTTCTGTCACACTGTTCTTTAATTTGGACCTGTATATTTCTTTTTCGTTTATTTATATCTGTATCAGTGTACTGTTAGATCAAATAAAACAATTTTTACAGAAGAATAGTATCATTTCAATGCTTGTTTCTTTATAGAGTAACGTGATCTTAAAATTTATGAGTGGAAAGTCTCATTGATCTGATTTTGAGCTGGAAAACAATTTTTTTTAATGAATTCATTTTTTGTGTAAATTGTAGCATTAATCTCCACCATCCACATAGAGTAAGAAAGCATCATCTATGTAACGTTTCCCGCATATAACCTTTCTGGCCTCATTTGCATACTTCTTAAAAAAATTTATCCTCAGAGTGCAACCTAAAAATGTTCCCGCAAACGCATGCTGACAAGGAACACATAAACAAACCATATTTCTGTCAGTAGCCTTGATTACCAAACTTAATATAATTAAAACCCAAAACCAAAGCTAAGATACTAATAATACCTCAGTTTCGTCAGTTTGCTTATTCATTTTGAAAAACAATGTCACAGGTATTATCTGCAGAGGTATTAGTGTACATATTACAAATATCTAAAGCCAAGTGAGTAACTGCTGGGATGCTGAAGCTCTTCAATACTTCAGTAAGTTTTCCCTGCTTCTTGTTATTCTACACTCTGTGAAATACTTACGTTCTTTTAATAAAAGTGCAATGCTCTTTCCAGTTTATAACCTACGCCACATCGTGCATTAACAGTCGGTCTCACCAAATGATCATACTTATGCAGCTTAATCGTCGCGCTTAGACTAGCTGGTTTTGGATTCATAACAAGAAGCTGTTCCTTCTTCCTTTCTTCCCCCAAAATTTTAGTTTCTTTAAGTGCTTTCCGAATTAGATCAGTTTCCCGTTTTTATAGACTGTACTTGCTAGTGAATGAGACAAAATGATAATCACATTTTGGGTGTTTTTAATAAGTATAAAGAAGTTATCAGATCTAGGCATCAGTCAAAACTTTACAGAATATGTACTGAGACAGTTCAGCAGGAAGTTATACCACTCCTGGGTATGGCTTTACATTTTATCCTAGATTTGTTATTAAGAAGTGTATTGCTTTTGGTGATGACGAGAGAGGATTATTGAATAAAGAACTATCACACTGAGGTGGCGATACACGTATTCTAGTGAATACCGAAGGTAAGTTAACGGAAGGTGAGAGCCTGAACGATCGGAAAGTTTCATTCACTGTTTACAATTCGTACAAGCTCCTTTATTTACATGCATTTGAACAATAATACGTTTGACGACAATATGAATTTAGAAAATCTTAGTAAATATCTCTACCATGTATAACCTGACGGCATAACTAAGGCCAGAGAACAACGGCCATAAGAAGTTTTAATTTCAACCAGCAGCTAAATGATAAGAAACGTTGGTAGGAAATAGTTTAAACTTATACTCATATTTGGTATATACTGTACATAAAATTTACAATAAAGCCTGACCACCACGGCTACAAGAAAAATGCATTTCAGAGAGCAGTTAGATGATCAGAATAACTAATTTTAAAGTCTCTTTTGTTTATAGCAAGGCTTCACATCTACTTTATGTGCATTTACCATAAAACCCTAGTACAGTGGCTCCAACAAAAATCAATTTTAAACATCAGTTAAAAGATCATAACAAATCACCTCAAAGTCCTTAAATTTATAGCAAAACTCGACATCCGGATATTAATCTTAAATAGCGATCACGGCAAGTAGCGCCTGACGGATCGAGGGGGGTAGGGGGTGGTATGGTTGGGGGGGGGGGGGAGACTGCGTGGACAGATCCCAAGCAGAGCTAATTCCGACCGATGGGATCAATCTGCCCCGGCAGACCAGCAACAAGCTCACGCAATTTTAACAATAGTTACCTGAAGCACAGAAAATTTTAGTTAAAGGCTCACCGAGATTAAACACAGTACCCCTGTTCAGCATTATCGCTCTCGTAACAATAATTAAGTAAACTGTGGTGTCACCGCTAGACACCACACTTGCTAGGTGGTAACTTAAATCGGCCGCGGTCCTGTAGTACATGTCGGACCCGCGTGTCGCCACTGTGTAATCGCAATCCTAGCGCCACCACATGGCAGGTCACAAGACACGGACATGACCTCGCCCCAGTTGTACGGACGACATAGCTTGCGACCAGACCTACCAAGTCTTCCTCTCATTTGCCGAGAGACTGATAGAATAGCCTTCAGCTTATTCCATAGCTACTACCTAGCAAGGCGCCATTTGTATCAGTGCTTATAGCTTACTACTATTCAAGAGATGTATTCCAACAAGAGAATAAAGTTAAGTATCTTATTCCAGCTACGTACTTTTCTTCTTATTCATTAATAAGTCTCATGTTCCAGTACTTCGCGCCCGTCTGCGTTAGTTTAGCGTGCACTTTCAGCCACTTCGATCTACAAGGTGTTGGCCCAGCTGCCGACACATCACATGGCGACGAGGATGGGATTTCCTGCGACGTCGACACACACTTTGGGTGGGACGAACACAGTCACTGTTAGCTAAAGTGTCACTGGACGGGTGGGAATGAACTACATTAATGTCCATGGGCGAAGGTCCACGAGCCTGATTGTCCTGGGTTCGATTCCGGCGCGAAGCAAAAGGCCTGGAATTATTGCGATTGTCTGATCTAAGCTTTTTCTGGCAAACACTTTGAACATGTCCCTGCTTTTGACAGTAAAAGCAAATAGCTTGGCGTGACGGGCAATTTTCACGCGAATGTCTAGTTGCGTTCCGATAATGATCAATCCAGAGTCGTAGTCCCACGTTCGTTACAGTCCTCTGTCTTAAAGCTTCTTCACCAAGGTCATTGGGGTATAGTGCGAACGAAACAACTTGCTCGTCAGCACTGTACTTGGTTCGGAATCGATGCTGCGATTACGAATATGTGCTCCTCTTGCGTGGCGTGTGCCGAACAACAATCCGCACCGCCGCGGAAATTCTTTGCATGGCCGAAAGCCACTTCCCCTTGGCAACGCTTGCACATCGATTTTGCTGGTCCATTCTGGAATGCTCGATGGTTGGTTGTGGTCGATGCTTTCAGTAATTTTCCTTTTGTTGTCCGGATGTCTTCCACGACGTCTTCTGCCACAATCCAAGCCTTGTCCGCTATCTTTTGCATTGAGGGTCTTCCGCAGACTATTGTTTCCGACAATGGCCCACAATTCATGTCCGCAGAATTTCAGTCATTCTGCAAGGCCAATGGTATTCAACATCTGACATCCGCGCCGTTTTCGCCTCAGTCAAACGGTGCCGCGGAACAATTGGTCCGGACTTTCAAGTCACAGATGTTGAAGTTGAAAGAGTCGCATTCTCGGGAGGACGCATTGTTGCTCTTTTTGTCCTCATATCGCTCTCAGCCCCGCGATGGTCGCTCGCCGGCTGAGTTGCTCCATGGTCGTCCTCATCGAACTCTGATGTCTTTGCTGCATCCGCCACATCAGGTTCCTGTGCAGCGGCAGACTCCTGCTTTTGCTCCTGGCGACGTTGTCTATTATCGCACCTATCGCGGTTCACAGCGTTGGCTCGCAGGGCGCATTCTTCGCTGCCTCGGCCGCGCGATGTATTCGGTTTTGGGGGCCTCTGGTGAGGTGCGTCGGCATCTCAATCAGCTGCGCCTCTGTCGTCGCCTGGGTTCTGCCGCTCCCCGTCTGCTTTCAGCGACGGAGCCGTCAGGTCAGCGCCCTGGGGACCCATCTACTGGCTCACCTCATCCCCAGGTGTTACCGACGATGCCTTCCATTTTGCCTCATGGCGTCGCGCCGCCGCCGCAGCCGCCGCCGGCGCCGCCCGCAGCGGACGCTTCGCTGCAGCCGCCTGGCGCCTCCCTGGGTCACGCGCCGCCGCTCGCTTCCCGTGACCAGCTGTCCTCCGCCATGGACCTCTTGCCCGCTCCGGACCGGATGTCATCTTCGCCCGTCGGGTGCTCCGACCACATGGAGGTCGACCCTTCGGCCCTTGTTTCTTTACGTGCGCATACACCGCATGTTGACGTGCACCCTGGACTAGGTTTGCAGGCGTTTCCTAGCTCCCCTCGGACCGAATGGCCGGGTGCGGGTGGCACAGCCTCGCCTGTTGTTAGGCTCCCCACCTCATCGCATACGTCAACATGGGGTCCTCCCCACGGCGGGCGGAAGCCTTATCTCACGACCGTTCGCCGATTTGCGGGGGAGGAATGTGGTGTCACCGCTAGACACCACACTTGCTAGGTGGTAACTTAAATCGGCCGCGGTCCTGTAGTACATGTCGGACCCGCGTGTCGCCACTGTGTAATCGCAATCCTAGCGCCACCACATGGCAGGTCACAAGACACGGACATGACCTCGCCCCAGTTGTACGGACGACATAGCTTGCGACCAGACCTACCAAGTCTTCCTCTCATTTGCCGAGAGACTGATAGAATAGCCTTCAGCTTATTCCATAGCTACTACCTAGCAAGGCGCCATTTGTATCAGTGCTTATAGCTTACTACTATTCAAGAGATGTATTCCAACAAGAGAATAAAGTTAAGTATCTTATTCCAGCTACGTACTTTTCTTCTTATTCATTAATAAGTCTCATGTTCCAGTACTTCGCGCCCGTCTGCGTTAGTTTAGCGTGCACTTTCAGCCACTTCGATCTACAAGGTGTTGGCCCAGCTGCCGACACATCATAAACAATATTACTGTCTCCACTGGACAGAGTGATATAACTAGTCACAAGTCTTGGATGTTACAGAATACTGAAGCTCCCAACTTAAAACACACCCCAGGCTAATACAAGAACGATAACTCATAATGATATCAAATCTAGAGTTAATTATAACTTTTCAGTATTATGGAACGCCAAAGTTTCAAATGTTTTTTTCTTAATTATACTGATGCAATAAATAACAATAAATAGCTACAATCTCCGTCCGGCAGTATCTCGCATGAAGTGAAGCATATTCGATACGGTCGACCAAGCTGGGAAGGGAATCGGACGCGCCATACCCCTTGGTTCTATGGAGACAGAGTGCGTTCCGGAAAAACACTAATGCTACTTCAGGACTTGAGATACCACAAGGCACAATAACACAATAACGTATGACAGTGTCGGACACTTCAAATTAGCCTGGTAATAATTAATCAACATGAAACAACAATAAGACTTGCCTTCTTACAACCTACGAGTCTGGCAACAATATGAGCGGCTGGTGCATATCAAATAACAAGTTATCACCAGCCTTTCTTCCCTGGGGAAAAAGCAACACAGGGCTTACAATCACGTAAAATCTTGATATTAAACTCATTTCTGTTATCATAATTTCCCATTAATCTTGCTACAGGTAAGAGTTGCTATAACGAGGTAACAAAGCAATACTCAAGTCAAGAATGGTGCTTACATGTGGATCAATAACTCATAAAACACCTTTACAAAATATCAACTGACTTAATTCTGAATCGCCTGGTGAAAGAAATTTAAGAAAGGGCACAGTGCAAACGGGGTACACACTGTTACCAGATTGAGCGCGAACATTGTCAGGTAAATAATTAAGCATTCTCAAGAATGTACGGTTTTCTTAAGGGCTCCACTGCCGATACAGATTGACATGGAGACGACAACGTGTCTACACAACCCAGAGAACAAACTTGACCTTAAATTCTCTCACAGCACACTGCTGACTGCAAACTGATGAAATTAATCGAGTTATTAGTATCGTAGCTTTGTTTTTACGATTCAGTTATTTGAAGCTAGCTGATCAAGTGTATAGGCAGCAACAGGGTTCAATTACAGGTTCCCCGTTAGCATGCATTTTGACAAACATTTTTATGTCGCACATTAAGGGCAAGTATTTTAAGAAGCAAGCATGGGACTAGAAAAGAAGGAGTTACATAGATGACTTTCTGTGTCCTGTGTGGGTGGTGAAGAGGAATGCAACAGTTTCTACAAAAGACTGAACTCATTTCAAGGGAAAATTTGCTTTCCAGTTCAACATCAAGTTAACGAGACTTTCCATAGATATATTATGTGATCAAAAGTATCTGGTCACCCCCAAAAAACAAACGTTTTTCATACTAAGTGCGTTGTGGTGCCACCTACTGCCCGGTGCTCCATATCAGAGACCTCAGTATTCATTACACATCGTGAGAGAGCAGAATGTGACGTTCCAAGGAACTCAAGGACTTCGAATTTGGTCAGGTGATTCGGTGTCACTTGTGTCTTACGTCTGTACGCGAGATTTCCACACTCCTAAACATCCCTTGGTCTACTGTTTCCGATGCGATAGTGAAGTGGAAACGTGAAGGGACATGTATAGCTTAAAAGCACACAGGCTGGCCTCGTCTGTTGACGCAGACCACGGACAATTGAAAAGGGTCGTAATGTGTAATAAAAGCACTCCGTCTTCAGACCACCATCCGACCGCCGTGTCATCCTCAGATGAGGATGTAGGGTAGGAGAGGCATGTGGTCAGCACACTGCTCTCCCAGTCGTTATGATGGTTTTATGTGACCAGAGCGGCTACTAATCAGTCGAGTAGCTCCTCAATTGGCATCACGGGGCTGAGTGCACAGGGCATAGCGGCCTGGATAGTCACCCATCCAAGTGCCGGCCACGCCCGACAACGCTTAACTCGGGTGATCGGATGGGAACCAGTGTATCTACTGCGGCAAGGCTATTGCCCATAACGTGTTACAGGCAGGCATCTATCCAGACCATCACACAGGAATCCCAGACAGCATCAGGATGCACTGCAAGTACTATGACAGTTAGGCAGAACGTGAAAAAACTTGGATTTCAAGGTCGAGCGACCGCTCATAAGCCACACATCATGCCGGTAAATGTCAGACGAGGCCTCGTTTGGTGTAATGAGCTTAAACGTTGGACGATTGCACAGTTGAAAAACGTTGTGTGGAGTGCAGAATCACGGTACATATGCAGCGATCCGATGGCAGGGTATGGCAAGTTAAACAAGTACCTTCCAAACAATTAAGAACACTGACATTGATTTGTTAGCGCAAATATCTGCATACAGAAACATAAAACGGTATTAATAATGTAATACGTAGAGCCTGTTTGCATTATCCATCATATATTTTTTCTTTCTACATACCAAATAACATAAAAGGCAAGTGTAATTTTCTCCTTAAGTAGAGCTATTAACAAAACGTTATTTAATGGAAACAGCTACAGCAGATTACTTTCATAGTTATACTCAGCACATTTTTTTTCATCCTCTTGCTGTTGTAATACTTAAATCATTTTTCGATTCCAGATATCTGGTCCGTATTGTGGAAGAAAACTCGTTGGAGGCAATGTACATATCGCTGTGGAACACTGGGAGTGTTCAGCGAAAACAAAGCAGCGTAATATAAATAAAGATCAAGAAGACGCAAAAGTATGAAATCCACTGCTGTAATTTTTGTGATGGCGAAGAAAATAGGTTACTTTTCGATGACAGCAGACGGCGACAACATTCCCCTCACCAACGTCAACGTAACAACCTTCTACACCATAAACTAGGACCATGATGTCTCATTCTGTCGCGTTCCGTTCATGCCATTGATCGCCTGTATGAATACCGCCGCCATTTGAAAACATTGTGGAATGTTTGTTCCGTTCCATCAAGTGTGAATCGATTTTAAACGCTTTTAATGAAAGGTTTTTGGAACGGTCATGACCCCCATGAAGCCCCATCCCACCACCCCCTCTCCGTTGGACTCATGCCTTTATGGGAGTGTCGTACCGGTACGTATCTATTGCTTTCACGGTTATCTGTCTCCCTCGACAAAGAGGTCTCAAATGTTTCGAAGTTTTGTACATGCCGTGTGATGTGCTCTGGGAGCGCCAGCGGTGGAAGCGCCCCCACAGGATACGCCTCGTGTCAACCGATTCCGGCGGTTTTGCGGTAGCGGTCCCTTCTCTGGGTGCTGGCCGGCGTAAAACAGCCGGCAACAAAGCGTAACGGCTGGGCGAGTCATAAATCAGAGCGGGCGTCCGTCCCCGCGGACACAGCGGACGGCGGACAGCAGAGACAGCAGCTGTTCCGGCCGCCCGCCTGTCTTCTTCCGCACCGCACCACTGCCGCCCCACCGCCACCAGCTGTAACGCACTGCCGTAAGAACGAGGTGGAGAACAAAAGTGGTCTGGCGCTGAAATCGTCTTTAATATCACTTCGAAAGTGAACGAAAGCATTATATTACTTTTTCGTGCCTCACACAGGAATAAGCAGGAAGTGTCGACTAAGAAAAGAAGAATGGCATCAGGCCTTTTTAGACCGCCGTAAAACAAGCAGAGAAAATCACTCTTTATTGCATTTGATCGTGTGGTTTTGTTACAGAGAATGTGACGAGTGAGGTGGCGATGTTTAAAACAGTAAACGCATACTCGATCAACTGTCAGGTAATTTTTTCTGAACTTCTGAGTACTGCAGATGACTAAAACGTTACTGTCTGCAAAAAAGTCCAACTTTGCTCTCACTCCCTTAGTTGCTACTTACAAATGAGCCACTGCTACGACCCTGATAACGATGTATAAAATAAAAATTGACCAGGTGCGAGTATAGTTTCCCACTGAGGGTTCAGAACATACTTAATTATGTATGCAGACAGTTAATCCACCTCCTAAATTGAGAATCTCGTCGGTTACTGCCTGTTATCGGCAGTGATGTTGGCAAGATATTGATCCCAGGGATTCCAAGTTTGACGACAGGTAACAAATGGCAGAAGAACAAATTATTTTTGTTTGATATAATGGCAAATTCTCTAATTATTTTCTTTTAATAGTACTTTGTACTTAGAAACCTTGCTTCCTGCCAAATTTCATGCTTCAATGGAATGTATCTAAGAGCCGGCCTAGTGGCCGAACCGTTCTAGGCGCTACGGTCTGGAACCGCGTGACCGCTACGGTCGCAGGTTCGAATCCTGCCTCGGGCATGGATGTGTGTGATGTCTTTAGGTTAGTTATGTTTAAATAGTTCTAAGTTCTAGTGGACTGATGACCTCAGAAATTAAGTCCCATATGCTCAGAGCCATTTTTTTGTATCTGAGAGGTTTCGATGAGTGATTTTTCGAGTATCAAAATTTGTTACATAAATGGCCATATCTTTTGACTGCATTGACTTTTTTACAGCATCAAAAGACCATATACTTGAGCATATGACATAAGTTTCAGCTTGATACGTCTATCCATTCCTGAGAGAAAGTTAACAGACAGATAGCAAACGACATTTTTTTTTCAGCGATATTATTACAAATTCACACTTTTCAGATTTTCTTCCTATCTTGTACAGTGAAACCTCGCTGAGGCTATATACCTTGGTATTTCAACTTCATACATCTAGCCGTTCATGAGGAAAGAAAGGTCTTAAGAGTCTGACAGGCAGACAGACAGACAAACGGACGGACAACCCACCGATTCTAAAATCAGTTTTTACCGACTGAGGTTCGGAATCCTAAAAATAAAAGACACGTGAGCAATATGTTTAGTTACCTCGTAAGTAATAATTAAATTAATACCATTTTACACTAGCTTTCTAAGTAATTTATTGTAGAAATTCCAACTCGTTCAGTGACTATTTACTTCTCTACACTGATCGACGACACTTCGTTATTTTCCATGAACTGCACAGTCCTGTAAGCACCAGTCGATTTTTTTAATCTCATACGGAACCCGAGCATTCCTGCAATATTTAAGAACAGTTGATGCATGGTCCTCTGAATAATTAATTTTGCAAATCTGTCAATGCTTGAGAACAGCCGTCCAGTTTACCGTTGTTTTACTGTTTTGGTCGGCTAACGTCATAACCACACATATTATTGCTCCAACCGTCACACATAGTACACATAAAGAGCAATTACAGGCATTCAGTGGTTTTGAAGTAATATTTGCTGAGGGTCCTCCTACATGTCTGAAGATTCCATAGGAGAAATAAAATATCTAATTAAGGAAACTAACTGCAAACATTTCTTCACAACATATAAAAAGAATGATTTCGAAGTTAAGGTAAAGGGAAAATAGGTGGAACAGCAATCTTAAAAAACAACAATCCCACATTACCAGTGCTAGTGAAGAGGCATGAAATTAATATCGAATTAAAATTAAAAGCAAAACACTGTTGATAAACTGCGACAATGGAATGAGTATACCAAGAAAATACATAATGTGCGCAGTTATGTTCAGAATCATGTATATGTACCTGCAAACGAGGTTTTTAGATAATTCTTTGTAGTGCCATAGATAAATGCGTAGGATTTGAGTTTATTCCGTAACAAAACGCTGTATTACAGTTAGACCTAGTTATAACATTACCCACACTCCTCTAGTATTATGTTTACAAACAACTTTATTTTCTAAATCAATTTGTAATGACTATGAAATAATAGACGAATACAGTGTTATTAGAGACCATGTATCTAAATGATAAAACATCCTTGTCTTTGATCAAACCTATATACTACAGGAGCTCTGAAAGGTACATTACATAATAATATTAATTTCTTCATGTGTTGGTCACGGCCTTCACGTAATATCTGAGCGATGAAACCATGAAACCCCTTAACATTTTTAAATACCACCACCGGCTTTATATATCATCATCATCATTAGCCCATTCATTCATTAAATGATGTGGCCTCTTCGAGTCATGGATTCAGGTAGGATTTAAGCAGTCCTCTCCAAGTGGAACGGTCTTGGGCAGTTCTCCGCCAGGTGCTACCAGCGATCTTCTTCATATCTTTGTCCCATCTGTCCGGCAGTCTTTCTCTAGGCCTCCGATGCTCTCTCTCGGTCTCCACTCCACTACTAGCTTCGTCCATCTGCTCTCTTTTCTTCTCGCGACCTGGCCAGCCCACTGCCATTTCAAGCAGCCTACTGTCTATGAGGTGTCCTTAACCTGTGTCACATACCGGATTACATCTGCTCTTTCCCTATCCTTTCTTGTGTAGCCCAGCATTGATCTTTCCATGGCTCTCTGTGCTGTCGTAAGTTTCCATTTTGTAAATGCGTTCAATGTCCATTTCTCGCAACCATACGTCAGCACAGGAAGAATGCATTCATCAAATACTGTTAAATGCCGTTTTCTTCATATTTATAATCTGGCCAAGTTAGATATATTCATTGATCTCTTCTAATGGAGTGTCCTTGACTTTCACACCTACAGTTGGGACCCATTTATTAGACATTACTTTTGTGTTGGAAAGGTTCATGTTCAAGCCAACCAACTGACATTCCAATGCAAGATCTGTTACTAAGTTTTGGAGCTCTGCGGAGTCGTTGGCCAGTAAGGCAATACCATCAGCAAATCTAAATTTGGTACTCCTTCTTCCACTAATTTTATTTCCCTTACCTTCCCAGCTAAACTTTGACAAGCCATTTCCAGTACAATCTAGAACAGTTTTGGAGATGGGGTCGCCTTGCTTGACACCTCTCATGATGCGAAATTGTTGAGCTGATTCACCGATATTAACATAAGCTGAAGAAGTTTCGTAGATATTGCTGAGCACTTCAATGTACGCTGCTCCCACTCCTTGCTCACTCAAAGTTTGGAGAACAGCTATATGGCTAACAGAGTCAAACGCCTTTTCAAAATCAAGAAAGGCAATGAAGAGAGGCAGTTGGTATTCATTTGCTCTGCTTATCACTTCACTAACGGTCAGAATGTGGTCAATAGTGATAAAATTGCTTCCGAATACTGAGACTAGGGTGGAACTAATTAGATTTAACAGGATCTTTGTGAAAATTTTGCACAAAATTGAGAGCAAGCTGATAGGACGATAGTTTTTGATATTGTGAATATTTCCTTTTTTGTGTATCAATATAATCTTTGCCTTGTTCTACGATAGTGGAATTGAAGCAATACTTTTTCCAAGTGATTTTTTGTTACCTCTCCTGCCAGTTTCCGGATCTAAACACTGAGCTCATCATCACCTGGCACTCTTCCCTTCTTCGGGCTATCTAGAGCACACTTGACTTCCGATGGGAGTATATCTGGAACACTAGGTACATCATTTAATTTAGACACATTCAAATGTTCCCTTTGTTTGCTATACAAATTGCTATAAAAGTCTCTGATGAATTTGAAAACCTCCTTCTTTTCCGTGATTCGACTGTCATTTCCATCAAGTTCGATAATTTGCTTTTTACCGATTGTGAGTTTGAGTATGGCTGACTTTAAACTTTTCTTCTCTAAGCTTGCTCATAATGTGTTTTCACTGAATTGCTGTATGTCAGTTTTCTTTCTCTTCGCATTGCATTACATAGTTTGGAATACGTTACCATGTCACGATCGGTTTGCATCTCCATTTCTCTCCTCTGTTGTAAAAGATTTTCAGTTTTGACACTGAATTTATTTGGTTGTTTAATCTTTTGGCATAGGCCACCGACTTCTTCTGCACTTGAAATAATCATTTCCGCTAAATCTCCAGTTAGAAACTGGTGAGCCTCAAGCAGTTGCAGGTGTAGAGAGGGTACAACAAACTTTCAGCAGCAAATTGAAAAGTAAGTAGGGGAATCAGTAAAGAGAAAGAAAGTGTTGTTGTTAGGTAGTTCCCATGGAAGAGATGTTGGCCAACTTTTGCAGGATGAACTAGGATCAGAATACCAGGTCACCAATTTTTTTAAACCTAGTGCTAGTCTCGAGCAGGTGACAGAGGATTTAGAATCACTTTACAAAGAATTCACTAAGAAAGACACAGTGGTTATAGTGGGTGGGGCAGGTAATAGTATTTACAGAGATCCTGGGTACAGTATAGACTGTGACCTGGCAAAGATTGCATCAGCATCGAAGCATACTAGTGTTGAGTTTGTATCTGATCTTGGGCGCCATGACCGACCTCATTTGAGCTCTTCGGTCAAGAGAGTTAATTTGGAGTTGGAACGGTTGCTTATTTCGGGTGCAGGGTCACACATTGCTGTGGTTCCTGTTGCTTCTCTCAATAGGTGGGATTATACTAGGCATGGCCTTCACCTTAACAGGAAGGGGAAGGGTAATCTGGCTGGGAAAATAGCAGGAATGTTAAAGGGGGGAGGCACTGTCATGAGTGAAAAAATACCAGTGGTTATAGCGTTCAGAAAAGACTTTTTTAGGGTAGTGAGGACAGAAAGAAACCAAATTTTAAGAGAGGTTAGGACTGAGACAAACCTTCAGTTTGAAAAAGAAACTAAAAAACATAATTCTAGCTTATTACATTAGCATAAACAGCCATTGGTTACGTATTTTCATCAGTCAGCAGATATTTTAACTCTGCCCAATTTTAACTCAGTCAATGTAAAATGTCAGCTATCTTTATTGCATCAAAATATTCGAGGACTGAGAAATAAAATTAATGAATTAATTATCTGAATAGATGAATTAGAGTCTTCAAATCCAGCTGACATAATCTGCCTCTCTGAACATCATGTGACCACTGGTATAGAGCTGTTAAGTGTTACAGGGTTTAGGATAGCATCTCACTTTTGTAGATCAGAAATGGCGAAAGGAGGAGTTGCCATAGTCATCAGAAACTGTCATAAATTTAAGAACATAGAAATTCATAAATTTTGCCTAGAACAGCATATGGAAGCATGTGCAACAGAAGTAGAATTTCAGGAAAAATCCTTCATAATATTAAGTGTATATCGAGCACCTGCAGGTAACTGTAATCTGTTCGTAAACCACCTTGAAGCTGTACTGGCCCATTTAACGACCAAAAACAAAGAAATAGTGGTTGCTGGTGATTTCAATGTAGATTCCCTTAAAGACTCTCCCAATATGAACTAATTCCCACTGTAAAGTTCCCCACTAGGGCAGCCAATTGCTCACAAACAGCCATTGATATTATCTTTATAGACAAGCCCAATGAAGAAAATTATATTTCAAACCCAATAGTCAATGGCCTCTCAGATCATGACATGCAGTTCCTTCTGTTAAATGTTAACACTGAACAGGATAAAAAAAATCTGTTAAATCTGAGCTCAAGAGGGTAATGAATAAGCCAAAAATTCATTATTTCAGGACACTCCTCAGAGACATTTACTGGACTGAGTTTACAGTGTTCATGGCATGAATGAAAAATATAACACTTCTGCTAATAAAGTGCTTACCTTATTCGAACACTGTTTTCCCCAAAAACTTACCAAGGTTAGAGCAAAGTCTACAAAGAAGCCATGGATTACTCAAGGAATAGGGGTATCTTGTAAAACAAAAAGAAAACTGTATCTGTCAGTCCAAAACAGTTCCGATGTTGATGCCATAGCACATTACAAGAAATACTGCAAAATATTTAAGATTGTAATACGGACATCAAAGCAAATATATTACAAGGAAAAGAAAGTCATATGAGATAACAAAATAAAGACAATATGGGATATAGTGAAGGAGGATACTGGAAGAACCAGACATGAAGAGGGACAAATAGCATTAAGAGTAAATGATACATTGGTGATTGATGTGTATAGTGTTGCAGAACTTTTTAACAAACATTTCATAAGCGTTACTGTAAAGATGGTGTTGTCAGGTTCTATAGACGCTGCTATGGAATACCTCAGACCAGACATTTCAAGTAACTTCCATAATATACGTTTGACCCTCAGTACCCCAGCAGAAATAATGTCCATCATAAAATCTTCAAAATCAAAAACATCTAATGGGTATGATGAAATATCAACAAAGCTAATTAAAGAATGTGATTCTGAGTTAAGTAACATCTTAAGCTATCTGTGTAACCAGTCGTTTATCAGTGGAGTATTTCCTGAATGGTTAAAATATGCTGAAGTTATGCCACTGTTCAAGAAGGGAGATAAAGAAATAGCGTCAAAATTCCATCCAATTTCACTTTTGCCAGCATTCTCAAAAATTTTACAAAAATTAATGCACCATCGGATTTATGACCATCTTATCTCAAATAACATACTGTCAAAGTCACAGTTCGGATTTCTAAAGGGTTCTGATATTGAGAAGGCTATCTACACTTACAGTGAAAATGTGCTTAATTTATTAGATAAAAATTGTAGGCAACTGGTATATTTTGTGATCTGCCAAAGGCATTTGACTGTGTAAATCACAGTATCCTTTTAAGTAAATTAGAATATTATAGTGTAACAGGAAATGCTGGAAAATGGTTCAAATCTTATATCTCTGGCAGGAAACAAACGGTGTTACTAGGAGACATGTATCAAGCTATCAGGCATCATCCAACTGGGAACTAATTACATGTGGGGTTCCACATGGTTGCATTTTAGGGCCCATACTTTTTCTTGTGTATATCAATGACGTTTCATCAGTAACATTACCAGACGCCAAGTTCGTTTTGTTTGCTGATGATACAAACATGCAATAAATAGCAAATCAAGTTTAGTCTTAGAAAGATAAGCTAATAAAATATTTATGGACATTAATCACTGGTTCCTAGCCAATTCCTTGTCACTACACTTTGGAAAAACACACTACATGCAGTTCACAACTTGTAAAGGGTGTCCCACGAGATTATGCCTAACATATGATGATAAGCAGATAGAAAAAGTGGACAGTGTTAAGTTCTTGGGATTACAGCTTGATAATAAATTCAACTGGGAAAAGCACACCACAAAAATGCTGAAGTGTCTAAACAAATCTCTATTTGCAATGCGAATTGTGTCAGACATAGGTGACATAAAAATGAAAAAGCTAGCGTACTTTGCTTACTTTCATTCCATAATGTCATATGGGATTATTTTTTGGGGTAATTAATCAAGCCAAGCTAAAGTTTTACGGTCACAAAAACGTGCAGTAAGAGTTATATGTGGTGTGAACTCAAGAACATCCTGCAGAAGCCTGTTTAGGGAACTAGGGATACTAACTACTGCTTCCCAATATATTTATTCTTTAATGAAATTTGTCACTAAAAATATATCACTTTTTCAATCCAACAGCTCAACTCATGGAATCAATACTAGAAATAAGAATAATCTTCACAAAGATTTAAAGTCACTTACTCGTGTACAAAAAGTGTGCATTATTCAGGAACACACATTTTCAATAACTTGCCAGCAGCCATAAAAAGCTTAACAACCACAGAAATTCAGTTTAAGAGAAACCTTAAGGATTTATTGGTGGCCAACTCCTTCTACTCCACTGACGAACTTCTCAGTAGAACCAACTGATTTGTGTATATATACAAATACAATATAACTTTTAAATAAAAAAACTTTTTTATTTTAAAGTCAGTTGAGGTTGATTACACTTCTCTACCCTTTCATAAATTTATTCCTTTCATCTCTTACATTGAGTTCACCCTTGCTCTCACCAGAAGGTGATCACTACCAGTGTTGAACTGATTTAGCACCGATACGTCTTTTACAATTTGCGGAATGTTTGACATAATAAAGTGTATCTCATCTGTAACACTGAAATTTGGGCACCTCCAAGTCCATTTTCGGTCAAGGTGCTTCTTAAAGAACGTATTCATGATGGACATGCTGATGCACTCAGCGAACTGGACTAACCTCTCACCTCTACCGCTTCAGTCATCAATCCCATAGTTGCCCACCACTATGTCACCTTGTTTCGTGGTGCTAACTTTTGCATTAAAATCGCCAATAAAAAGTGACAATCGCTACCATTTTTTACAGGTGCTAACCAGGCTTTTATAAAAAGATTCCATTTCTTCGTCAGGGTGGCTTGAGGTGGGAGCGTACACCTGAACAATCTATATTTTCTACCTATTCGACACCTTAAGGACCATTCCAGCTATCCTGCTGGAAGTTCCTTCTAAGACACTCTATGAGCTATATTCTTGTTAATTAAGAACCCAAACAATTCCATTGAGGTTTCCTTCCGGGTCGCCACAAAAGTAGAACAAGTTGTGTGTGTATGTATGTATGTGTGTGTGTGTGTGTGTGTGTGTTTGTGTATGTGTATGTGTGCGTGTGCGCAAGCGCAAGCACGCGCGAGCGAGCTCCGAGCGGTTCTGACGAAGTGGTTTGGTAGTCTTGAGCTCGTATTGTTAATCAACAGATTGTATTAACGCTTATAAAATGTATTTTTTGATCAGGCTTACAGTTTTTAAATGGAACGATGCTTATTGACGTTGTTGTTGCGGTTGTGATCTTCAGTCCTGAGACTGGTTTGATGCAGCTATCCATGCTACTCTATCCTGTGCAAGCTTCTTCATCTCCCAGTACCTACTGCAGCCTACATCTTCTGAATCTGCTTAGTGTATTCATCTCTTGGTCTCCCTCAACGATTTTTACCCTCCACGCTGCCCTCCAATATTAAATTGGTGATCCTTCGATGTCTCAGAACATGTCCTACCAACCGATCCTTCTTCTAGTCAAGTTGTTCCACAAGCTCCTCTTCTCCCCAATTCTATTCAATACCTCCTCATTAGTTATGTGATCTACCCATCTAATCTTCAGCATTCTTCTGTAGCACCACATTTGGAAAGCTTCTATTCTCTTCTTTTCTAAACTATTTATCGTCCACGTTTCACTTGCATACATGGCTACGCTCCATACAAATACTTTCAGAAAAGACTTCCTGACATTTAAATCTATACTCAATTATAACAAATTTTTCTTCTTCAGATGCGATTTCCTTGCCGTTGACCGTCTATATTTTGTATCCTCTCTACTTCGACCATCATCAGTTATTTTTCTCCCAAAATAGCAAAACTCCTTTACTACTTTAAGTGTCTCATTTCCTAATCTAATTCCCTCAGCATCACCCAATTTAATTCGACTACATTCCATTAAAATACCAAAATTACGGTAAAATAGAATGTTAGTGGTGTTTGTTGCAGGATTCTATTGTTAGTCTTATTCTGAAAAGTTCATACAGTGACACAAGGGCATACACTAGTTTTTCGGGTACTGAACAGTAACAGCGCGCGTACCCGCTGGTGCTCCGGCCCTTGCGGGTTGCATCATGCTGCCTCGCAGGCGATCAGCGGTTAACGTGGCACTATATTTTCGATTTTTTTCTTTTTTTTTAAATTGTTGCATCTTTGAGCCCCCGTTTACCAGATGTACGTCTAGCGATTGGCGGCTGACGCTACAGGTCAGACTTTATTAATAATTATAATACAAGGTTACATCACCAGTTAGAGTTACATTCTCATCAAGTACACCAAGACCTTTCATCCATGCATGTATTTTTTCATCATTACTAACTTTACGACAGAAGCGGGTATACAATGTAAATGGCATATTACTATACACATAACTAGGTCTAGATTGGGACTTAGCATCTATTCCACAATGCCAGGTCTTGTAAGCGATGGCATCTCGATCGGCGTGACGTTGCTACAGGGAGTACTGAAAGTGGATGGTTTACCCTCGCTATCGTCCGATGTGAGAATGCCTCTCTAGCTGGATTGGAATCATTCGGCGATCGATGTCATCGCTTATAAGACCTCGCATTGTGGAATAGATGCTACGTCCCAATCTAGACCTAGTTATGTGTATTGTAATATGCCATTTACGTTGTATATCCGTTCCTGTCGTAAAGTTAGTAATGATTAAAAAATACATGTATGGATGAAAGGACTTGGTGCACTTGCTGAGAATGTAGCTCTAACTGGTGATGTAACCTTGTATTATAATTATTAACACAGGTTGTGTTCAAAATTACCACTGGCAGTGGCAATATAGGCTTCCAGTCTGGTATGGAGCGATTGCTGCACATGTTCTAGAATTCCAGTGGAGATGTCCGAGCAGGTTGGAGTAATGCGTCGTTGCATATCATCGGGTGTAGTTGGTATGTCCTTGTAGACAGCGTCTTTCAACTTTCGCCACAGCAAAAATGTCTAAATGCGTTAAATCGGGGGAATAGACCGGACAAGGTATAGGTTTCCTACATCCAACCCAAGGATTTGAAAACAATTCGTGAAAGTAAGCCATGGTACTTCGTGCAGTATGGGCTGGATAGCCATCACGTTGGTACCACAGTTTCCTTCTAGTGTGCAGATGAACGTCTTCTGGCTTACGTGGAAGATGGTCTGTTAGGAGGGCTGCGATACTTGAGCGTCTTCAATGTTCAATCAACGAAACACGGGCCTGTGAGCTGGTCGATCACTACCCTACACCACACGTTTACACTCCATGATGTTCGTGGATGCTGATGCCCCACCTGACGGAGCCTACAGGGAATGTCAACAGACCAGTACTGCTTGTTTCGGCGGTTTATCTGCTTATGATTGGCAAATGAGGCTTCATCATTAAACAAGATATGTGATACATCTAGAGTATCCTGACTTAGCGCCCATGTACAGAAGTTAACACGATTTCCATAATCGTTTGCATGCAGCCCTTGATGGAGAGAGATGTGATATGGATGGAACCTATGCTGATGGATAATATGAAGGATACTTTCCTGTCTTAGACCATTTTCTCGTTCTATTGCGCTGGAGCTAACGTGTGGATCAACTGCAACAGCAGCAAGAAAATTTCCCCTTCTTCTGTCGTCACTGTTTCCTTCTGTTATGTTGTCTAGGTGCAACACTACCGTTTTTACGTAACTGGTTGTAGAGACTGACAAATAATTGCTGAGATGGTTCATGCCTATTGGGACATCTTGCCACATTTGCCGTACAAGAACGAACTGCATATTTTCCACACTCACCATAGACCATGAGAATGTCGGATTTTCCTACATCAATAAATCCCATCGTCCTCTCACGACCTACTGCTCGGACTGTCACGCACTATCAGACTACCAAGTCGCAGTGCACTCAAGGAACACACAAACACACTGTAAACAAACATAGCAACATCGTACCTATCCCCTACACATGTTGAACGGCACAAACAAGTGTCGGCGTGGAAACTTTTTAGTATACGATATCTCGTAAACAACTCGCACTACAATCCTACAACAAACACCACAAACAAGGAGTAGAAATGATTTGTAGCGAGCTTAGGAAGGAAATCTGACTTTGCTTCTGCACACAAAGAAGTTACAAAGTGTTTAAAGCTGTGACTGTTCATAAAATGCCATTCAGAGTCGGATTTTATCACAGCTGCTAATACACTGTTAGGTGTAGCATAATTTCCGTACTAATGAAGCATTATCTAGACAGAAGGGACTGCGATTACAGTCTGCAGTTTAAGATGGCTGTCTAAATTATAAAACTGAAAGCCTGCGATGTTGCATGTGGAGACATCCACAGTTTGTCTTTGAAAAGATGTAAGTAACATACACTGCTTCTAATAAGAATCTAAATACATTTTCTATCAGTTACTTGCTGTAACACACAAAAGCAGTGATTCCATGTTACTGAATATGAAGGATCGAGGGAGTGCTGTGTGCACTTTTAAGATTGTCAACATTGGGCAAGCAATGACACCACCTGGCACCGAGCGCAGAATTTGTCACCACCAAATTTGGAGCAATGAGAGATACATCTCCTCTCGAGGTTTTCGAGTATCAGTCGCAACGAACCTAGCTTCCTCAACAATGATAATGTGTGCATAATATATCATAGAAGATTCAGTAACGTGGTCATCATCGATTCTGAAAGTATTATTATGCAATTCTTTGTGAAAAAATGTTGGTTTATAGTCACAAAATATTATTCAGTGGACGAATAAGAGACATTAATAATATATCTCTAGAAGAACACTCGTGTGACACCTTGTTCTATTTGCAACAGTTTAGCTCTCACATATAAAGTTGTCGGTGATCTAAAAGCTTTTACTTTTTACCCTTTCGACAGTGAGAATTCTTTATCGGTTCAGGATACTCATTGTTCTTGAAGTGTATAAATATGAATGTATTTACTTCACAGACCTGTTTCTATTCCAGAATAAGACGCTTGTCCATTCTACAGTAACTGTATATTATTGAAAGTGTATAATGTTTGCCGGCAAAAAGTGATTCAGTGTCATTTCCATTCCATTACCCTCATACACCACAGTGGAAACTTCGTTGTCTAATCAAGTTATTTCAAACAGTTACTCAAATTGCAAGAATTTACTGTTTTGAATAGATGATGTCAATGTTTGTTTTGGCTTTCATTCCCCCAGCAATATCTTGTAATGATGACAAACATAAGGAGGGAGTGAAACGGATACTTCATGTTTTTAAGAAGTATAGTGATTGATTATGAAATACAGAGAGCTCGCGTGCTTCGAAGGTATCTCGTGTCTGACATGTGAAATCGTATGTGTGTGTGTGTGTGTGTGTGTGTGTGTGTGTGTGTGTGTGTGTGTGTGTGTGTGTATGTGTGTGTCTCCTCCTCAAGTCCTCCCTATACTCCGGAGAATTGTAGAAGCTATTTCCTTCGATCCAACCCGTTGCGCTTCCAATCTCTTAGACAGCTTTATATTGTCCACTCGTATCTTGTCCACTTCATCTCTCACACACATCCTCCTTGGTAGCCCCACGTGGTACTGTACACACCGCTCTTGGTGATAATGGCTACGACATGATTACAGTTTATCAGGTGCACAGACATAAACGACAGCGATACTTAACAGCTGTATCTTTGTCGTTGACACATTTCTAAAACTTCCATTTGTGATTCAGATATCAATTACGCCTATGAAAACAATTCAGACTTTATCAAGAACTTTCTCCACTGAAGGACTGCCGAATGCTATAACTACTGACAATGGCATTCAGTTTTCCTATCAAGCGTTCAAATAATCTTTTGAAAGAAATGGCTTTTCACACATCAAACCCGCACCATTTCATCAGAAGCCAACGCAATTTAAGAGGGATTTAAATCACATATAGGCAGAGCTCACTCAGTAATATAATACGTTCAATGATTTACTCATATTTATTTCTCTGTATGGAAACACCCCATATGATGCAAAACTGTGGCTGACATTCTACCTGAGAGACAACATTGTAATTTAACACCAGCTTTAAAGTCACTCGTACTTTGTCAGTTCAAGCATACAGAAAAGTCAATACGGATTTTTTTAAATGAATGATCCAGTAACCTACTCATGATAATGTGTATGAAAAGAAATCTTTAGTACTACTCTTGCAGCAGCTTGACAATGTTATGTTTGAAACTGAAACATCTCATGGAATCACAAAGCGCCACAGAAATCAATTACGGCCACATCGTGCTCACTTACATATAGGAAGAACTGGTTGGCTGTTTTCTTTTTTAGCCTCAAAAGGCTTCGAAGCAGCCAGCCGTCTGGGTATCTACATATGCCACTGGCGGTGGAGTCCAGTTACCGACCAGCGGTGACCTGATGGACGTGGACGTCGTACCTCAATCCGAAGAGGAGCTTGTGCACATGGTCACAACTGACACCTGATCGACCACCACCTCACCATCGTTAACCCTGTGGTTTCCCACAAGGCTGAGGGCAAATGACAGGGTGAGCAACATACACTCCTGGAAATTGAAATAAGAACACCGTGAATTCATTGTCCCAGGAGGGGGGAACTTTATTGACACATTCCTGGGGTCAGATACATCACATGATCACACTGACAGAACCACAGGCACATAGACACAGGCAACAGAGCATGCACAATGTCGGCACTAGTACAGTCTATATCCACCTTTCGCAGCAATGCAGGCTGCTATTCTCCCATGGAGACGATCGTAGAGATGCTGGATGTAGTCCTGTGGAACGGCTTGCCATGCCATTTCCACCTGGCGCCTCAGTTGGACCAGCGTTCGTGCTGGACGTGCAGACCGCGTGAGACGACGCTTCATCCAGTCCCAAACATGCTCAATGGGGGACAGATCCGGAGATCTTGCTGGCCAGGGTAGTTGACTTACACCTTCTAGAGCACGTTGGGTGGCACGCGATACATGCGGACGTGCATTGTCCTGTTGGAACAGCAAGTTCCCTTGCCGGTCTAGGAATGGTAGAACGATGGGTTCGATGACGGTTTGGATGTACCGTGCACTATTCAGTGTCCCCTCGACGATCACCAGTGGTGTACGGCCAGTGTAGGAGATCGCTCCCCACACCATGATGCCGGGTGTTGGCCCTGTGTGCCTCGGTCGTATGCAGTCCTGATTGTGGCGCTCACCTGCACGGCGCCAAACACGCATACGACCATCATTGGCACCAAGGCAGAAGCGACTCTCATCGCTGAAGACGACACGTCTCCATTCGTCCCTCCATTCACGCCTGTCGCGACACCACTGGAGGCGGGCTGCACGATGTTGGGGCGTGAGCGGAAGACGGCCTAACGGTGTGCGGGACCGTAGCCCAGCTTCATGGAGACGGTTGCGAATGGTCCTCGCCGATACCCCAGGAGCAACAGTGTCCCTAATTTGCTGGGAAGTGGCGGTGCGGTCCCCTACGGCACTGTGTAGGATCCTACGGTCTTGGCGTGCATCTGTGCGTCGCTGCGGTCCGGTCCCAGGTCGACGGGCACGTGCACCTTCCGCCGACCACTGGCGACAACATCGATGTACTGTGGAGACCTGACGCCCCACGTGTTGAGCAATTCGGCGGTACGTCCACCCGGCCTCCCGCATGCCCACTATACGCCCTCGCTCAAAGTCCGTCAACTGCACATACGGTTCACGTCCACGCTGTCGCGGCATGCTACCAGTGTTAAAGACTGCGATGGAGCTCCGTATGCCACGGCAAACTGGCTGACACTGACGGCGGCGGTGCACAAATGCTGTGCAGCTAGCGCCATTCGGCGGCCAACACCGCGGTTCCTGGTGTGTCCGCTGTGCCGGGCGTGTGATCATTGCTTGTACAGCCCTCTCGCAGTGTCTGGAGCATGTATGGTGGGTCTGACACACCGGAGTGTATATACACCCAACAAATTTGCACGACGGGACGTAAAGACGCAAAAACCCCCGGCCTGTTAGCGTCCCTCAAGGGTCATGGTACACAGCAATAGGCTTCAGAGGGCCCCACACTCAAGCCAGTCTCAGCGTGGTGCGTTACATACTATGGCCGGTCGCCTTCAAGATGGCGCATATGCCAGCTACTTTATTTTCCCTTACAAGACATTCAAATAGTCCATTCATGCGTCCACCACAAAGGAGGCTGAAACCCGGACCTAAAAAGAATACTAAACTCCGCCCAAACAGGCCATGGAAGGAAGGCCCAACGGGACCGACCGTCCGCCGTGTCATCCTCAGCCGACAGGCGTCACTGGTGTGGATATGGGGGGGGGGGAGGGGGTTGGACATGTGGTCAGCACACCGCTCTCTCGTCTGTATGTCAGTTTACGAGACCGGAGCCGCTACATCTCAGTCAAGTAGCTCCTCAGTTTTTCTGACAAGGGCTGAGTGCACCCCGCTTGCCAACAGCGCTCGGCAGACCGGATTGTCACCCATCCAAGTGCTAGCCCAACCAGAAAGCGCTTAACTTCGGTGATCTGACGGGAACCGGTGTTACCATTGCGGCAAGGCCGCTGGCGAAACCCGGAACCACACTGTTCAAAAGAATTAGGGGATCAAGATTTTGGGCGTCTGTCATACTCACTCAGCGATAATTAACGGCTCTATGTGTTACAAAATTATACCTTTATCTTTCACAAATTATGTAAGGGACAAAACATCATTACATCCTAGTTAGTTCACATAAAAATAACTGAAAATCTGAAATCTGTGGAAACAATCATTTATCCCGTCATCATCGGTGGTTCTCATTGGACTTCGAGAGCTTCAATATCGTCTTTGCTCTCCACGAGTATTTATCAGTATCTAACGACAACGTGGCATGCTCCGTATAAGTCTGCGTAGGTCATCTTGTGATATCCGTCCCCATTCTCCAATTAGAGCCCCTGGGAGCTCTTGGAGAGTCTGTGGTGTAACCATGAACACGTCTGTCAAGGACGCACATATGCGTGATGATATTTAGGTCTGAACTCACTGCCGACCATTCCATTACATCAATTTACAAACTTCGCAAGTCATCCCTGCTTACGCCCGCCACATAAGCCCTGAATTAGAAGGAATTCAGGGCCACTACCGTATACAGCAGCTTCCGCATGGCGCAACATGATCTGTTCGATGCCTGGCGGCAAAGCGAGAATGGACAATGACAAGATTCATATGGCTGTCAGCACTGAACCGTTCTCATAACACAGACCCTTGGAAATCTGTCGATTTCCTGGACAACATTTGCAGTTACCGCTCATCACAGGTCTCTGGCACACGAACTCGGCCATCAATTTCCCTCAGAGAATATCTGGACTCGCCTGTGGATATTACTTTTCGTCACTGATGAAGTTGCCAGTTGACATGGGGACGGCAGAACTGCAGGAGAACTGCAAGATGTTGTCATATCAAGCGGGGTACTCAAACATGACGTCTGGGTTGTAACGTCCTTTCCCGTAACCTATTCGTTACAGTCTGATAGGACACAGTGGCTCCAGAGCACTTAGATCGTCTTTCAGTGCTCTAGTGGTATCCATAAGAAGCCACAATGCAGAGGTGGACAGATATCGGTCTTCACATGAGGTTGTATTGCGTCGGCAAACTTGTCCAACTCGCCTTATCTACCGACATGTCTCCCTGTAGCGAATCGATAACCTATGGATGTCACATGGAGAGGCATTGGCATCTGCAACAATACGACCAAAAATTTATCCTTTTGGATCAAACAAATCGCTCTTGCAACTTTCTCTGCACTTAGATGTCGTATTGCGTGTACCTGTAAACCTCACTTGAAAACACTGGGACACCTGTACTCACATCCTTCTGAGGGCTCACCTGACACTGTAATGCATAACTCAGCCAATAGATGGCGAATGATATTAACTATTGCCTACATTGAAAAACGAAGATCTCAAGCCATGCAGTAAGACCACAGGACTGCCTGTATCAAAATAGATCTTACATACGGAACGTTGCTACAAGTGAGCCCCTAATTCTTTTGAACAATGTATTCGATGCGTTCCCCAAATAGACGGCAGTTACACATGAATAAGCCGAGCACAATATTAAAGGGACCACGCCCGGACATTTTGTCAGTTATCAACCAGTTCCGACTACATGCAGTTGCAGCTGGAAACAGCTGCCTACAGTGATCGGACGGTTCTCATCTGCAGTCATCAGTTGCCGACCAGTTCCACATGTAATGCCGATTATGGAAGAATAGATGAAGTGATAGTCAAAGCGTTTATCAATTAGAAGATTGAACTTACAACTTTACAACCGGAAAAACAGAATTTCAAGGAGATTAGTTAGTAATTATGTACTCTGCTAGATTCGATTAGGTACAGAACTTCAATTCAGTGTCACGCCTTCTCGCAAAAAAAAAAAAGGTCACTATATTGTTTTTTACATTGTTTTAATAAATGATCGTTCTTGTTACTCATGTGTTTTCCACACTACCTGCAGAGTTAGTTGCATGTTAGTTACATGTTCCGCGGATTATTTTGCACGATAGATCGTAGCGATATGGAACGAGTCATTTTACATTCGCATAGCAAATTAATTTCTACACACAATTACCTTCTGAACGATTCTAAGTCTCTTGTTTCCTTTTTTCACAAAGAGATATACAGACTTGAGTTAGTAATTCCAACCAACAAGTCTTCACATCACATTAATATAAATTCTTCCACGGAAAATAAGGAGTTGTCAAGGAGAAACTTACTCAATTTTTAGTCAAATTTTACTTTTCTGTCTGTGAGACATTTTATGTCACTGGGTAAGCGATAAAAAAGTTTTCTTGCACCATTGTGCTCCCCTTTTTGTGCTAAAGACAACCTTAATGTGGAGTAATGATTGTCCTTTTTTCTTATGGTATTTTTAATTACTTACTTCATTGTTCCTTTTGAACTGTAGTGGATTGCTTGCAAGAAACTTCATGAGGGATTAAATATACTCTGAAGCAGTAGTCAGAATGCCCAACTTTTGAAACAAATGTTTACAAGATAGTCGTGTGTGAGCACCATATACTATTCATACAGCACGTTTTTGCTCAATGACGACTTTCTTTCTTAAAAATGGGTTACCCTAGAACATTACTGCGTATAACGTTATTGAATGAAAAATGAAAAATATGTCAGCATACTGATTTGTCTTTCCCCAAGATTTTCAATGATTGTAATCGTCAATATGGCTGAACAAAGTTCCTTTAGGAGTTCCAAAATGTGTTTTCTTTTTCGATTTAAATTCTCATCAATATGGACCCCCAAATATTTATTATCTCCTGGCCATGTGTTACACTTGTCATTCGAGTAGTACCTCTAGATGTACGGACCTCAATTTGTTGTGCCTTTTTTAAATTGAGAGTGACACCATTCGCTGCAAACCAGTCAATGATGCTTTTAAGGACTTTGTTTACCATTTCTTCTGTTTCCGTACGTTATTGAATTAATTACAATATTAGTATCATCGACAAAAATAACTAATTCTGCTTGTTGTATACTAGATGGAAGATCGTTTACGTATGTAAGGAACCGCAGTGAACCTAAGACGTGATTTCTCCCCAGTCAGATTTATGTCGCTGGACTATATTGCTTAAATTCCTAAGTACAACTTCCTGTATTCTTTTGGCTAGATATGACATTATTCATTTATTGACTATACCATCAATGCTATAAAATGTGAAAGTTAAGTTTTTAACATATTGCTGTGATTTTTTTCCTGAACTGTTTCGTCCCTATCATTTCTACTATAATTAAGAAATGATTATTAAATACATATGCTACCTGTGACTCATCGCAGTACTTCACTACACTTGTGACGTTTTACCCTGTTCCTGATTTGTCCTATACCATCTGGCCTACACCTCTCCCATGATTACTACCTAGCAGCAAGACTCTTTCCTTCGTACTCTCCTTCGGTACTGACCTACACTGACTTTCTTTGATAGACGTCTGCTGCAAACTACTGTGACCTACAGCTGGATGTGGTTCTTCCGTTTCTGCTTCACGAAACAAGTCAAATTTAGTCGATACCGTTAGCTTAGCAGTAGGTGAAATTGAGGATTTGTTCTCCTTTCGCCCATTGCTTGTTACCTTCACCCAGTTACCAAGAGATATTTTACTTTGTGACGTGATCATGGTAAGCGTTCAGGTAGGCCACTTTCCTATACCCATGGAACTGTGTAGCTGGGGTTTGCTTCCTATTACTTTTATGTTGATCCCGTAACCTTTATTGATGAACTCAACAGTTTCATTGAAAAAAGCACAGTTGCTCCATAGTCTCGCCATGTAATAAAGACCATTGAAATTATGTATATAAGTACTCATTTCATCTTGTGCCTGAAACAGCTAGCCTTATATTCCATCACTCTCCTCTAGTTCAGACGCAGAAGACCAGCCTACGATGGGAACCCAGAAACACAGGCGATTTTCTGAATGTTTACCTCCGTTCCACGTACTGGTAACGGCTATCGTGTTATTCTTCAATGTCCACTATAAATACCGACATATAGTGTCGATTGCATTTAAGTACGTAACAAGGATGGTGCGAACTAATCTCTCAATATTGGATGTATATTCAGACAGTAAATGCACTATTGCAGCTGTTGTATTTACAGTTCAATGTCTTATACATGATTAACTGTTTCGATACCATCTTTCACACTCTTTAGAATGACACTTAGAGTATACGGACCTTCCGTCGTCATGTTCCCATAATTCACTGACTCCACGAGTAATCTGACGGATTTAGTGACACTGCAATAAATACCTTGTCACGTTATTTACTAATTAAATCATTTTAGTTTCTCTTATGATAATAAGCTTTCGCATGACCGCTCAGCAACAAAGCTAATTTGTTATCTCTGAACGGTTAACGAGTAAATAAAGTTTACTTCATAGGGAAACGTGTTTCCTCGTACAGTCTCAATAACTTTGCACTCACGATTACTTCCAGTTCTTACGACCAACATTTGTCGACTTCTTCAGGGTTACATCTCATTATGCAGTGACATCCTTAACACTATCCACACCATTTCTCTAATAACAGCGCTATATATACTGTAAAGTAACAGTTTAACTATGCGTTCAAAATTTGTTGAAGTACAATTTATATACCTTTCAACGGTTTGCTTACTAAAAGCTTCTGTAGCACTGGTAATTGTAAGAAGACGTCGTGCATGTGGCGTTTTTCCCTGTCTCTCAGTGAGATTTTTCAGCGGGAAGCTTCTCAGCGAGGAGATAGGAACTACCAATTCAAAACATAAGTAATCTGTACGTCAATTAATTGTCGAGTATGGAAAGAACCCACACTGATGATAGACAACCTACTTTCTGAATACACCATAGGCTGTAATTCACGCCGCGCGGGGTGGCCGTGCGGTCTCAGGGCGCCTTGCCACGTTTCGCACTGCTCCCCACGTCGGAGCTTCGAGTCCTCCCTCGGGCATGGATGTGTATGTGTGTTGTCCTTAGTGTAAGTTAGTTTAAGTTAGACTGAATAGTGTGTAAACCTAGGGACCGATGGCCTCAGAAGTTTGGTCCCATAGGAACTTACCACAAATTTTCGAATTTCCAAAAAATTTGCAGTTCGCATGAATTTTTGTTGTACTGACTGAACCATTACCTTCATGGTTTCATCGTCACAGCAGGGGCTGCATCAGGCCCTTGCGTAGAGCGGGAGGGGAAGGGGGAGGGGCAAGCATCATTGATCGAAGGAGGAGACTGGTCAAACCCGCACAATTCTCACAATAAAACATTACGTACAACAAGGGAATAGATCGGATAAAATATCTTAGGACAGCTCGAACTTACACAAAGAATTATTTAACGAAAGAAGAATAGGTTTCGGTCGGTCCCCTCGAACAATCCGCCTTCAACCTCTGCTATTCGACCGCTCAAAAACATTAAAAGTACAATTAAAATTATGCATATTGTACGGAGACAGGATGTTTGTTCTCTTTAAATAATGAACTCGAAAAATTTTAGTGAAATAGGTAGCTATTAAGCCAGCAGATTACAATGGTTCTTAACATATACGTTGTCAGCACGAACTCCCTTGAACGAAAGCCAAGATGGCAGGTCACTGACAAATGAATTAGCGTCACCGTTTTCCTCAGCGACGTTACTTTAACAATTTTTTACAGCTTCGATGTATTTAGTATAGTTTCTAAATTGTTCGTTATTTTGTTGAGATACAACAGTTTTTATGAATAAATTGTCCTCTTATTAAGTATCATTACGAACATCAGTTAAATAAGAAGAATCTAAAGAAAAACTGAACGATAATCAACGAGAAGTAAACCAGTTGATTGCGGCACAGGGAAGACAACGCAACAGCGTTGACTACGGCGAACAAATGCAAAACTGAAATGACTTGAAAGAAGATAAGCGCATATCTCTTATCCTTCTGACAGTCGTACTTGGTAAACTAAAGTTAAGAAATGTACACTTAGCTTAAAGCTACGTAGCGACGAATCGCCGAATCGCTGAGAATGATAGCATTGACAGAAACGACGAAATACAGACTCAGCTTCATATGACTGATATTAACACTCCATCATTTGTCAGTGACAAGTAGATGGAGAATCGTAGCCCGTCCAGTGTATGATAAATGCACCGACTCACAAAAGCAGAGTTTTCGGGCTACTGCTTGCATTGTACTGAGAAGAAACGTTTTCGTATTTTGATTTATTGCTCGTCCCTTTCTGCACTTACACTCAGAACGCCCTGTTTCAGACATACAGTACCTACCTTCGAGAAGCTTTTGAAAGTGAACTTTTAAAGATGAAATGCGAATAGAGGACCATAAGAAGTATCAGGTGGTTGATGTTACAACTGCGTACGGATTCACTCAGTTTCAGTAAAAAAGGGCACAATTCTTGGTATGTCTGCTGCTTAGCTTCCTGTCACCAGGAGAACGGAAGAGTAAGACCGTATTGTTATACGATATCACGTCTCATTTTGAGTGAAAGCCTCTATCGGGCAAAAGGATTTTCTGTATACAGAAAACTGCAGCTTCATCAGGATGGATTTCTCTTGCTGTCACACTTTATATGAAAACAAATATGCAAAGAAGTGGCACCTTGACACAGTATATCAACAGAAACATGATGCAAATTACGGCTTTTAGCAAATCGCTACCTTGGCCAGTATATCATGAATTATGGTTTATATTAATTTGCCAAGATTGATCAAATGATGAGAATAAATGTTGAGAAACTCGTTAATTTTTAGAAGCTCACAATTACTCTAAGAAGTATCTTAAATATTTACAAAAGACAGAGATGTAACCTCCGTCTGTAGACATCGGGTAACACTCATTTCAAAAGACTTTCAGCAAACGTGACGTCATTTTGACGATATGGCCTTCTTACACGATTTCAAGCATGCGTATCGGAGGTTTGTAAAAACACGCCGTTCTTGATGAGATTTGTTAAAATTATCGTTAGAATTAAACGCCATATAATGATCCATCGAGAATTAATGCTTTCATGTCAAAGTGATCACTGAGGATTGAGATCCACAGCGCAGTGGACAATGGCGCTCAGGCTGATGCCGTGTTCCTTTATTTCAGTAGGGCGTTTGACACCGTCCCTCATTGCCGTTTAATGAAACAAATACGGAGTATCGGAACAGACATGCGATTGGGTTCAAGACTTTCTTGCAGATAGAACTTAACAAGTCGCTCTTAATGGAACTAAATCGACAGATGTATAGGTAATATCTGGAGTATCACAGGGTAGTGTGATAGGATCGTTGATGTTCACAATATATATAAATGATCGCGTAGAAAGCGTCGGATGCTCTTTAGGCTATTTGCAGTTGATGCAGTTGTTTGTACCAAAGTAACAATGTCAGAAGATAGTAAGAATATGCAGAATGCCCTGCAGAGAATTGATGAATGGTGCAGACTCTGGCAGTTGACCCTGAACGTAAATAAATGTAACATATTGCGCATACACATGAAAAGAAATCCACTACTGTACAGCAATAATATTGATGACAAACAGCAGTCTGCCGTAAAATACCTGGGCGTAAATATCCAGAGCGACCTTAAGCGGAATGATCATATAAAAAAGATAGTGGGAAAAGCAGACACCAGACTCAGATTCTTCGGAAGAATCTAAAGGAAATGTAGCTCCTCCACGAATAAAGTGGATGATAAGGCACTTTTTCGGCCGATTCTTGTGTATTGTTCATCTATCTGGGATCCCTATCATGTAGGGCTGACAGAGGAGATAGAGAAGATCCAACGAAGAGCGGCGCGTTTCGTCACGGGATCGTTTAGCTGGCGAGAGAGCGCTACGGAGATGCTAAACAATCTCTACTGGCAGACATTACAAGAGAGACGTTGTACATCACGGAGGGATTTATTATTGAAATTTCGGGACAGCACTTTTTAGGAGGAATCAAACAATATATTACTTCCCCCCACATACATCTCGCGTATTGACCATGAGGAGAAAATTCGAGAAATTAGAGCCCATACAGAGGCTTACCGACAATAATTCTTCCCACGCACTATTCGCGAGTGGAACAGGTTTGGAGGGGTCAGATAGTGGTACCGAAAGTAGCCTCCGCCACAGACCATTAGGTGGCTTGTGGACTATGATGTAGATGTAAATGAAGGTAACGGCGCACTGAAAGTTTGTCACAAACGTGTCACCATTATCAACAAATGTCAGTCAATAATGCGTCAACGATATAAGCCTTCGAGAAGTACTATGATAACCAAGACAGGAGACTAATAGCGTAGAACGAAGTGCAAGCGTACTGGATTATGTCGTGGTATTTGGAAACGAAATATGGAGTTTCGTATCCAGCTACAAGATTTTTTCGTCATCTTATGGGACTTTCTTACGATTGTAGTGCAAATATGCTCTGCAATATTCGATAGTATTCACATATCCTTCTGTTTTATTTATTTACTTATTAATTTATTTAATCTGGTAAGATTAGAGACATCAGCCCCTTTCTTACGTCAAACCAGGCATTCTCCTTATTTTGCTTTCATATGTTTTAGAAGGCATGTTAAAATACATCTAGTACAAAAAGTGAAATAAACAATTACAAAGGTACACTTGGAAATATATATACACATACAGTTTATATTCTTAGATAATAAGTAATGCTATAATTAGACATTATGATAGAGACAGATTTTAGATAGGAATGCTAGCAGCAGGGGGTATGAGGCAGGAAAAGAATAGGGACATGATGAAATACAGTTAAGGAAATATAAAGGAAAAGAAGATTGCTTGGCTGATGGAGATAGGTGAAGAGGAAGAAGAGAATGGAGCAAGATAAGAGACACTAGCTTTGCTATTTTACAGAGGGGATTATTGGCCTTATACATTAATTTTGTGGAAAACGTTATGAGGATGATACTAGGAAATGCTTCAACTTCTTCTTAAAAGAAGAAGGGGATTGAATTTTCCGCAAGGTAAGGGGCAGTTTGTTCCAGAGGCGGACAGTGGCAACAGAGAAGGAGTTCGCAAATGTTTTTGTTTTGTAAGTGGGCACAGTTAAGATACCAAACAACAGCGACCTCGGGTTTCGATTATGATGACATGAAAGCTGATTAATCTCTGAAGCAAGGTAGTGGGGTGCTTGCGCGACGAGGAGCCAGTGAAGTAGACATATAGTGCGGTAGCCACGCAATTTGTCCGGCAGCAGCCACCCTCGCTGGGAGTATGAAGCACTAACGTGGTCATATCGGCGAACGTTGCAGGTGTAACGCACACAGGCATTCATGATTAGTACTAACCGTGTTTTGTTTTGACTACTCATGCCTTGTTGAATTACGTCACAATAGTAGAGGTTCGGTAGAACGAGTGCTTGAACGAGTTGGCGTTTCACGTCCTATAGAAATAAATTTCCTTTCCTTTTGAGAGCATAAAGACAAGCGGACGTCTTCCGGCAGACTGCGACTGTATTCTATGCCCAGTTGAGATGCTCATCCAGAGTTACAACCAAGTTCTAAACTGTTTTATGATATGGTATTTTAATACCATTTAGCAGAATAAGAGGCAGCCGTTCGTGCAAATCTGAACTTATTAATTTCTTATGAGCTATTAAGATTACTTGTGTCTTTTTTGCATTTAGTTTAAGCCCCAAGTTTTTCGCCCAGGTCACCACTGAAGACAGATCATCATTCATCTGAGCGATTGCCGTGTTTATAATTCAGGTCTGATGCTTAGGTAAAGCTGGAGGTCGTCGGCATGGAAATGATATTTACAGGAAGACAGAACCGACGCAGTATCATTGACATATAAAGAAAACTAAAGTGTTCTTGGTACTGATCCTTGTGGCACTCCTGAGGAGACATGCTTCCTGGGAGATTTTTCATTTACAGAGACAACACATTGCTGTCTGTCTTTTAAGTAGCTTTCAAACCACCTCATTGCACTATCTGAGAAATCAAGCTGTCAAATTCTTCTGAGGAATATGTCAAAGTTAACAGTGTCAAAAGCTTTCCTGAAGTCTAATAGCGTCAATATTGTTACCTTTCGGCTGTCGATAGCATATTTCAGGTCATCAGTTACTTAATTAGGGCAGTGTTTGTACTGTGGTGTTTACAGAAACCGGATTGAAATTTGTAATATATGTTGAATTCATGCAGGTATTCAGTGATTTGATCATAAAAAATATATTCAAGTGCTTCGGAACCAGCAGGCAATATGCTAATTGGCCGGTAATCAATTGACAGTTGCGGTTTCGGTCTTAGGGATGGGTCGAATTTTGCTTCTTTTCCCTGCGGTGGGGCATTTTCCGTTCATAACAGAAAAGTTAAATCAGATAAGACAGGTACTAATATATCACTAACATGGTTATACTGATACTGTCATTTCCTATGGCATCAGAAGAGATGCTCATAATTGCTTTTCTTGCCTTATTTATTGTTACGTTTTTTAGATAGAAGGTATCGTGGTTAGTTTTCCAGTTACGGTATTCTTGTAGACGGTAATTATTAGCCGTAAGGTTATTCAGAGGTGCAGAGAAGAATTCATTTAATTCGTTCGTTGAGACCTGAAAAGCAGCTCCCGATTTGGCCTGTCCGAGCCCCAAGCCTGATTTTGGCATTGTTAATGCATTGTTTCACTCTGTTCCGTAGCTTTCTATATTCTTCGAAACGCTCGGGTTTAGGATCTACCTTGGAACTCCTGTGGGCAGCATCCCTGTTTTTCATCATTTGACGTAATTCAGTTGTCAGCTACGGGAGCAGGAGATTCTGTTACACGGATTGGGTACATGTTTGTCAAAGATGGCAGTGAGATCATCTCCAAGTTTATTAATTTTGCCATCGATTGTAGTTTCTCTAATTATTTGACACCATGAGGTTTCTGAGCGTCAAGATCATTAAGTTTCATGTTCCTACAAGTTATGTAATGCGATTTGATCTTTGGGGGCTGCACAGAGTAGGTCAGGAATATTACACCATGCGCTGAGAGGGCTGGGTCCGAGGTTTAACCATCATCTCTCACTTTGTTAGTCTTTTTCGTTGCGATTAAGTCTATAAGAGTATGACTTTGACCCATTTGCTGTGTAGGTTGTAATAGAAGAATGTTCATGCTATTGCAATTAAACATCTTCTTAGGTTTATTGCAGAGGGAGTGTCTCTTAGCAGGTCTACGTCTATGTCTCCCATTACGGTGATATGTTCGTATTGATACTGATGTGAATGTAATTTCTTCTGAAAGGAACTCATTGAGCTTATTTTTGGTGGCTTGTAGACGACACCAGTAAAGCACTTCAGCTGAACATGGAGCACTACTCTACAATAACTTATTTTTTAACTTCTTATCCAAGGACTCATAGAAACTTGTTTTCTGGCTGTAAAAGGTTTCCTTTTCATTGTCATTCTTGTGCCAATTTCTCCATCACAAATCGTAACGCCGCGTTTGTCCTCCTAAAACTTCAAACTATTTTATAGTTTGTGATTCTTGAGTTTCTCCCGGCGTATTTGATAATCAAAATATCCACAGGTGCACTGCCGGTCTACAGTGTCCAACGGGCACAATATTTCGGCGATCATACATGTCGCCATCATCAGGTGAACTGACGGACTGAGCTCCTGTGAACGTGCCGGCACGGAGATCCGTACACTATGGCTGCTCAGGTGGAACTGGGTTCGGTCGCGGCGGCGGCGGATTTAAATACCAATTGGGTTAATCAAGAGTAAATCGAGCAAATGTATAGTTGTGACGACCACGGCGGACGGAGCCATCACACCGACGTCATCTCAGACGCCGTCGCAATCTGTTCCACCGCGCGACCGTGGCGCGGGGCGCGGACGGCGGAGTGAGCGCGCCGCGGGCGGAGGGTATTTAAATCCGCCGCCGCCGCGACCGAACCCAGTTCCACCTGAGCAGCCATAGTGTACGGATCTCCGTGCCGGCACGTTCACAGGAGCTCAGTCCGTCAGTTCACCTGATGATGGCGACATGTATGATCGCCGAAATATTGTGCCCGTTGGACACTGTAGACCGGCAGTACACCCGTGGATATTTTGATTATTTTATAGTTTGATCATATCCCTCCAATTAATACATTTAGCTCTTCCTTTTCTTGCGGAAATCGTGGCTGCATTGGTACTTTTAACTTCTATCCTCTGATTTCTTCTACACAAAACCTTCATCGCCGTTGATAGTGTACATATTTTCAGCCAGTATTGTTTTTTCATCGCGAAATCTTACACAATACGTATTCCCTCCACTTGCTCATTCTTCTTCTTAAGGCAAGTCTTCACTGTTTCTTTCGAATAAAATATGATCAAGACAGATAATGAGTATTATTTTAGTTTCGCAACCTTACTGATTTTGAATCTCCTCCCTATGTGCTTTTCCAATTATTATTGTTATTATTATTTTTATTCGTTGTGTCACATACAACTAGTTTAAAAAACTACTTTGTTTGCAGTCCATGCCAAGCATATATAGGAACACCTAAACTATGTCTATTTGTTTCTATGAGAGTATATATTTCGTAGTTATTCTGAACAGTCCTATTACAGGCATGGGCAACTTCTTCCGCTAATAATTTTCATTAACTGTTTGGTGCACTGTATTATGGGAGAGGTATTGTAGTTCGGAGAAAACTGTAGTCGCTGTACAATATATAGCTTTTATACTCGATACTCGGTTAGTGTAAAGCACCGTATTTAATTATGCACCACAGAAGCATGTCGATAGAGGGCTCCTAATTGAACAAAAATTGCAATTAGACTATTGCTGAGCAGATACACACAACGGTATGTCTTTTCTTGAGGTTTTAAAATTCGATTACTCAGTAAATCAGTTAATAACGTACCCTCTTAGACCGACAGGACACAAAGAGTTTTGAAGTTGATGTTAACGGGTAAACTCCTTTTACGACACTTTCCGCAAACGCGACGTCATTCTGACGCCAGACGCAATGTCGACAACCGCAGGAACCGCTATCGATTTTGTGGCAAGGAAGAATATGAAGGTTATTGCTCCTCTTTTCACTCGAAGCAATTTAAGCTGTCCTCCTAGCTTCCTGCCAGACACCAGATTCGGAAATCACCTCGTATTCAGAAATAAGGAAGCAATCTATGTGAAAAAGATGAACGTAAGTTTTATTGCTTCTCGCTTTAGTCGCAAAAATTACAGTTGTCCTCTTAGGTTTCTGCCTAACTACACAGTCGGAAACAGCCACATACTCGGAAATAAACGGCGAAATGTTTATGGCAAGAAATAAATGTTATTGCTTCTCGTTTTATGTGCACTAGTTTAAGCAGCCCTTATGGGCTTTCAAGTATAATATGAAATGATGATGGTGTGGCCCTCAACTACATACCCACAAACTCAATGTTGAAATATTAAAAGTTTTGGCTCGTTTCGTTGTCTAGGGGCTGGGATACGTACTTGTCGCATTACAAGCCAAATACTGCTGAGTGTACAGTATACAATATGAATATACACATGAATCGAATGGTCGAAGGTTCCTATCACTCGGCAATTGCGAATGTAACGTAGAAATTTATAAATAAAATATAGCAATTAAATAAAATCTGCAGGTACTATTTTTAACGACCTTAAATGATGAGTATAATAGTAGAAGTACTTTTGACAATGTGGAATATTTCTGAAAAACACTTACTGGTGTTGCTGGTCCATCAATTAAATAAAATATAAGTTGAATGACGTGGAAACAGTAGGTTCCTAGTGCACGTAATTAGTTATGAACAACAACATAGCTCGCAAGATATTCACTTCTGAATGCACACTATGTCTTCACTGTAGATGCCACGGAAATCTCACAAGTGCACGGGTCGGCACTCCAAAGTATTTCTATCTCTCGCGACCATGTGCAAACCACTCCACACTCTACAAGTCTCTGCCGCGATGTGCGTCAGTCGTGCCGTACCGTCTCGGACCCGCCGTGTTCTATGCTGTACTGTCTCACGCCGCCCTGTTCAGCACTCCTCTGTCCTCCCCGGAAATGATGCTCCTCCCCACTTCCATGCGGTCTCTCTACATGTCCTTTTTGGAACGATTGCTGTGATTGGCTAGGGCACTCCCGCCCTGTCTTCAAGGAAACTCTCACTCACAAACATAATGAAACACATTCGAAATACTGGATTTACATTTAAATAACTTGAAATTAAATAAATATTCCTACGGCAGGACCATAAACGTGCTCTAACATACATTATTAAATACATAAACAAATTAAATAAACATATATCCAAGGAATAGCAAGCAAAAGTAGGCCAGTTGCCTGATTCCCCTGTGCTTTCTAAAACACAGTACATATTTGACCAATTTCTTCATGAATAGTACATATCGGATTTAAACAAAGACATAAATAACTAAATATATTTATAAGCATCTCCTACCGTTTTTTAGAGTAAGTGTGAAGTACTTACGGCCTGATGCGATCGATAGTAATCGGAGAATAATTCATGTACTATTCAAGTTACGTGCCTGTAATCTATACCAATGTAGGTTTATACTAATAGCTTTCTAAAAACAGGTCTATCGACAAAATTGGATAAGCCGTTTAGATTTTGGAAATTCGTTGCTGGGCGTTACTTGCGTAATTTATAGATATTGCAAATCTGATTATACCATCAGAATCGTCATGCAAATAATGGTAATGTACATGTTTCTTTTTGAGGTATCATTATTCATCTGGCTACCATTAATTTCTGTATGAACTGGGAAATGTCTGCCATTAATGTTTCACAAAATCCGCCATCTTTGGCACTCCCGGCATGTCTCCTTCATCGACACAGATTCATCATGGAATTCCCTGCCACGCTGATGGACCACGCACTGGGACTACCCCTCTTGCTGAGCTAACGTTCGGCACCACGTGTTTGCTGCTGGGCCGCGACCCGCCAAGTGCGGCCACGCCCCAGTGCGGCCACGCCAACTCCGAATTTAGAATATTTTCAGGGAGCCACAACTAGCCTGTTACCTCACACCCTCTTATGTTTCTGTCTAACAATACAGTCGGAAATAGCCGAATATTTATTTTATCCTTCGTTGTCTAATCAGAGGCTGAATTCATATTTTAAAAAAATGGTTCAAATGGCTTTGAGCACTATGGGACTTAACTTCTAAGGTCATCAGTCCCCTAGAACTTAAAACTACTTAAACCTAACTAACCTAGGGACACCACACACATCCATGCCCGAGGCAGGATTCGAACCTGCGACCGTAGCGGTCACGCGGTTCCAGACTGTAGCACCTAGAACCGCTTGGCCACCCCGGCCGGCGAATTCATATTCTCTGAATACAGTGAACAATGTTTGAAAACCCTGGAGATGTGACAGGATATAATTTTATTAAACTCGGCGCATTTTTCGTAAATCTACGTATTTCAAATTGACTGCTTTAGATGCATACGCCTTTGCAAATTATGACCTACATTAATGATTCTGATCTATTAACACAGACGCACGACCACTACATTAAACTAATAGAAATTATCCGTCCCTTTTCATATCAACTATTTTACTTGTATTTAATTTATCGGCTTCTTGGGTACGATTAAATATTCATAATATAGTTTTTTCCTTTATAAATAATCCTCAGCAGTACGAACACGTACTGGAAATCAGAACCCTCTGTTAATAGTAGACGCAGAAGTACTTCAGGTGTGTCATAGGGAAGTGTATTGGAGACCATCACGGTTCATGTTGCGTATTAATGATCTTGCAGACAATATTACTAGTGATCTCAGACATTTCCCAGATGATGCAGCTACTTATGATGAAATACTGTCTTCGGAACGATGACAAGCATTTCGTTGGATCTCGATAAGATTTCAGAGTGATGCAAGGAATGACAACTTGATTTAAATTGTCGGGAAGGTAAAAATGTGCACTTCTCAAAATGAAAAAACAAAAGGAATCCTATCACTACAGTATCAATGAGCTACAGCAGGAATCTCCCAACTCATACAGATACCTGGGTGTAACATTTTGATGATTTTTGGAAAGGAATGATCATATAGACTCATTCGTAGGGAAAGCAATTGCTAGTCTTCGGCTTATTGTAGAATAGTGGGAACAACAATCCATCTACAAAGGGGATTGCTTAAAAACGTGCGACTCATCCTTCAATGTTGCTCAAGTGTGTGGGTCCCGTACCGAATACTAATAACTGGGGGTTTTAATGTATACAGAGTAGGGCAGCACGAATTGTCACCGATTTGTTTGGCTTGCGGGAGAGCATCATTGAGATGCTGAAGAAACCGAACTGCCAGACATTTGCAGATAGACGCATACTGTCTCGTGAAAACCTTTGTACAAAATTTCAAGAATCATTTTTAAATAACGAATCTAAGAATGCACTACAACTGCCTACGTGTCCCTCCCCATAAGGATCGCTAGTACAAGATTAGTTTAGTTACAGTTCACAGGGAGGTGTTTAAACAGCCATTTTCGGTGCTCCATAAGCAAATGGAACGGGAAGAAGCACTAATAATTGTTACAATAGTAACTACCGACTGTTTAATCGAAGAACAAAGTGGAATATTTCGATTCTGACAAGCAGTTTTACTTGAAACACGATGACATAATTATCACTAAATAATTAAAACTCTAAAATGGTAAATCACTGTCTCTTGTAATACAATGCCCGGACAAAATCCAGTATCAGTTTAGTATTCCTCTCATCAAACCGAATAGTTCGATATACATCTAAAATAACACTGTGTTTCATTTTAGTTTTGGCATTTTTCTAGTTAGTTTCTCCCTTCCATCACTTATTCAATCCGGTTCAATCAATAAATTATAAAACCGATATGGGTGCAAACAGAACCTGAAATTTATAGGGGACTCCCACTGGCATTTGAATGTACCGAATTATCAAACTATTTGACTCCAACGGAGCTTAAAATTACGTGAAACTTAATTTCATAAGCTTAATTTCATAGCGTTTATCTGAGGCCGTGGAAATAAAGTGACAGGCGAGACGTCTCTGCCGAAAGCGACACTTGTGGTGGGAGTCTTGGCAGGATACCCGTCAGTGTGGCAGGCACGCTCACTGACAGCTACAGTTGCGTACATTATTCAAGACTGTGCTGTATTGTGTTTGCCTAGTGGGAAAATGAATAGCATTTCACGTCTTATTGTTTTTGTACTGGCAAATAATAAACAAATATTACTTAAAGTATTTGCTACTTTTACCAACAGGCATGTCTGAAAGAGTAGACACTGTTTAGGATCCACAGCTGAACGAGGAGCGTGCACGGATGGCCGAAGTGGTTAAGGCAACCAGTCGTGATAAGCGGGAACTCCAGGTTTGAGACCCGGTACGGTACAAACTCTCATATGTCACTACTGGGCAGGAGATGTATTCCTAAAACACTCACATGCAGTCAGCGAAGTCATTTTGAAGTATCTGTTTGTTATTTAAGAGGTTAAGATGACGTTAAACCAGAAATGGATGTGTGGACGTACAACATGCGGCAGCTAACGACCATAAGATAGGTATATCTGTAGGAATGTTGGATTTGATATACTAAGTTACTTGTGAGAGCTCATAAAAATGCCACTCCAACTAAAAATAAGTAGATGTCAACGGAAGGTGACCTTGTTCAGTGAGTGTAGGAGGATGCAACACGTGTAAGATAAAATTTGTAGCTGGTGTGTTGGGTTGCAGAAAAATGTAGAAAAATGTAAGTTAATACAGATGACTAGGAAAACAAAAAATCCCGTAATGATCAAAAACAGAATTAGTATTGTACTGCTTGACACAGTCACGTCGCTTAAATATCGCAACACAGAGTTGTAAAACAATTTAAAATGGAACGCGCACATATGAATTATAGTTGGGATGCCAAATGTCGACATCCGTTTATTGTAAGAGAGTTAAGAAAGCGTAGCTCATGCGCAATGGAAATCACGTTTAGAAGACTGGTGCGACCCATTTTTGAGCCTGCTCTAGTGTTTGTGATCTGCACCAGGTTGGGTTAAAGGAGAACATTGAAACAACTCAGAAGTGGGCTACTATATTAGTTACCGGCAGATTCTATCTACACGCATCTATAACAGTTATGCTTCGGAAACGCAAATGGGAACGCAGGAGGGCAATCCGACGTTCTTTCCGAAGGGCACTGTCGAGAAAATTTAGATAACCAATATTTAAAGCTGACTGTAGAAAGATTCTACTGCCGCCAACGCACTTTTCGCATAAGGACTACTAAGATAAGATAAGATTAATCAGGTCTCGTAAGGTGGCATGTAAACAGTCGTTTCTCCCTCGCTATATTTGCGGATGGCGCAAAGTACGCTCCGTCACGTACCATACACTGACGCGCAGAGTATATAGATAAAGAGGTAGACATGAGGAAGAGAGCTAGCTTAAACTGTGAAACCAAAACTTGTAATGAAGGGATAAAAAAGCCAAAACGAGCTAAAGCTAACAACAACAGCTGGAATGAAACTTCGATGGGAACAGACTGTTCAATTTAGATGGTTTAGTAACTGCTTTGAAATGGCGCATTTTCGAATAACGGAGAATGTACTTGATGGCAGGTGGCACCAATATGTTGTAAACCTAAATGGAATAGACAGATTTGAAATAGATGGAAAATACGAAGCTTTCTGGAAAACCCACCATGAGGCAGGTAATGATGGTTATGAAGATGGCCACGTTTTCTTGTGTAGTGAGAACAGTTCCAGGAACTCAAGCAACTCCTATTCTGACCTGGGTGCGTGAGTGTGATTTGCATACCAAATTAGAGGCCAGATTAAAAACAGTGATGAATATCTTAAGTCAATCTCTTTTCTTACTTGGTACGACAGTCTGACGTCGATCGATACATTTGGCCCACATAACGAAGCGGTAATGGATTGTAGGACTTACGAAGAAAGGAAACGTCCATCAGTGCAAAATAGGTGACCCTTAACAACATTCTGTTTGCGACAAGAATCTCGTCTCTTTAATGAAAATATTACTGATCGTACACTGTACTGTTTCGCTAAAACGTCGAACTTTACCTGTTAAAGGGCTGGTATGGTTACGTTCTGTATTTATTGAACAATGAGAGCATTGCACTGCCATGAAAAACGTTTGAATAAATTGTCGCGTAGTAAAGTGGTAAACACAGTTCGGAAAAATAAACTGACGCACTACAAATTAAAGTCTGCATAATTACGCTTTTGGGAAAGACATGCATTACCTGAGCAGGTTATACCTTCAGTCCTCTTATTTTTGTACATACTTGGATCATGTTAGCTTAATTACACGATGATACGCTTCAGTGTCTCCTCGATTTTCACAGCACACGAACATGTAGATCCTTATGAGTGAGTTGCCGAATTCAGAAAAACGACGAGATATTACTTTTATGCATCAGCGGTCTTTTTATTATTATTAACCACCATTTCGAGATATCCAAGTATTGCTTAATTAGGTACTACGCATTATTTAAGCGGTACGTTTTGGCCACCTTTTTAAGTTAATGTATTTTAGTTATCGCTTTCTTTTCTTTCAGCAAATTTTTCCTCCCCGATAGAAAACGCTCTTTAGAATTTTTTTCACTGAACTTCAATACTGAGCTGTTTCATCAACACATGTATTTTTCTAACGCAGAATAGTGAATAGAGAGGAAAGTAACCGCTCAGTTTTAATGATTATTTGTTCTGGAATGACACCGGAAAATGCTACCATAGCATCTGTTTTCTATAATCGACTTTATGTCGGCAGTCTCCGGAATGTTTAAGGTCGGTTTACGTCACAGTCTCTGTGTATATTCGTGGTTTCAGTTTGATGTATTAAATATTGTGAAAATGCTTTAAACACTTGTGTGTTGTGTGTCCGAGGCTAGCCCCCCCCCCCCCCCCCCCCCCAGACTGTGCTGGGCGTCAACTAACTTATTGGCCGATATCCGCATTCTATCCCGGTATGCCGTAGCAGCACGGGAATACCAGTAGGTGTTCCATCAGACTGTAGTTCCCACTTAGGTATCCGACGAGTTTTATGTTGTACCTGTAGCAGTGTGACGTTATATTGCGGATTTTACCTAATATGATGTGATGTGATCTTCTCTCACACAGACTTTCTGGAATGCAACACTCGTGTCTGCTTCCTTGCAGACACTAGTTGCACCTTCATGTATGCTCTTGCGTTTCTCCTTTTACTGTTACCGTGATCATGCTGTACAGCATGGCCTTTTTGATATACGTTATACGTCAACTTCTGGCGTAGATTTTGATTTCATAATGGGAAGGCAGCATGGTGAGTTCATCTGCCCATCTAGTGACAAAACGTGTTAAAACTTTTGTAATTTTTACGTAAATGGAACGTTAATAGTTCGTAATTGTTTTACTGATTTTCAACAGATACTGATAGCTTAAATGAGGACGCGCGAAAGAATCCCTTCTCGACGACCGTGGGAAGTTCTTCGATATCGACGAGATGTGCTGTGTCATATCCGTCACATGTCTGACGTTTTCCCTGATGACCCTATTAGTGGTAATGTATATCTGAAGTAAGTGTCCTGTGTCCTCTCAATAGATGTAAGCTACTTGTCCATTTTAGAAGCCTTCAAAAATTTGTAGTAACAGTCGAATTTTGCTTGTTTACATTTGTATGGAGTACTGTTTATCCTTTTACTAATGTGATATAACTGCCGGTGACCCAAAATAATTTCGACGGAGATGAACAGTCTCTGGGGAGAGACATGAAAGCGGAGTCTAAAGAATTTATTTCGACATGTGTTGACATCCACTTACTTTTTATTCAATGACCAGTACTACGAGTAGACAGAGTTGCGATGGAAATCCAGTTATCAGCTGTTATCGCCAATTTTTTTATGGAATACTTCGAAGAATATGCCTTGGTGACTTCAAAATCTGAGAGTTTTTCGAGATACGTGCACGTTAATTTTGTTCTTGAGCCTCGCAGCAGTGAGAATTTGAACCTGAATTCAATGTTCCTGAAAATTCATTTCACGATAGAGGTGGAAAAGAATGGTTGCCTTCCCTACCTTGATGTTGGGTCAGAAGGAAAGTTGATGGTCCGTTGAGACATGGTGTCTACATTGACTTGTATCTACAGGCTGATAATTGTCGCCATCAGACTGCCTGAAGAAGTACTTCGTACCTTGGTTCACAGATCCCATATCATTCCAGACGCTGTAAGTTTGTCAGCTGAGTTCACCTTTCGTCAAAATGGATATTCACCCTAGTGAAAGACAGATTAGACGTGCGTTGCGCTATCGACCAACCGCGCACCGGGTGAGTGATGATAATAACGAGTTGGTACTAGCGTCTACAACCTTTCTGCCACACACAATGAGCATTTCCGAGAAGATTGATCTTACCTTTGGGAAATATGTTAAACGTATTTTCCGACTTCCATCTAAGATTAGTGTCCTTTTAGGTTCCGTTGAGGATAATCTTGGCCTGCGTAAGATGGGTTCATATCGTATTCCTTCTTGTTGTGGTTAGTCATACACGGCTCAGACTACCAGGAACGTGGAGGACCGGTGTATTCAGCATAAGCGGCACAAACGCTTACAATAGCCGAGCAAATCGGCTATTCCAGAACATTGTCTTGGCACCGGTCGATATCGAATATAACAACGGGGACAGTTTCCAGCTACTGGGGAGTATTATTAAGGAAGCAGTCGAAATTACATTAGCACGTAAACTTTTAAATAGAGATGGAGGTTTTTTCTTAAATCTTGTGTGGAATATTTTTCTATCGTCAAAAGTCAGAGGCACAGAGTCAATGCCACCTCACACATCGTTTAGTAATTTTCAGAGTCGATAACGTCTGACAACGGTTATCTTTGGGTTTGTGGTGGTGGTAGCGTTTACTGTGTTTTTGTGTGTCAGAATTCCGAAATTGCTCTAAAAACCGAGGTTTCATATTTCTTGTCACAGCGCTGTCTTGCGCAGCGCTATCTTGCTTAAGTTTTACCTTGAAAATGACAGGATGGTCACCTATCGAAATATCCGTGGTTGCCGATGACGTCACGTGGGTGCATTCCCTATAGTTGTTTGAAGAGATGGTGGAACACTGCATAGAACGTTATTGTATCTTCCATAACAAATTTAGCATATTGCTCCTAGTATTTCATTATGTGTTTTCAAATAGTTCAAATGGCCATGAGCACTATGGGACTTAACTTCTGAGGTCATCAGTCCACTTAAGTAGTTCTAAAACTACTTAAACCTAACTAACCTAAGGACATCACACACATCCATGCCCGAGGCAGGATTCGAACCTGCGACCGTAGCCGTCGCGCGGTTCCAGACTGTAGCGCCTAGAACCGCTCGGCCACTCCGGCCGGCATTTTGTGTTTTATTCATCAAGACGCCGATTATTTTGCTACGTACGTAGTGTCACAGTCACCTGGAAGAAATAGGTCCCTACACTCTGGTCAGCCAGAACATTATGATGTAATTGCAGGTATGTCCAACTCCGCCACCGATAATGGCAGCGATGCGTCGTGACATGGAGGCAATGAGGCCTTGGCACATCATTGCAGGGAGCTGGCGTCACATCTGCACACACAATTCGCCTAATTCCCGCAAATTCGCGTGAAGTGGACGATGAGCTCTCACGCTATGTCTATTCACATCCCAGGTGTATCCGATCGGGTTCATATCTATGGGCTAGGGGAACGGGGGAGGGGATGCAAGAGGGTGCCACATTAATTAGAACTCGCCACTGTGTTCCTCGAACCACTCCATCACACTCTCGGCCTTGTGACATGACGCATTATCTTGTTGAAAAATGCCTCTGCCGTCGAGAAACGTGATCGCCACGAAGCGAAATATGTGGTATGTAACCAGTGTACGATATGTAAGTAGGCTGTTTATGTTTTCTTATTGGCAACGTTACGTAGCGCTCTGTATGAAAATCACTGGCTCTGCTGTGTGCAGTCTGTGGCTAGTTTGCATTGTTGTCTGCCATTGTAATGTCGGGCAGCTGGATTTGAACAGCGCGTAGCGTTGCCCAGTTGGAGGTGAGCCACCAGCAGTGGTGGATGTGGGGAGAGAAATGGCGGAGTTTTGATATTTGTAAGAATGGATGTTATGAACTCCTATATATATTATGACTTTTGATGACTATTAAGGTAAATACATTGTTTGTTCTCTATCAAAATCTTTCATTTGCTAACTATGCCTATCAATATTTAGTGCCTTCCGTAGTTTGAATCTTTTATTTAGCTGGCAGTAGTGGCGCTCGCTGTATTGCAGTAGTTCGAGTAACGAAGATTTTTGTGAGCTAAGTGATTTGTGAAAGGTATAGGTTAATGTTATAGTCAGGGCCATTCTTTTGTAGGGATTTTTGAAAGTGAGATTGCGTTGCGCTAAAAATATTGTGTGTCAGTTTAAGCCCAGTCACGTATATAATTTTTCAAAGGGGACGTTTCATATGTCGACCCTTAGCTGAGGATACCTCACTGGAATCTTCTGATTTTTTTTTCTTGCAGTTTGTGTAATTAGTGTAGCTTTTGTTTATTGCTAGCGCGTTATTGTAGACAAACTCTCCATTGTAGTTGAAGTCTTTCATTGTTCTACAGTAAAGCAGTTGTGGCATGCATGTAGATTTGCACCAAGTATTTCGAAGCTGCAATTAACTAGATATTATTTTCAGTGCTATGTTAATGTGTTCTCTTATTTTTGCTCTTCAAATTGTGTTTTTCTGTGTTGTCGTGTGAAATATTGTGACAATAATGGCGTGTGAAAAACGTAATACTAGGCAACAAAGTAAACTGAGAAATGACAGTGAAGACGAAAGCAGTGTGTTAGCGCCACCGAGTGATGAATTAACTAATGTTCAACATAGTAATTTGGTAATTGTGCATAGGGAAATGGAGCGGGCGGCAAACAATGGCGTAGGCAGTGAAACAATTAGTGAACAGGGAAGCATTATCGATCGATCGGTCGGCAATAGCTCGCCTCAGGAATCCGAAATGACAGGACACAATTTTGCAAATACTGTAGATTCAGGTTTTGCGTCCTCACCATTTTCTCAAATAAGTCAAGACACATTTTCTGCTTGTCAAAATGTGAATGTTGCCGGTGCAAATGCCCTGCCGAAAAGCGTAGAGGAACAGATTCCAGACACTAATGCATTGTTATTACAGCTAATGCAACAAATGGAACAAAATCAGAGACAAACACAGCAAAAGCTTCAAAAGTTAGACACAATGGAACAACACCAGAGACAAACACAGCAAAAGCTTCAAAAGTTAGACACAATGGAACAACACCAGAGACAAACACAGCAACAGTTAGACGCAATGGAACAAAATCTTCACACAACGCTTCAACAAACACGTGAAGATTTAACTACTGAGTTACATAAGATCGAATCGAAATGTCAAAAAGTCTGTAACGTCGTAAAAACACAAATTTGTGAGCATTTTCAACCTATTTTTTCGGGGCATGAAAATGCATTACAGAATCACGAAGCAGCCATAAAAGAACTGCAAATTATTGTTCATGAAAATCATGAGACCTTGCAAGCTAAAATTGACTCAGTTGCATCTACCGATTCGGTTACGCAACTTGCAAAAACTCAGGAAAACTTAAAGGACACAGTAGAAAGACACATGGAGGAAATTAGTTCATTATCAGAGAAAGTAGTTGAACTTTCGGATCAGCTAAATAATTTATCTACGAAGGTAGATGATAATCTGAATGACACAAAACCGGTAGTCTTTAATGACACAGAAGAGTGCGAACAAATTAGGAAATTCAAACAAAATCAGAATCAAATTAATACGCAACACCAAAGAGAAATCCGGGAAGTACAAGATCAGCTGACACAAGTAATACAAAAATTACATATTTCAGAGGACACTCGCGCTCCAACACGGGAAGAGGGACTTAGAAATACGGAAAAACCACAAAATAATAACACGGGACACTTCGGAAATTATGAAAGAAATTGGCAAGGCACACCGAATTTTGAGATGGAACCGCCGAAACGACGTAACAATGACCGACATGTGACTCGCCGACATGATGATTTTGACTATAAGCTGTTCATTACTACACGTAAATTCAAAACATTTAAGAATTCTGGCAACGACATTCATCCACAAGGATGGCTCCATCAATTCTCTCATTGTTTTCCTCCCAACTGGTCATTAGAGCACAGATTAGAATTTATGTGTGGCTATTTAGAGAATGAACCAGCTGCAAGAATGCGATCGGTCATTCACGATTGCCACAGTGAAGGAGAATTTTATCATGCCTTCCTCTCAGCATACTGGTCTCAAGCTACACAAAACCGAGTAAAACATAGCATCATGATGATGAAACACTTTGAACAATCAGAATTTTCCAGTCTTGTCAAATATTTTGAAGACATGTTGCATAAGAATCAATATCTTTCAAACCCATACAGCCCTTCAGAACTCATCCGCATTTGCTTAATGAAATTGCCTGAACATTTAAGAAATATTATTTTGGCAGGACGTTGCAAAGACGACATTGAAACTTTTCAGGGACTCTTACAAGAATTAGAAATTGACACAGACAGTCGCGGGATGCGAAAACAGGAAAACAATCACTACAGGTCACATCCGTCACAATTCCGTGACGACAGAAACAATAACTGGACGCGACAAGTCTATTCTTACAACGCAAATCGTGACCAAAACAGACACCACCAATATGACAACCACTGGCAGAGTAATACACTCCTGGAAATGGAAAAAAGAACACATTGACACCGGTGTGTCAGACCCACCATACTTGCTCCGGACACTGCGAGAGGGCTGTACAAGCAATGATCACACGCACGGCACAGCGGACACACCAGGAACCGCGGTGTTGGCCGTCGAATGGCGCTAGCTGCGCAGCATTTGTGCACCGCCGCCGTCAGTGTCAGCCAGTTTGTCGTGGCATACGGAGCTCCATCGCAGTCTTTAACACTGGTAGCATGCCGCGACAGCGTGGACGTGAACCGTATGTGCAGTTGACGGACTTTGAGCGAGGGCGTATAGTGGGCATGCGGGAGGCCGGGTGGACGTACCGCCGAATTGCTCAACACGTGGGGCGTGAGGTCTCCACAGTACATCGATGTTGTCGCCAGTGGTCGGCGGAAGGTGCACGTGCCCGTCGACCTGGGACCGGACCGCAGCGACGCACGGATGCACGCCAAGACCGTAGGATCCTACGCAGTGCCGTAGGGGACAGCAACGCCACTTCCCAGCAAATTAGGGACACTGTTGCTCCTGGGGTATCGGCGAGGACCTTTCGCAACCGTCTCCATGAAGCTGGGCTACGGTCCCGCACACCGTTAGGCCGTCTTCCGCTCACGCCCCAACATCGTGCAGCCCGCATCCAGTGGTGTCGCGACAGGCGTGAATGGAGGGACGAATGGAGACGTGTCGTCTTCAGCGATGAGAGTCGCTTCTGCCTTGGTGCCAATGATGGTCGTATGCGTGTTTGGCGCCGTGCAGGTGAGCGCCACAATCAGGACTGCATACGACCGAGGCACACAGGGCCAACACCCGGCATCATGGTGTGGGGAGCGATCTCCTACACTGGCTGTACACCACTGGTGATCGTCGAGGGGACACTGAATAGTGCACGGTACATCCAAACTGTCATCGAACCCATCGTTCTACCATTCCTAGACCGGCAAGGGAACTTGCTGTTCCAACAGGACAATGCACGTCCGCATGTATCCCGTGCCACCCAACGTGCTCTAGAAGGTGTAAGTCAACTACCCTGGCCAGCAAGATCTCCGGATCTGTCCCCCATTGAGCATGTTTGGGACTGGATGAAGCGTCGTCTCACGCGGTCTGCACGTCCAGCACGAACGCTGGTCCAACTGAGGCGCCAGGTGGAAATGGCATGGCAAGCCGTTCCACAGGACTACATCCAGCATCTCTACGATCGTCTCCATGGGAGAATAGCAGCCTGCATTGCTGCGAAAGGTGGATATAGACTGTACTAGTGCCGACATTGTGCATGCTCTGTTGCCTGTGTCTATGTGCCTGTGGTTCTGTCAGTGTGATCATGTGATGTATCTGACCCCAGGAATGTGTCAATAAAGTTTCCCCTTCCTGGGACAATGAATTCACGGTGTTCTTATTTCAATTTCCAGGAGTGTAGTTACAGAGGAAGTTCGCATTTCCGTAATAATGAATATCACAGAGATTACCATAGAAACAGACAATATGGGAACAAAAACAATTATTATCAAGGGAGACAGAATAACTTCAGACGCAACAGTTCAGCGCGCAGTTGCGATTGCGGGAGAAATTCTCCCCCACATGACCGACAAACAAGAAACTATGTAAACTACCGACAAAACGACAGACCTGAATTCCATCAGAACTGGCGGGATTCAAACAGAGCAGGGCACTCTCGACAAGGTGAATTTGTAGAAGTTAGGTCTCCTAATCCCAATAACGACGCACGCCAACAAAGAGAGAGACAATGACTCGCACCGCAGGCAGCCACGTGCGCCGGCTGGCTCAGAGAAAAATAATATAGACGCTAACCTTGAGAAAAATTCCAGTATTCTTTACCGACGTATACCGCATGATAATTGCATTCAAATCAAACTGTAAGTACTATGAAGAGTAAAGGATTGCACCGCATTTCACATGTAAAACCGTTTATTGAAAGATAATCTGCTTTTTAACTTAGTCTTTGCCATAAAATTTTTCACTTCACATTTCTAGTATGCTTTGTTAGACTTAAGAAACTGTTAACATGCAACAATGTTTGAAGTTCAATATCCAGTCAAGAACAAAGAGAACTTATTTTAACAGAAAATTACGAATGCATTGTTATAGTGAGCAGAAGTCACAGTGTTATTGTGTGTGTACATTCTTGCTTGTTAGTTGCATGATTAAGTAACGACTATAAGTCTTACATACTTAGAACATATACTGGTACTGCTAATGAGATTTTAATGCAACATTTTGGTTTACTTGAAAATACATTCTGGATTTAAAGTACTTTCTGTGAGATACCAGATGACACAGTGGTTAGTTTATGTGACAGCTACACGATTTTATCACGACGCTACTAATGAGTGACAATTTACAATGTTGCTTTTGCGGTGTTTCTGTTTTATATCTGCACAGTTTTTCTGAATTATTCTGGAAAGTAAAACATGTTTTAGTACTAACTTTTGTGGTATAGCTACAATGAGACAGCCTTTTAAGTAGCACAACAATACGTTACAGCACAGTACTTTCTTCATCACGGCAAAAAGCGTAATAACTAAGATATCTATACGCAAAGCATTTCACTTTTGTTTATAATGAGGTAAGTACATTGACTTCTACAGAACTTAGCTTTCGGAGGACGATAACTACGACAATTCCACAGAGATTATCTTACAACAAGACGCACATTTAGCACTACAGTACACGTATTTGAGTGATTAATTTTGTACTTAAAACAATTATTTTTAAAGATATTTAAAGTACAATGATACAAAGGTTTTCCGTAATACATTTCATTCCATTGCTGTAATCTGTAACACCTGAGGGTATAATTACATTAATCCTCAGGGGGGTACATGCCTACTTTGTGTACCATGTGTTTGGCAAGCACAAGGAGCCCTAGCTAATATGGTATTTGCTTATACAACTTTACACATCGGTACCATATTTCTCTAACAAAAATTACTCAGCTATTTGATCATTTAACTAAGAGATAAACATGTTTTTTACTACATCAGTGACACATGTTTACGCAATTACACAGTTGGGAAACTTCACACTCACGAAATTGTATTTTGCCTGTACTTTGTGAACTGTACGTATTTTTTCGGAACCATTGTGATACTATGAGAGCTCTGAATAATATATTTGGTACGGGATCATGATTTTTAAAGTACGTTGGAGGTAGATGACACTGTTGAAATGAACAGAGGTTTTTTATTTAGGTTATGACATTATTGCAGAAAGCTACGACGTTTTTGAGATTTGACTGAGGTGTTATGATGTTATTTTTACGACGACGATGTGTATTATGCTGTTGCGGTATGTTTATGATCAATAAGCTGATGCTATATGAGTTATTTGATTATGCCACGTATCTGTTATGATGAAATATTGAAGAAGTGTCGACGAATAAGGTAAGGAATAATGAGTAGTGGTTAGGGACTCTGGTTTGTGAAAAAGGTTGTTGGAAACCAAGAATCGTACTTTAAAAGTTATGAAATGTATGTAAATGCATGAATGTATTAAAATGGCGACCAAAATTTTTTGGACACTGTTATATCAATACGATTTTGTTTCTACAGATTTGAAATGCAAATTCTCGACCTGTGAAATTTTTATATGAGACTGTCACTGTAGCGGAAACTGCTGTCGTAAATATTTCCGTAAGAAAGTTAAGTGACCACCTGCACATAATGTGTCATGGGCAGCTGCACGTCAGACGCCTGGAGAAAAAGCCAATAGTGTGTGCCTTTTCAGAGGCACAGGTAGAAAAAAAAGGGAGGCCATTATCCTTGCTATTGACATTCCTTTGTAGAAAGCATCGCAAATACGACACGCTCAAACTTGAAAACATATGATTATACTCTGGATCTCTTAATTTATGATATTTACTAAAATGCCTAATGAAACGATGAGAAACATTTCATGGCTATTGTCTTGCTAGTTGAGAGAAATGCCATATGGCTTGCTTTATGTATTTATTTACTCGATTTGTTTAATATCTAGTTTCTAGCTGCGCTGCAGCATTGGTTAAAATAAAATTTATAGATGTAGTAATATAAATATTTTCTGCCTACAGATCGAGTATATAATAATTTTTTCAAAAGGAGCACAAAAAGACATTTACCTTCACAGGAACTGCATCATTAATTTTTTTTCAAGTACTTGGTAATTTATTTTGTAGAATAAGTTGTGGTGCACCACTTTAATTACATAGACATTAAGATGTGAATATACATTTCCCTTGTCTGCATTGTTGTCTTTAGTGTAATATTTTTTCACCTTGAGCTATGTCGTGTTCAGATATAAGTTATAGCATTTTCTGCTGCTGTTTGCCAGGCATAGTGCTACTAAATTTCACCTTGTATTACTCAGTTAAGCTAGTTTTACTACTGATTAATTTTTCTTGTTTGCTGCCCAGTGCCTTATATTAGTCGTAATATTGCAATTGATTTGCCAATGTCCATTTTTTTATCATTGCTGTTTGTGTTAATTGTTTTGTGCTGCTGCATTACCTCGTTCCTTAGTTTAGCATCTGAGCTCAGTAGATTTAAGTTAGCTTAGGATGGGGTAGGCCATATAAGAGAACAAGTTGTGTTGAATTGGAAGAAATGCATTGAGAAGCTATAAGAAAATGGTTTGGCCAAAAAGTATTTTGAAATAGGATATGAGCAAAAAAGTAAGGTTTAGGAACAACAGGTTTAGGTAGGATTTTCTTTGAAATAAATGATGAGGTAAGATAATGGAAAATAAATATTGAGGTAAGAAATATGTGAACACATAAATACAGAAAGCATGCTTGGATAGGATTTTTTTGGTGGAAACAAATGTTGAAATAAGACGAAAGATTTATGGGATGAAGTTTTTAGGTTGGACTGCAGTACCAAATGTTACACTGAAAACAAACCCTGCCCTTTCCTCTTGTGTTATTCTGCTATGTGTTTGTGTACTCTTGTATATTTGTGTTTTTCCTGTCTTTATGTGTTTAGCTGATATGAGTTATGTTGTGGAATTTTTCTAATAATATGTTATTTTCTTTGTAAAGACGTTTAGACATTATTTATTCTGTTTTGTTTTAATGCTCATGTGTGAAGTTGATGTTTCAATAATTATTCTGATCTTTTATTTATTTACTTATGTCATAATTCCTGTAACACTGATGTATATGTTATTTCGATTCTTTTGTAAAGCTTGTGCTACAAATGTTATCTGTATTGTTATGTTCTTTAATGATGTATTTTGTACCTTTGTAATTGTATTCTTATGTTATAAAATTGTAATTGACACCAGTTCATCATATTATCAACTTGTAACTTCCATTTCACTTTCATGTTTCAATCGTTATTCTGATCTTTTATGTATGAACTTATGTCATAATTCCTGTAACACTGATGTATATGTTATTTCGATTCTTTTGTAAAGCCTGTGCTACAAATGTTATCTCTATTGTTATGTTCTTTAATGAAGTATTTTGTACCTTTGTAATTCTATTCTTATGTTATAAAATTGTAATTCACACCAGTTCATCATATTATTAACTTGTAAGTTCCATTTCACTGCACACGTTTCTGTTGGGCATAGTATATGGACAGTATGTGAGAAGTAGGGACTCATAGTGTTAGCACGTGTGTTATTAATTCAGCAAGGGACTGGATAACAGCATTGCTGGTTCTAAGGACTTGTGAGCGCACAAGTGGTGGTTTATGGACTTGCTATATTGTCCGCAAGACTCTTCGACGGTGATTGTGCACCTGCACAGTCGCAACAGATGGTTGCTGGCTGTCTCTACAAGGACTACAGTGGGTCTGCATCTTTGATGATCCACCAATACCATTATTTCTACAAGGAATGCAGTGGGTCTGCACCTCTGGTAGCCCACCAATACCATAATCTCTACCAGGACTACAGTGGGTCTGCTTTGTTATGACCTACCTACCAATACTCTTCAAAATTTCGACTGACTCTGCTGTGGGTTTGCTCTGTTGTGGACCAATACATGTCTGCATGTCAAGAGCCAGCACTGTCTTTCCGTTGGAAGGACAACACTACTTCTTCAAGATTGCATGGAAATCCACTACTTCGCTGTGCATTTTCTTTTACTGCTCAGAATTTGAGAAAAACACTGCAATTTTACTGTGATAAAAGATCAGTACTGTCTTTACGGACTGTGAGAAAATTTTAGCTGTTGACCAACATTGTATCAATAAGTGTGTGCATTTGATATCTTTGATATTGTAATTATGAAAAATTTTATCAAATCATTATTGGCCACTACCCAAAACAATTTGTAAAATTTTTTGTGGGGAGCATGGGGGCTATGTAAGTAGGCTGTTTATGTTTTCTTATTGGCAACGTTACATAGCGCTCTGTATGAAAATCACTGGGTGTGCTGTGTGCAGTCTGTGGCTATTTTTGCATTGTTGTCTGCCATTGTAGTGTTGGGCAGCTGGATGTGAACAGCGCGTAGCGTTGTGAAGTTGGAGGTGAGCCGCCAGCAGTGGTGGATCTGGGGAGAGAAATGGCGGAGTTTTGATATTTGTAAGAATGGATGTTATGAACTCCTATATATATTATGACTTTTGATGACCATTAAGGTAAATACATTGTTTGTTCTCTATCAAAATCTTTCATTTGCTAACTATGCCTATCAGTAGCTAGTGCCTTCCGTAGTTTGAATCTTTTATTTAGCTGGCAGTAGTGGCGCTCGCTGTATTGCAGTAGTTCGAGTAACGAAGATTTTTGTGAGGTAAGTGATTTTTGAAAGGTATAGGTTAATGTTATAGTCAGGGCCATTCTTTTGTAGGGATTTTTGAAAGTGAGATTGCGTTGCGCTAAAAATATCGTGTGTCAGTTTAAGCCCAGTCACGTATATAATTTTTCAAAAGGGGACGTTTCAGATACTCTCTGGCCGTCATGATGCCTTGCACAAGCTCCACTGTCGAAATGGATCTCCTCCCGAATGTTCCCCAGAGCCTGATGAAGAAGGTATTGGGATTCATCAGACCATGCCATGCCCTGCCACTGCGTCAACGTCCAGTGCCGATGACCAAGTGCCCATTTCAGTCTTAGTTGCCGATGTCTTTGTTTCAACATTGGCACGTATATGGGTCGTCGGCTGTGGACCACCGTCATTAGGAGTGTTCAGTGTACTTTGTGTTCACACTTACACTCTGCCCAGCAATAAATCTGATGTTAGTTCTGCCACAGTTAGTCACCTGTCCCGTTTTACCAGTCCGCCCAGACTACGACGTTCGACATCTGTAACGAGGGCTGGCCGCCCAACCTCACGACATCTGAACGTAGTTTCACTTTGGTTACTCCACTCAGCAGAGCACTCCTCTATCACCCGACAAGTCGTGAAATTTCCTAAATGCTCGTGCCTAGCCTCCAGACCATCACAGTCCACCTTCGGTCACACACAGTTGGCACGCCTTTCCCATCCTACACACAGCAGCACGCTCACTGATACTAAATGCTCCGTGCGTGTGTCAGACTTGTAGTCATTTCTGGCCAGATGACACTGCTATCGTCTGGATGATTTTATATCTATAGCAGGTCGGTAGTCATAATGTTCTGGTTGATCGGTGTATATTGGACACTGTAAACTGAAAACGAAGAAAGTCCACCAAACAAATGCTTAAAGCGATGATGTGTTCCATCCATTAGGCAGATCCTATAATGTAGTTTCAGGGTTTTCCAGTCCACCCAGTTTCCCTCCATCCTTTCCATAGCTGCATATGATGCATTTATCTTCATGATGACAATCATTTTGTCCTTTGTGTGTGTGAAATCTTATGGGACTTAACTACTAAGGTCATCAGTCCCTAAGCTTACACACTACTTAACCTAAATTATCCTAAGGACAAACACACACACCCATGCCCGAGGGAGGACTCGATCCTCCGCCAGGACGAGCCGCACAGTCCATGAATGCTGCGCCCGTGACCACTCTGCTAATCCCGCGCGGCTTTGGTCCTTTCTCCAGTCTCCATTACCTCAAGAGCATTCTTCATTATACAATCTCCTTCCCATCCAGTGTCACAGCAAATTTCTTTTTCCGCCTCTTCATTGTTTCCAGTATTTGTCTTTTCTCGTTCACCCTTTGTAATACAACCGCATTCCTTACTTCATCTGCCCATTTCCATTTTCCATCCTTCCCCACACCCACGTCTCAAAAGCCGCAAAGCATTTATGCACTCTTCGTGGCAGTGTCCATGTTTCAACAACGCAGGGGCGACATTCCCTGCACCGAGCGAGGTGGCGCAGTGGTTAGACACTGGACTCGCATTCGGGAGGACGACGGTTCAATCCCGCGTCTGGCCATCCTGATTTAGGTTTTCCGTGATTTCCCTAAATCACTCCAGGCAAATGCCGGGATGGTTCCTCTGAAAGGGCATGGCCAACTTCCTTCCCCATCCTTCACTAATCCGATGAGACCGATGACCACGCTGTCTGGTCTCCTTCCCCAAACAACCAACCAACCAACGACATTCCCTGCGATAGACGTCATTGATTTTATCTTTAATTGTTTATTTAACCGACCACAGAGAATACTCCTCCTCCTGTAAAACACTTCTTCTACAATAGTTATGCTTGGCTTTGATTCTTGATTCCATGTCACTTGTAATTTTGTATCCTCGGTATCTGAAGTAATCAACTTGTTCCACTAACTCATCACAGAACTGCACTTTTATTTTTATTGTTTTAAATGTAAAAATAATTAGGTTAGTTTTGTTCACATTCATCTTCATTCTGTTTTCCTCACAGCCGATGTTCAGATTTTTAGCACATTGTTAATGTCTTTTCATTTTCACTTCGTATTAGCACGCTATCAGTGAATCTTATCCATTTAATAATCAGTCCTCCTACTGTCACATTTCTGTTAGAGACAGTCTTTAACTATATCCTCTAGACAGATATTAAACAGAGGGAGATGAAAGACAGCAGCCTTGTCTAATGTTTCTCCCAAATTTAATGTCGTCTGCCACCTCATCTCTCATGCTTGCTTTTACACTTTTAGCTTCCTTTCCATCATTGTTGATCATTTCCGTCTACTTAATTTCAATTTTTTTCTGGACGTTTAAAAGTTTAGTCCACTGAAATCTCTCAAATGCTTTTCACAAGCCAACAAAAATTTCACGAAGATCCCTCCCTTCTCCAAGGTTTCTTTCTCCCATTTTCCGTAACAGCACAGTTGAATATCTTGTAATTTGGACCCTTCTGGAGCCATTTTGACCCGTATGAAACCGAACTGGTCTTCGTACATTTACCTCTCAACTTACGTTTGCAATCGTTTATTCATTATGCATAGCAGAATTTTTGCCGAGTGAGTCACAAAATAATTTTCTTGTATCCCGCACATTTTGTGACATTTATTTTTTTCCGTAATGGCACCATCCGTGTTTCTGTGACTCATCTGGCCACTTTCATTTGTCATAAATATATATAATTCGTCATATGCAGTAATTCTGCCTTTCCTTGCCTTCAAACATTGATGTTTTACTCGAAATCTCATACTTAATGTAATACATGGCAAAAAGGCTGTTGGCTGATATCCAGAATATAAAAGACTGACTAGGTGGCAGGTAGATCTAAACGCTAGTATTTCATGAAATAATTCCGATTTTAGAAACCAATTTCGTGGGCCACAACTCGTTATTGTTGAGACATCAATTTCAAAATTCTTACAAGACAAGCTTTTGTGACTGTTTACAAGATACCTGATGTTCATATGACTGTGTTCATGTGATGCTTTCCCCAGTTTATAATTATTCATCATTTTTTAAAATTTATTTAATGTATCATACCGGTAGCATACTGTCCCATTTGTAAGAATGCTTAGGAGCTGCTACTCGGACACAGTGAATACGCTGTTTTTCCAGCCCTAAACGAATTTATTGCATTAGAAATGTAGTTATAACGCTTCAACAGTGGTTTGCAAATTGTAAACATGTAGTAACAGCCTAGATAAATTTATTTTTATGGTACAAACATTTGCAAATAAATATCTTTGACATAGAGATCTTTTCATACTTCGGATATTCCTTGGTTATTAGTGAGATGGGCAGGCAAATTTCAAAAGATATATTTACAATAATAAGTCACATATTTACATTAAAAGCCAGAACAGATCAATGCTGAATAATTCTTTCCACAACGGAAGCCACAAACACGTTTAATGGGTATAGAGTCAATTTTATTATAACTCTTCACTGCAGGTGTCGCAAAGACAGTTGTACTTTTCCTGTTTTCACTTCATTTTTTTGTGAAAGTGACTAATTACAGGCAATTTCGCAAAGTTTGTAATATATTAGAAACTGCACAGAACTTGAATAAACAGCACAGACACGACATTTTCAACATACTGGTATTTGTAACATTTTTATGATTTTATGGGTGTTACCAGCACTCTCTTAATGAATGGTTAATTAACAATTAACAATATAAACCAGTTGAGGTACACTCTTCAATGTAGATGATTTAAAAGTTATCTTAAGCAAGAAAAAACCAATACAAACACTCATAATTACATCGGTTTTGTAAATATCGACTGATTTCTCAAATACTAAAAAAATGTATAGTACACAAAATTCCCGTTTATGGTCCAGGAAGAATGCCGATTACCTCTTTTGAACTAATGTAAGAAATATAATTTTAAAATAATTTTATGGCATCTTGCTGAACACACAATTTTAATGTACATTACTTTAGTTTCACCATCTTCTACATTCACATGATGTGCATGTACGTAATGATAAATGACTTATTTCCTGTTCCCTATCTTGAAATGTATGTCTCTAGTGTAGTTTCATTTCATTTGCTGGAGATAAATTGATAATGGAGGGTTGAAAATTATTGTTGGGTCAGAACATATGTCACTCTATTTTAGATTTCGTTTTGTTCTGATGGATACAGACAAACATTTCTAATTCTGACTTACAAGTGCAGCCACTCAGTAGACAGTGCAATCTTCCAGTTTATTCACAACGATGCCAGTGGAACAAGCTTTTTGTTCATTTGCTTATTTGTGGAAAACGTGTGAAATTTGTTGAGAACTCATGAAATATTTCCAGAGCCCCACATCTTTCTTAAAAGAATACATGTACTTTTGAGATTGCATCAACTAATACAGGCAGAATTATTACTCCCTGAATATGTTCCTCCGTACAGTTAATGTGTTTTATATATGGTCCTGTTCTGTAAAACTAATATTTAGTATGCAGACATGGTTTTTTTTAATCATTTCACACTTGATGTACAGTTTAACTGATTAAGATATTTGAAGAAATTATTTTATAAACCTTCTGATTAAATTACAATATTCATTTGAATTTGTCTTGTTAACTGGTTGTAATACTGGTTTTATCAGTACACTTCAGTTAACGCTCACGTTCGAATAAGCAGCAGTCCTTCAAAGCAGTCATTATAAATTGCTGTCTTCGTCTATGGGTGTGTCACATTTTTCATTGCTTGCGACTTATTTCCAAGGGATTTCAAGTGAACAGCTACTTACCTCCTGTCTCAAGACCAGTGTTCATCCTAATTTTATGTATGTATACTGACGGAAATATCCTTTCTTTCAGGAGTACTAGTTCTGCAAGGTTCGCAGGAGAGCTTCTGTAAAGTTAGGAAGTTAGGAGACGAGGTACTGGCAGAAGTAAAGCTGTGAGGACTGGGCATGAGTCGTGCTTGGGTAGCTCAGATGTTAGAGCACTTCCCCGTGAAAGGCAAAGGTCCCAAGTTCGAGTCTCGGTCCGGCACACAGTTTTCATCTTCCAGGAAGTTTCATTAGCAAAACTAGCAAGCAAACAGTTTCTTCAGAACGATGCCACTCGAACAAGCTTTTTGTTCATTTGCTTATTTGTGGAAAACGTGTGAAATTTCAGTTGGACACGGGTGCCTCTATTACATTGCTCAAACATAAGTCATATGAACTGTTAGACTCCCCACGCCTGTCTAAAACTGGCACGCACCTGACGGCTTGTAATGGACAAGATATTCCCTTTCTGAGAAAATGTACTTTGCCTGACATGTATCGCTCGCATACGCAAGACTTCTACGGTGCTACAATTACAAGGTTGTGAGAACATATTTGGCCTTGATTCTTTTGATCTGTTTGGCTTTAAAATTCAGGACAATTTGTTGCCAGTTTCTGTATTCAATGCAGAAGACAATGTAGCCAGCTTGCTGAAAGAATTCCCTAAACTCTTTTTTCTCAAGGTTTAGGCAGCGCTAATAATTTTGTTGCGCATATTACTATGAAATACAACGTTCAGCCGAAGTTTTGCCGGGCCAGAACTGTTCCCATTGTATTAAGGGACAAAGTCGCTGCTGAACTTAAAGAATTGCAAGATAACGGAGGTATAGCGCCCATATCGGATAGTCATGGGCAAGTCCACTAGTTTTTCTCCCCAAACCTTGAGGTCGCATTCGCCTCTGTGTTGACTTTATCTCCAAATACCACTAGATGATGAATCTGAAAAAGTGTGTGTTGTGAATACTCATTTGGGCTCTTTCAAATATTTTCGTTTGAGATTTGGAAGTGCTTTTGCTTCCGCCATTTATCAGTGGTATTTGGAATAGCTGACTGATCAAGTACAAAACTATTGGGACGATATTGTCGTAGAAAGTTGTACACCTGAAGAACACATTGCAAATTTGAGTGTTTTGTTTCGTGTGTTACCGGATGCAGACCACAACAGATCTGGTGATCGAGCGGGGAAAGGCTACGTGTTGACACGTTATAAAGCACGTTAGGCTACAACAGTGGTACGTGGGAGAGCGTTATCCTGTTGGAAAACATCCCTGGAATGCTGTATAAGAATGGCAACACAACAGGGAAAATCACCAGACTGACGTACAAATTTGCAATCAGGGAGCTTGGGATTTCCACGAGAGTGCTCCTGCTGTCATACGAAATCGCACCCCAGACCATAGCAACAGGTGTAGTGTAACCTCCTCCTCATTTATCGACCTTAATGACAGTGAAAAATTAAACCGCGTGTACCTAATGGAAATTTGGGAAAAGCAATCGTCACCGAAGTTAATCTGTCGGTAAAGAGGGAGGAAAGGGTTACATCTAAATGAAAGGAAAAATGCAAATGAAACTGGTGGAAATTAATTTTGAAAAGACGCAAAGTTAGTAAAGAAAGTAAATGTGCGGCCGTTACGTTAACAGTTAACTAGCGGCAATTAGATATTTGAGATTTGGGGGAAATTACGGTCACCAGTCCTATGGACAATTACTGTAGTAACTGATAAAGAAAGGTTATTACACATATAATTAGCACTAGAAGCGTGGCAACTGAAGGTTGACACGTGTAGTGTGAAAACTGAAAGTTTGTCAGAAGTAATAAATTTCGCTACACTCTGACTTAATTCAGCAAAAGAATTAATAAAACCGGAAAATTGAAAGTTAATTTAGTGACTGAAATTAATAGTGAGCTTTGTTTCTGAAGCATATCGAAATTCAGTAAAATACGGTTAGTCTTGGGCTACCTCAACAATCCTTTCAAAAGCTACTTGAATCTACACAATTTAGAAATAAGAGATTTAACTTTGAACTTGAATTAAATGATTCTGAACAATTAACAATAGTAAAATTTAGTACGTACCAAGCTGAGCTGCAGTCACAGGTAAGCTAAAATACGGTAACAAAACTCGCACTCTTAATTTGTGCTTGTGTAATCTAAATATTGTAGCCAGCTATGAATACCTTAACTGAACTTTGAAATTAAAGCAGTGAAATCGAATGATATTACATTAATGCTGGCGTTTGAATTTAAACGACACTCGGGTTCATTCCGGAAAAGGGAGGGACCCTGCTTGGTAATGCAATTGGGACAATGAGCAACAAAGGTTCATGCTACATTGCTGTAATTTAGTGAGAAAAATTTAACAGTTTGAAAAGCTGAGGTCTGCCATACAGTTCTAAAACTTTACGTGCTACCAGTCTTCCTTGTTGGTTGATTGAAGGTTTGAAGTCGTCGATCGAGGAGGTGGCGACAGTCACTCATTGTCGGCCGTCGCTGTTGCAGAAGCTGGATGTTGGCGCGCCTTTTTCTCGACACGGTCTCCAGCCGAAACGGGCTCTTGATGTGTGCCAGCTAACGCTTCCCGTCCGCGACACCATGTCAGAAACTGACATAGCAAGCCGAGCGCAATTACGTGCTGCCAAACCCCGAAAGCGCGGCAACTCGTGGGAGCGTCACACAACACCCCTGCTCCACTGCCCTCCTCCAGCCAGACTCTCTCTGCTCTGCCCGCGCTCCACGTGGCCGAGTTCACACTACCAAAGATCCTAAACACTTTGGTTCTCCACACGAGCTATCGATGTATGCGTTCGATAGCATAGTTTTCCCTAGCCAAAACCCAGCGTAAAAATACAAATAGTATTTACAAAACAAACCAATTATTCATCGACATAAATGCATGTATATACTAATAGTAAAACAATTACAATATACAAAGACACAGAAACGTCACATCTTCAGGTAACAAAATAAGGAAAAAATTTATAGTCCAATAGATGGAAATAGGAGGATATGTATTTCCGGCGTTACACGTGCCCCACATTGTCTGAGGATGTTTGTGTAATCTAAACAGACTCAGAAAATGTCCCAAAAAGGTAAAAAAACAACGGAAATGCATATGCTCAAAACATGAAGAAATTTTAGCATTAGGCTAATCAACCATTAACCAAATTTTAGACCATAATAATTGAGTGGAGACACTCCTAAGCTTATTCCACTCTGTCATCTGACACAAAAGAAAATAGGTTGACAACATATTAAAATTCATAGAAAACATAGAAAATGGTTTAGCTATTCAAAAAATCAAAATTCCTAACAGTATCAAGAAATGGATTACTATTTCCAAAATTAGTCAGAGTTTGTGGTCATAAAAACAGGTAGATCAAAATACGCAAATTAATAATTAATTACATAGAATGCACATTTTTATATAACCTTTTCATAATTAATATTCTCGTCATGAGAGTCCACTTAACGCTAAACAAGAAAATAATATACAGCAGATCGACAGAAACATAAATATTGACAGCAGAATTCTTTCACATCAGCCGTCCGGGAAGAAAAACTACTCCGCCTTCCGTACTCGCAAGTACAAAGAATGCCGACAGCGGCACAAGAGCTGACAGCGGCTCCGCCTCGCCAGTATTGTTGCGCCCGCCTGTGCAGCACGCTTGATCTAACTCGCCTGTGTAACGGCATTTCCAGAACGTCCGTTTCACTGAATTTTTTCGGAAAAACTCACTCCCGAGTAATCTCAAGGAGTCCATTAATACTATCACAGTGGATAACTCAATACTGTCCATCATCAGACGCATGTACTAGCCTGAAACTTAAAACAGCGTCTAAGTACATCGGCAATGACTAGTAAACATTTATTCATTAAATCTTACAGCTAGTTACAAAATCATTTTTACATTCCTTAATCTACTGTGACTCAGCTGAAAACTTAAACTAGCAGCTTGGATTTTTCACTTAATTTATAATCTGTTACTCTTAAATCATTTAGTCGAAATTAATTACTTATTAATTACAACTTCTTTAATCTCCTCTTGGTCAGGTAAAGATTGGAAATCTAGCAAATCGTTAAATCTTATACTCTATATTTACATACTGTACAAATTACCCATTCTGTGGTATTAATCAATCCTTGGTTGGTACAATTTCAAGTCTACACTGTTCCGTATAGCTAATAGTTTTCCAGAGCTTGGATACTCTAAGCAATAAGCATTTGTGTGAGGTATACCAATGACTTTATATGGCCCATTATAAACAAACTTAAATTTAGAGATTTCATTGTCTATCTCGCTCGATTTCTCATGAGCTTTTACAAGTACTAAGTCTCCAACTGCAAACTTAGCAAAACGCGCTTTAGCGTCATGACGACGTATGCGAGCATCGGCTTTTAGCTTCATTATTTCTCACAAACGATCTTTTTTCACACCAATACTAATGTCAATCCGTGGAGGGAATTTGATTATCTCTTCCACTAAACTTTTACTTCTGTCATCTAACAGGATTTCCTTTGGAGAAAATCCCGTAGACTCATGTCTCAAGGTATTCATAATTCTCTCAAATTCTGCTACATATTTGCCTCATGCCCTATGGTTGTGGTGGCAATAGGTACGGCAAAGTCGGCCTAGCTCGCGCGTATACCTCTCAGCGGGATTTCCAGCCGGACAGTAAGCTGAAATATGGATCACTTCGACCCCATTAATTGCCATGCCTTCATTCCACAACTTAGAAGTAAATTGTGCCCCATTGTCTGATAGAATCGCCTTGGGCTTACCAATATGAACAAAATAATCGTTCACAAGCTTGCTATAAACCGCTTTGGCTGTAGCTTTTCTAATTGGGTATAGTTTGATGAACTTGGAAAAAGCTTATAGCACTATTAAAATGTAGGCAAAGTTTCCTGATGATCTGGGCAAATTTCCGTACAAGTCCACGCACAGTAATTCAAAGGTGTCGTTAGGCCTTATACTTTGCATAGGACCACGACTCGTACAGTTGGTAACTTTCACCTTCTGACATAAATCGCAAGTTTTCACTATGTCAGTAACGCATTTTAACATGTTGTTAAAATGCACTACTTCACTCAGCTTTTCCGTACATTTCTTTGGTTCACAGTGACCATAAGCCAAATGGTAGTAGTCTATTATTTCCGTGACGTATTTGCTGGGCCAGCATACCCGCCAAATATTACTATCTTCACCCTTATGTATGTACAAGATATGATCGTATATCTTGTAATACTTTCTTAATTTCTCTCCTTCTCGACTCCTTTCGTCATATCGGGTTTTCACCATATTTAAACAACCGTCCTCGTTCTGATGACGTATATTCTTACAGATGTTCACTACTAATTTACGTCCCTCAACTTCTTTAAAATAGTGTAACTTGACCACTCCATCTGACTCATCTTTCAATACATCTGGATTAGAATCGGGCAACCGCGACAGCGCATCCGCTACGCCATTGTCGGTCCCTTTTACGTAACAGATGTCATAGTTGAATTGCTGTAAATACAGCGACCACCTAGTCAGTCTTTCGTGAAGTAGTTTACAATCCTTCAGATAAGTGAGCGCCTTATGGTCCGTATGAATAATCACCTTACGGTCCCATAGGTAACCCTTGAACTTCTTGAATCCCCACACGATAGCGAGACACTCCTTCTCAGAAATCGTGTAGTTTCGCTCACTTTTTGATAAAGTTCGACTCGCAAACGCTATCGTCCGGTGTTCTTTATCCTCTCCTTTACCAACTTCTTGAAACAGTTCTACCCCCACCCCGTAATAAGACGAATCCGTTCCCAGATGGAAGGGTAGCGATAAATCAGGATGAAATAATATGTTCGATCTTAACAACACGTCTTTTAATCTCTCGAAAGCGGCCTGACATCCGTCAGTCCACACAAACGGAACATTTTTGCGTATGAGGTTATTCAAATTTTCATCATTAAACACTTGTCCTTTTACAAATTTACCGTAAAATCCTGTGAGGCCTAGAAAACTTTTTAACTGTTTCCTAGACTTGGGTGAAGGACAATCCCTTATTGCCTCTAGTTTCTCTGAGTCTTTCGTAATACCAGCAGTGGTAATTACATGCCCTAAAAATTTCAGTTCCTGCTTCACAAATTCGCATTTCTTTAGCTTTAGAGTCATTCCGCCATGGCGCAATGCTCTAAAAACTTTATCTAACAGGTCACAATGGTCATGCCAAGTGGCATTGGCCAACAATAGGTCGTCAACATATACAGTTAATCTTGAACTCAAAGCCGGCCCTAGCACCTTATCTAGGGCCCTGATGAATACGGACACAGGTATATTAAGTTCAAACGGCAGTACTCTATACTGATAACACCTGCCCGCGAACAAGAAGTCGGTGTATGGCCTAGATTCTTCTTCGAGTTCTATTTGCCAGTAACTAGCCGTCAGATCGAGGTTAGACATGAACTTAACGTCATGAAAACGTTGCAAAATCTCTTCCATACTCTCTGGTCTGTCTGTTTCGCGTTGAAGGACCCTATTCAGCGTGCGTGCGTCAATCACAATACGCACACTACCATCCCGTTTTGCTACGAGTACAATGACCAAACCGTTATTGTATGGACTTGTACTTCTTTCAGTCACTCCCCATTCGATCATCTTATCTATCTCCCGTTGCACTGCTTCCCTTTTTGGACAGCGGTATAGCATACGGTCTCACGAAGAATGGAATGGTTCGTGCGGAATTACATGCAACTTGCATTTATATCATTCCACAAGTCCCGGTTTGTCTGAAAACTCACTCTTATTCCTCAATATTACTTCATACAGGGCTCGTCTTTGTTCGTGTGTTTGACACACCATCTACAATACTATCCAATTCACTTTCTTCTCTATTGTCAAGGCCGAGATTCCTCATGTTACAGTAGTTCAAATTCATACCTACGTCAATGGCAGCCGGCCAGTTAACAATGTGTATAGGCTGGCATTGCCTATGCACACCATCTCCTGCCTCGTCAAAACTAACTACTATTGTTTTATCTTGTGACGTACATGTCAAAGTTTTGCTTTCGCAATTAATCACTGCACGGTACTTTAATAGCAAATCTAATCCGATAATTACTTCCGTAGTTAAGTCTGGCACGACGACAAACTCTTGTTCAAATCGTGCCCCAAATATCTCGAAGTTGACAAAAATCTGTTTTGTGACCGGTTTACTGGCCTTCCCAGTAGCACCGATAATTTTCACTCCTGTTGTTGGCATAACTACGATACCAGGTCTGTCTTTCAGTAACTGAAATATTCTTCCAGATACAGCACTCAGTTCTGCACCGGTGTCAGTCAACACGTTTAGTTGTAGGCCGTGCATATTAACAGACACTACTATCTGTGTACACTTGTCCTCGACTGTTTCTTTATTTTCCCACAATAAATCCTCGTCTATATCCAGGTCATTCCAGAAAAAACCATCCGGCTTTGATCCTAAATCCGGCTTATCTGGCTTCTTTTTCAGCCTCTGTTCGCATACAGTTTTAATTTCAACACGTTTGTCCTGAGGCTTAGTCTGTAGATTCGCCTCCAATACCGAAACCTTTTCCTGTAACTCGTCAACGAGTGAGTGTTGCTTTGCTATCAATTCACTAATTGTCACTTTCGTTGATTTCTCTTTGGCCAGATTGATCTCATCCGCCAATCTAACTGGAGGAATGTGCCCAGTAGTCTCTGCAATTACTTCCTCTGGATCTGCGCAACCCACACCGCTACCCTCTGACCGTATAACATCAGCTCTAACCTCATACACGCTGTAATCTACGTGCTTTTCTACCAGTCATGTCCGGCTATCACTAAAATTCTCGTAATCTATCTCCTAAATACTTTCGCAATGTTTAAACTGGAGTTTGGCGTCGGATGGGTCGGCCACTTCTAACACTATAACTTCGGTAAAGTCTGCCGGTCAGGGCCAGAACTTTCCGTTACTACTTCAACATCCAACACTTGCGGTATGAAGCACGACGAATCTTGCTCGTGCTCCCCATTAACATCAACTATTTCTGGTAAAGTCTGCCGGTTAGGGCCAGAACTTTCTATCATTTCACAAACGCTATCTTCCTGCGGGACGAGACGCGGAAAATCCTGCACGCGCTCCCCATAAACACTTCTCCCGTACAGGCCCCTATAATCTCTTAGTTCGTCGTATAAGCGACCGAACTGCCTTAACCAGACCTCATCCCTCTCTGCATCCCCTCGCTCAATGACGAACGTGTTATCCGACATCTGATCTTCTCTCAACACTTGCGAATCATTCTTAAACTTAATCTCCAGTTCCGCTGTGGGTGTTACAGCTGCCACTTTATAATCGATTTCCGGAACACTGCTTAAATTGTTCTCACTGACAGTGAATGTATTTTCTGCTGCCGTGTCTACAGCTGATCTACTACTAGTGGGCGCACTCCTTTCTCCTAACACTGGCACACTCTCCCGCCGTTGATTATTCCATACGGAATTTTTATAACGACGACACCTCGGTTTCCTACTGTTATTGGGCCGCCAAAATTTCTCCACGCCCGGTCGGCCCCTCACCGGCGCGGCTAATGGTTTCCCTGTCTCGTCCCAGCAGATACGCTCCCCGGATACTGCTAAGGCGGCTGGTCACACCCTCTGGCGTTATTACTATTCTGCGAAGCCCGTATCACGCTAGTATGATACTGGTTTCCGCCATTCCTGTTATTATTTCCATTGTATCGATTGTCATTACGGCCCGAACCACTATTGTTATTGCTGCCAAGATTGCGGTATGCGTTATTCCCGTAGTTATCATTGCTGTGGTTGCTGTGGTACCCGTTGTTGTTACCACGGCCTCTACCACTGCCGCGGTTATTGCGCCAATTGTCCTCGTCCTCAACTCTTTCCAGGAAATCTTTGATTGTCTTGTAATTGCTTCCTACGTAGCGTTTTGTATCATCTGGAAGCTTCTTCTAGAGTTCCCAGACTATTTCGGATTCCGTGCGGCGATCACGCAAATATTCCAACTTGCGGATCCAGCCCTCACAAAACTCCTTCATCGAGCCGCGCGAATTCGCATCGAAAGGCCTCGATACGACAAATTCGCGCCAGACACTTTGTTGTTTTTGCTCTGACCATTATTCAGCCAGAAACAAATTTTTAAACTCGTCAAAAGTCAGGTTCGTAATGCTGAGGATTAAGCCCCAACGCTTGGCATCACCAGCCAACACATCAATAACCGCATTAATTTTTCTCTCATTAGTCCATGATCTGGGTAAAACTCTTTCACAATTATTAATGAAATCCGTCGCGTGTATACCGCCTTTTTTCAAGGGGTCGAACCGCCCCTCTTTCGTCAACAATTCCGAACTGTGTGCACAGACTGGCACATAGCTCTGTTTTTCGTCAAGTTTCTTTTCTAATTCCGACACTCTCGTAATTACTTGGCAAGTGGTTGTCGCAAGCGTTTCTACTTCCCTTTTTTTCTCTTCGCAGGTATTAGCCTGCTTCGTCACATTAGTATCTACTTCGGATACTAAAGCCTTTAAAGTTTCCACCTCCTTTTTATCCTTTTTTTTCACTAATTGAATTTGTTCCGTCACCTTATTCTCGATGATCGGAGCAACTGCTTCTCCTACACTTTTCTCGATTCTGCTAATTTCGGAATCAAAACGAGTATTTATGCTCGAAATTTCCACCTGAACTCCTATCATTTCCTGTTTCAGATTAGCGATTTCAATATTAATCATAACAACACCTTCTTTCATTTTATCAACTTTTGTGTTAACAACTCCAACATTGTTGTTAACAACATTAATAGCTTTGTTCTGGATGTGTAGCTTCCTGTCAATTTTTTCAAACTGAGGTTTAATTTCTACCGATTGACTCTTGATTTCATTAATCAAAACATTCAATAAATCAGTTAAATTCCCGGAAACTATCGGTTTTACTTCCGTAGCTGGTTCCTCTATATATGTCCCCCCGTATTCGTCATCAAGGGGTACAGATTTGATTTTCACTTCCGATTCCGAAACATTTTCTTAAGTTTGGAATTCCATTTCTGCTCATTGTTGCGTTTCGGCGGTCGTGTCTTTAATGCTAGCCCCCTGCCCCTGAACAATGGGTTCCGCGGTGCGCGTTTCCCACTGTTGGACCGATTGTTCCTTACCCAAGTCTACCAAATTCTGGTAATTGTTGCCTTCACTCATTTTACAAATTTTCAATATAAATGACAAATCTCAAATCTAATTAGGATTCCTCCCACTACTTATTCTCGCTGACGTAACGACCTGTTCGTAACCAGTACTTTGTTACGAGATTTGCACAATGCAAAATTCGTGTCCAGAACAAACTCAAATCCGAAGATTGTCCTGTCACCAGGTCGCCACGTGTAACCTCCTCCTCACTTATCGACCTTAATGACAGTGAAAAATTAAACCGCGTGTACCTAATGGAAATTTGGGAAAAGCAATCGTCACCGAAGTTAATCTGTCGGTAAAGAGGGAGGAAAGGGTTACATCTAAATGAAAGGAAAAATGCAAATGAAACTGGTGGAAATTAATTTTGAAAAGACGCAAAGTTAGTAAAGAAAGTAAATGTGCGGCCGTTACGTTAACAGTTAACTAGCGGCAATTAGATATTTGAGATTTGGGGGAAATTACGGTCACCAGTCCTATGGACAATTACTATAGTAACTGAAAAAGAAAGGTTATTACACATATAATTAGCACTAGAAGCGTGGCAACTGAAGGTTGACACGTGTAGTGTGAAAACTGAAAGTTTGTCAGAAGTAATAAATTTCGCTACACTCTGACTTAATTCAGCAAAAGAATTAATAAAACTGGAAAATTGAAAGTTAATTTAGTGACTGAAATTAATAGTGAGCTTTGTTTCTGAAGCATATCGAAATTCAGTAAAATACGGTTAGTCTTGGGCTACCTCAACAATCCTTTCAAAAGCTACTTGAGTCTACGCAATTTAGAAATAAGAGATTTAACTTTGAACTTGAATTAAATGATTCTCAATAATTAACAATAGTAAAATTTAGTACGTACCAAGCTGAGCTGCAGTCACAGGTAAGCTAAAATACGGTAACAAACCTCGCACTCTTAATTTGTGCTTGTGTAATCTAAATATTGTAGCCAGCTAAGAATACCTTAACTGAACTTTGAAATTAAAGCAGTGAAATCGAATGATATTACATTAATGCTGGCGTTTGAATTTAAACGACACTCGGGTTCATTCCGGAAAAGGGAGGGACCCTGCTTGGTAATGCAATTGGGACAATGAGCAACAAAGGTTCATGCTACATTGCTGTAATTTAGTGAGAAAAATTTAACAGTTTGAAAAGCTGAGGTCTGCCATACAGTTCTAAAACTTTACGTGCTACCAGTCTTCCTTGTTGGTTGATTGAAGGTTTGAAGTCGTCGATCGAGGAGGTGGCGACAGTCACTCATTGTCGGCCGTCGCTGTTGCAGAAGCTGGATGTTGGCGCGCCTTTTTCTCGACACGGTCTCCAGCCGAAACGGGCTCTTGATGTGTGCCAGCTAACGCTTCCCGTCCGCGACACCATGTCAGAAACTGACATAGCAAGCCGAGCGCAATTACATGCTGCCAAACCCCGAAAGCGCGGCAACTCGCGGGAGCGTCACACAACACCCCTGCTCCACTGCCCTCCTCCAGCCAGACTCTCTCTGCTCTGCCCGCGCTCAACGCGGCCGCGTTCATACTACCGAAGATCCTAAACACTTTGGTTCTCCACACGACCTATCGATGTATGCGTTCGATAGCATAGTTTTCCCTAGGCAAGACCCAGCGTAAAAATACAAACAGTATTTACAAAACAAACCAATTTTACGTTGACATAAATGCATGTATATACAAATAGTAAAACAATCACAATATACAGAGACACAGAAACGTCATATCTTCAGGTAACAAAATAAGGAAAAAATTTATAGAACAATAGATGGAAATAGGAGGATATGCATTTCCAGCGTTACAGTCGGATCAGTGTATATAGCAGGGCCACAGGCTAGTTGAAGGCCGTCAACAGGCCTCCTTCTAACCAACACTTGGCGGTCAGTGGCACTGTGGCGGAACCGTCCACCTTTCCCCTCCAATAGGCTCTCGTCTGACAGCACTAAACTCCCAATGTTCGCTACAGGCCGTCTCGCTCGGAGCTGTCTTTGAAGTAACCGAATTCAAATTGTTCCTTGTGTCACTGTGGTGGCAACGCTGCTCAAACTGCTGCTGCAGATACATTACGATGCACCACCGCCATTCCGCGAACACGATGGTGTTTCTTCTCGGTATTGCAACGTGACCGTCATGAGCCCGGTCTTTTTGCGACCGTAGATTATCGTGTCTATGACTGCCAGCAATCACGTACAGTGGCTACATTCTGGCCAAGTCTTTCTGCAGCATCGCAGAAGGAACATCCCTAGCCCTCTTAGACGACCCCGTCCAAAGGCATTGAGGTCTTGATAATCACCTCTTGGTCGTCTTAAAGGCATTCTTGCGTAACATCAGCTCACCACGGCCATTCTCAAAGGTTAGCAACGCTCACGACCACTGCAGCGTGTGTTTAAAGAAAACCTGATTTGCATCGTCATAGTGGCGTTACTAGCGCCGCTCTGCGTCTGGTGCGAAATTTGAGTAGACGTCATATTTCAGATGTAGGAACACGCCTACCGACATTCGTTTATGTCGCACACGTCCTTCTTGGTGTTGCGATCTTTTTTTTCCCACCGTCACTGTGTATAAAAGTCATCTCCCAACCCTAGCCGCTAAAGACAGAAACTTACAATTGCGAGAGGGTGTTGACCTTATATTTTGGCGTCTTTTAAGAAGTAATTTTTCGAAATTCCACCCCCAAGGGGCACAATATGGGATGAAAGTTCTTTTGAAGAACTAGCTCAATTTTGAAGGTAGAACTACAAAATTTGGTAATTGGTTTCCCAGAAATGAATAATTGTTCCATCATTTTTGGAAATTTGACAATTAAAGGGGTTAAATAGTGGGTGAAAGTTTATTTTGAATACAAATAACTATTAAAGTACTAATAAAGCATTTTTCAAGCTGCATACATGAAAACTGATACTTGACTTCTCGATTATTAATAAATAATACGTTTTACAAAGTTTTTGGAAATTAAACCACTTGGGGGTAAAACAGAGGATGGAAACGTTTTGTGGAAATATTTCATTAAGACAACATTTTTAAAACAAATTTCTGAAAATTTGTGTTTGGCTTCTAGGTTAGAAATAAAATAAATGTGTTGAAGTATTTTTCTTGGAAATTCGAGACTTGCGTGGGTGATACAAGCGATGAAAATGTCAACGAAAATATTTCGTTAAATTAAAACAAATTTGAAGATAAATCTTTGGAAATTTGTATTGACTTCTAAAGAAATATGTTCAAGGGACGAAAGTTTTTGTGGAAATATCATCCCATGTACAAAAAAGGCAGGATCAATAAATATCTCCAACTACACCTACTTTTTGATCATAAGTAGGCTGGAAAAAGACCACGATCCTACGGCTTTAATTAGCGTGAAAATTTTAGTGAATTGCGCAGTTTGTGAACAACATAAAAATTCGATTAATGAAAAAGAAATTTCTGAAGACCATACAGTCGACGCGAGCGAAGCAGCATGCACTAAGCTAGCGTAATTATTTTCCATCTATTCATTAACTTGTATCACATTATAAAATCATAAAAATTTGTTGGTTTACTCTTATGGGTTTAAACTGACATCTAAGACAGTTCACTTGAACGAATAAACCATGTAAAGATCAGTTTCCACCCTATTTCTGGAATGTGGTTTTAGTTCTCTTCAGTTACTTTTAACGAATTATAAAACGTAGTGTCGTTTTTCTTGCAGGTGCGACAAAGAAGCAACGCGTGCTTGAACTTTATTTATCAAAACTATAAGTCACTTCTAGCAAAGAAATACTTGTACGACAACAATCCAGAGTCTTCAAAGGCTATTCCCTCCATAACAACATCGCAAGTAAGAGCAATTATTGGCACCATATCATGATGAAATTTTGTACCGCTTTGAACTTTTCACATCAGTAGCGTCTCTTTCACTGAATTTTCAAATAAAATTATGTTCCATACACACAAGACGTGTTTCCTTTACGCTAATTTCGTGTTATTAGCTATAAAATTTAGTCTTTGATGTTCACATCTGCTCAATCACGGAGTCACCCATTCTATAAATCCAAGAAAAACAATTTATAATATCTTAGCATTTCCGGATAGCAGCAGTTTATTGTCCACCAACTGCGCTGCTCAGGCCTGATGTATGTCTGGAAGAGAGCACCCACCCTTCCCCTCCCCTCTTCCATTTGCGTCTGACGAGCCGGCGAGGTGCCGGAGCGCACGCCGAGTCATTAGTGGGTTCTCAGCCGCGGCCACCGCCCATCGCCCATGTGATTACTCGCGCTTCTCCTGCGGGTCACGCACATTCATTCGGCGCTCTCTCCGACTGCAGATAGCTTACCCCTCTCTGAGTCTACCGAACCACGGCTTTCCACCGCAGTCGTTATTAAACTGTCGCTCTCCGTTCCCAGAGCCTTAGCGACAACCCAGTCCTCCCCCAAACCCCTACTCGCGTTCAGGAACTGATTACTTCCTCATTCGAACTGTGACGTAACAACATCAGCTCGAGTAAAAGAATTTTCCAAGCTCCGGATTTGAACTGAATGTCACTGAATTGGCAAATGAAATGCCTATCAGTACCAGTGATTGTCGGTAGTTAATATCTCAGTTTATATTTTTATTCGGATCTGTTTGAAGAATGTAAATATGAAGCTACTTGGATGTACAATAGGTAAGCACTGAGGCTGTGTAGCCGAACAGAGGGACGATCCTCCAGATGAAATTTGAGAAGGGCGCGTTTCAGTAAGTAGCTCGCACATACAACATAAAATAAAATGGATTGGTTCACGAAGGAGAATGGAAGAACAACAAGGGATTATGGACACATTGAATAATTGTTTATTTCGCAACAAAGTAATTTAAATAATCTGTCCAAGTAAAGCGAGAAACAAACTCACATTGTGCTTCAGTTTTTACCGTGATTTTCTGTCCAAGTTTAACTTTGTTCTTATGTATATGTAATGGGGATTAATTGGCTCCCGTACACACTTAACGTTTTCAGAAATATGAATTTATCAACATCTCTTTGGCAGTAAATGGACAAATATTCCAAAGGGATATGGTCTTATCAGATATCGAACTCATATTCAAACAAACCTGAGGTAGCTGCATAGTCACTCGTTGCCGCCGCACCAACGACCCTATGGCTAAGTTCGGGTCAGCTCGAAATCTATGTCATTCAGTTTACCTTTTCCGAGATGGACTCTAGGGGCGTTACAGGCCACTGGATTAGAAGTCTTATGGTGAAGGCTGTCAGAGATGAAGAGTCAAATGTCGAAAATCGAATCAATTTGTGCCGAATGACTGTTAGAACGAAAACTCCTATTTCTGCTTTTTGCGATCTTTGCTCTGATTAATTGGCTGCGCTATGGGTAGTCCAAGTGCCGATCACTAAAAAGATTCCTTAAAAGTTGATGGTCTCCTCTCCTCAGTTTTCCTTCAGGTGGTTAACCAGCAACGCACTCACAACCGATAATTGTTGAAAAAAGGCGTCTCACTTGCACTCTGTCTCCTTCTGCAGCCAATGATGTGGGACCTCAGCAGTAAAGTCGGGGTCTGCAGCTCGTGGTCTTGCGGTAGCGTTCTCGCTTCCCACGCCCGGGTTTCCGGGTTCGATTCCCGGCGGGATCGGGGATTTTCTCTGCCTCGTGATGACTGGGTGTTGTGCGTTGTCCTTAGGTTAGTTAGGTTTAAGTAGTTCTAAGTTCTAGGGGACTGATGACCTCAGAAGTTAAGTCCCATAGTGCTCAGAGCCATTTGAACCATTTTAGTAAAGTCGGTTTTCTCTCTCTAACTTCCAGTTAATTTACATTAGCCAATCTTGGCAGTTCTTATATCGGTATGCATTTCGTTTTTGTGTGCCTAACTTTCAGCGGTGTCGCACGCTTACAAAGACGGCTCTCAATCCATTTTCTGCATGTTACTATGGTGTCCGACTCGCCCCAAAAAACATTTTGTCTACATAGTGTATTTCCTGGACCTGTCATAAAATAGTTGCTGCTGGAGGGCTTACGCCAAGGGAGAAGGTATCTGTGTTGCCTGTGGGTTGCCCAGCGTCCAGTTGCGGCAGCTTAAAGGGAATGTCTGGTGAAGCGTGTGGTACTGGCCTGCAGCCCATCAAGTGCGCCCTTCTCAAATTTCATCTGGAGGATCGTCCCTCTGTTCGGCTACACAGCCTCAGTGCTTACCTATTGTACATCCAAGTAGCTTCATATTTACATTCTTCAAACAGATCCGAATAAAAATATAAACTGAGATATTAACTACCGACAATCACTGGTACTGATAGGCATTTCATTTGCCAATTCAGTGACATTCAGTTCAAATCCGGAGCTTGGAAAATTCTTTTACTCGAGCTGATGTTGTTACATCACAGTTCGAATGAGGAAGTAATCAGTTCCTGAACGCGAGTAGGGGTTTGGGGGAGGACTGGGTTGTCGCTAAGGCACTGGGAACGGAGAGCGACAGTTTAATAACGACTGCGGTGGAAAGCCGTGGTTCGGTAGACTCAGAGAGGGGTAGGCTATCTGCAGTCGGAGAGAGCGCACAAACTTGTCCGATCTCCTGTGAGCCCTCCAGCCGCACATAGCTCTGCCTCCTACAATGTTGTATCGTGTGGACATTCTCATTCGAGGTGATCTAAGAATCATAGTCAAAAACCTCGCTGCACAAGTGGACGTCTCTGTTGGTAGTTCTGATGCACTCGTCCAGCAGTTGGGGTACTCAAAACACCTATCCACCACATACTCCGGATCTTGCACCTATCAACTCTACCAACTTCAGCCTGTTCCCCTAATGCCGGCCGAAGTGGCCGTGCGGTTAAAGGCGCTGCAGTCTGGAACCGCAAGACCGCTACGGTCGCAGGTTCGAATCCTGCCTCGGGCATGGATGTTTGTGATGTTCTAAGTTCTAAGTTCTAGGGGACTAATGACCTCAGAAGTTGAGTCCCATAGTGCTCAGAGCCATTTGAACCATTTTTTGTTCCCCTAATGAAGGATGCGCTCCTTTGGAAGGAATAAGTGGATGATGGGTAGGTAATTGATGCAGCAAGACGTTGGCTCTGACATCGGCCAGTAGAGTGGTACCATGCTAACATAAAGGACCTCGCAATAACATGCCGTAAGGACGTCGCACTTAACAGAGATCATGTAGCTAAAATTGGTTTTTAGCCAAAAGAGTGGCAAATAATATAGTGTACTGGATCCTTGAATAAAACAGACCTCCTTTCAGAAATTAAATGTATTGCATTACCCCTTGAGTGTCCCTCGTAGCCGGCCGGGGTGGCCGAGCGGTTCTAGGCGCTACAGTCTGGAACCGCTCGATCGCTACGGTCGCAGGTTCGAATCCTGCCTCGGGCATGGATGTGTGTGATGTCCTTAGGTTAGTTAGGTTTAAGTGGTTCTAAGTTCTAGGGGACTGATGACCTCAGAAGTTGAGTCCCATAGTGCTCAGAGCCATTTGAACCATTTTTTTGTTTTTTGTTTTTTTTGCCTCTCGTAAATACACACTTTATAGTGATAACAGCTTCCCCAGAGTCGATTTCAGTTATTTTTGTAATGGGCAAGTTGTGCTAAGGCAGCTAAGCTGTCACCATTGTTGCAGGATGGCCCCTTATGCTCCAAGCATGGAATGTGCTACCGTCTGTGGAGATCGGAACCTCCAGTACCACACGAGTGTGGAGCCAAGAATGCTGGCTGCGTAAATTGTACTTTATTAATCTACATTTCTCATACAATAGGCCACTGGCTGCGACTCAGGCACTGACAATGACAAGCGGCAGCTAGAAAGCCCCCTATGGTAGTAGATTGCCGGGACAGCGTAACACTCGCTGGCAGCGACATGCGCTTTCTGAACCAAGATGCGCGTCGGCTCGGCCGCACTGTGAGCTTATGACTCGACTGGCGTACTCTGCCGGCAGACCTGAGTCGGAGGATAGCTAGAGTATTAGTTCAAGAGATGCTATGAGAGGGTTCGTCTCGGCGGCACCAGTTAGAAAACCAGAACTATCAGGGCTAGCTGATAGCTTGTTGACCAGCGGCTTCGTCTACCTGATGCTTAATGAAGCTGTGCCTAGTTGGCTGCCCATCAGACTGATGACTGTAATGTAGAATGTGGTGGACGAATGTACGTTGCTGATGGAATGAAGCTACTGGCTGAACTGGGGCGTTTACACCTGGACTGGCGGGTTGCGTTCTGAAGGGACTCAGTTGTCATCACATGCTGCGTGTGAAATTTTGTCTCATGCTACATACCTCTATTTGACGACGCTGTAATTCACACTTATGTGCCTGGGAGACGGTTCTCTACCGTTCCACTCTCTAATAGCTCTATCATATGTAGCATTTCATTCGACGGCTGCGGTAAAGCGCCGCATTGCAGAATTCTATGCCAGCATTTTTATAGCACCCAGCTGCAAAGTTACGCAGGTAGAAGCCACATGGGTGGCTGCGGTGGCCTGCTTGAGACTGACGCCGCAGTAGCTTCAGAAACAATTTTCACTAGTCACTTCTTAGAATGCTGAGTCCGCCCTCGCTAACTGATCATTGTTTTGTTAATCCTTTTTAAAATTTATTCTCTTCAGAGTGCATTACGAGTCATCAAAGAGTATTCTTGATGTCCAGGAAGACATGAGACAAGGCTATTTGGCAGCCTGTTAGTACTATTTACGAGCTTATAAATCTTCATCAGTACTTCGCAAGACACTGGACAGTGTGTGGGGGAGGGTGCTTCTGGTACCACAACTAATCCCCCCTTTCCTGTTCTATCCACGAATGGTGAGAGGCAAGAATGATCGTGGTTATACGCCTATATTAGACCTAATTTATCGAATTTTCGCGAAATGTTTTAGGTGAAAGTAATATTTTGTCCGACTCTTCACAGAATTCCGTATTCCAACATAATTGCCGTAAGGAGTGAGACCAAAATATGTAACTTAACTATTTATTTGACATTACAATATTGAACCCATAGTCACAGTACATAAAACTTAATCTTTAGAAAAAGGGGTTACATTACCGATTACAACTATGTTTTACGTATGAAAATTACGTTCTTTGAAACCGATAAGGTACCCCTTTCTTTTAAGAAAGAAATTTATGCAATGTGACTATGGCTTCAGTATTGTAGCTCCAAATAAATAGTTAAGTCTTCCTAGATTATAATCTTTCAAAATTTTAGCAGTAAACCTTTCAGTGACGCACAACGCCTCTCTTGTAGTGTCTACTAATCCAGTTTGTTGACCATTTTTGTAACGATCTCGCCGGCCGAGGTGGCCGAGCGGTTCTAGGTGCTACAGTCTGGAACCGCACGACCGCTACGGTCGCAGGTTCGGATCCTGCCACGGCCATGTATTTGTGTGATGTCCTTAGGTCAGTTAGCTTTAAGTAGTTCTAAGTTCTAGAGGACTGATGACCTCAGAAGTTGAGTCCCATAGTGCTCAGAGCCATTTGAGCCATTTGTAACGATCTCGCGACAGCTAAACACCGTGACAAAACGCGCCGCTATACGTTGGATCTTGTCAGTTTCTATTAACCCAACAAGGTAAAGGTCCCAGACTGGGAACCAATACCGCAAGAATAGGTCGCACAGTTTCAGAGCACCATTTTTCGCCTGAAAGATACGAATTCTAAAACACATTCCCATCACTCTATGCAGGATATCAATCGACATCTACGAACATATTGAAGCAGCTGAAAAGCGGCAGGTGAAATACACTGGTCAGCCATATCATTATGGCCACCTAGCTAAGAGCCGGTATGTCCACCTTTGGTACGAACAACAGCAGCGACGCATCCTGGCCTGGACGTAGTAAGTCCCTGGAGGGAGTTGGCACCACCTTTGCATACATGTCCCGTAACTGCCGTAAATTCGAGGGGGAGGGGTCAGGGTCGATGAGCTTTGACGCTATGTTCAAT